>NC_136518.1:83540624-83610624 GCF_053919585.1 Euprymna scolopes
TATATCTATATATATGTATGTATATATCTATATATATATATCTATATATATATATATATATATATATATAATAAAGAGAGTGTGAGAGAGAGATTTGTGTACTTGTGCTAATATTTCTGAAACTATTGATGGTATGTTTCCAAATGTTATACGCACTTAAGTTATTTCTGTTTTTAATGAGTAAGTTACATGCATTATGCGGTTTTAGTTATGGAATGGTTCACTGTTGAGAATGCTGTTGTAATATATGGAGGCCATTTTTATAATCTTTTAATCAATTTCAAACTTATATGAAGGACAGAAAAAGAGTTCGAAAATCAGGAAAATTGATATAAATATTCAGCAAAGTTGAGTAAACAATCAGCAAAATTGAATAAACAATCAGCAAAGTTGAATAAACAATCAGCAAAAATGAGATAACTAATAAAGAATATCGCGGTAAATGCTCAACAAAATGAGATAAAATAATAAGTAAACTCGGGCTTAATAATCAGCAAAATTGAGATAGAATAAGTTACAGAATCTTGCTAACAGATCAGCAAAATAAAAATACATAATCAGCAAAACGCAAAATACAACAATATAGCAAAAATGAAGTTTTAATATTTCCAAGCTCAATTGTTTTTGTTGCAACAATTGTTATTTTGCTTTGTCTTAACTTTCAAAATTTGTCTGCTGAAATTATACCTGACTCTCAGTTTGGTGTCCATTTTATAACTTGGCATATGGTGGACAGCTTTTAGAAATTAACTTCCAAAGTAACCTATCACTATCTAGGTCTTTACTTATCCCCTTTTCTATCAAATCCATCCTTAGCACTTTCTCCCATGTTTTCTGCCAACTGACCTTGCTACCTCAACTGTTCTACTCACCTAATCGTTTTCATCGTTTTTCAACATGACCAAACTGAAAAGCGTCCGTTGTTCTGCACGCATCTCCCTATACTGTCATCATGATCATTATATTCCCTTTAACGACTGTTTTACCTGCTGGCCTTTGTTTGACGGTTTTTAGTAATTGACTTTTAAACTAACCTATCTTCACCCAGGTCTTTGTTTATCCCTCTTTCAAGTCAATGCTTATGAATTCCTCTTATGTTTTCATCAGCCTTCTTCTGCTAACCCATAACCCTCATTTATTCTATATCTACTAACCCAATGACTTATCTATTCTTTCAATGTGACCAAACCAACAAAGTCTCCTTTTCTGCACACATCTCCCTTAATACTGTTCAGATTTAATTTGCCTCTGAAGTCATAAGATCTAAACCTGTTCATAAGATTTGCATTACATTCTGATCATATCATTCTCATATTCAGAAAGAATTTTTATTGATCAACATTTGAATTTTTCGTATTATTTCGATTATTCAGACTAATGTTCTTATCTTGAGTGTTATTTTCACAACGTTTCAGCCGATTTAACCTTCAACCTTCTTTGGATGTATCTTGTCGAACTTGGGATGACCAGCTAGAAGTCCTAAGTAATTCACAATTGTATCTAAGTATTGCTTGCACTGAGGATTGAAGTTTCAACCTTCAGAAGAGTTTCTCTTACAACTGAATTTAACCAAGTACCTTATCCATTACGCCACGGGTCCTTGCAAATAATCAACACAATACCGTGTGTCTGCTTACTGGCTGACTATAACATGGTCGTTTCCAAATTAAATGTGAATAAATTCCTATTGGGCCATCATTTAAATAAGATAGCCCTACTCAAGTTCCTCCATAACTGATCATGTCTTACTATCTATCTAACACTTAACCTTTATTCTAGAGTGGTCTCCCTCCAGGCCTTAATAAGTGGTGACCTTCCGTGTTTGCAACGAAACCGAAATGCATCTTGGTGGATTTAATTTTGTAATTAATTTTTTTTTTTTCATTTCTAAACTTTCATTTTATATTACTTTCTCAACAATTAATTGTTAATAACATGTCACATGGAGCAAATTGTGACCTAACTTCACGAGCGCCTCTCCATCGCCACATCGAGAAGCTGCTCTTGGCTTGCTAAGCCAGCAGGACATCCGATAAAACTTGCTAATATTTGCATATTAGTTTCAAAAAAGGATGTACTAACAGGGCTATCCTATGTAACAAAGAGGGTGGAACGATAAAATTGTCGCCCTAGAAAAAAGGCATGATTCCATTTCCGTTTGATGAAAACTGGGATTTTTTTTTTTTGTTGCAGACCATCTACTAGTTGGCCAGTTGTGTACAAATCTAAAGAGCAATAGGAGCCTTCTATTATTTCTGAAAGTGACACAATGCTCACCGAGCGAGATTGGAGATGCTCCGTTATACAACTCATGTTCTCTACCGATCCAAGTTATGACAACAGGACCATTGCCAGCACCCTCAAAATGCATCGGCCATGGTTATGGTTTTTGCTATGGTTTCAAATAAGGGCCACATTAAGCCACCTCACATCTTTGAAGTCGACTTGAAAGTCAATACCAAAGTGTATCTGGATATGCTGAAGAGTGTGGTGATTCCCTGATGTGGCAGCAGGACTCTGTGCCGGCCCACAAGTCCAAAGAGACCCAGGCTTGGCTTTGTACCCTTCTCTCACTGCTACCCCATCTCCATCCCTGATGTGGACCTGCTGAACAACTTCATTTTGTCATATGTAGACAAAAATGGATGTGTTTTATGCTTTCATAAATTCAACATGATCTCCCACAACACCAAAACCAGCCTGATCACCGCCATCCGCAGAGTATTCGCTGAGCTCCTGTCAGCGCTTGTGGGAAAGCACATGCTTCCAGTTCTGGACCGTCAGGTTAGGGTTAGGACTACTTCATTTGGTTATACGTCACCAACATGACCCCCACCCACCCACAACACCAAAGCCAGCCTGATCGCTGCCATCTGCTGAGTATTCGCAGAGTTCCTGCTGGCGCTTGTAGAAAAGATATGCTCCTAGTTCTGGACCACTGTACATGCATATTAACTCATTGACCCTTATCTTCGAGTGGTTCTGCCTCTTGTAAAAAACAAATCCAAACAATACAAATTATCAAACTTTATCTCCAAAACTTCATAAACATAATTTTTATCTTTATTTCCGTTTAGAAACTTAGAAAATTAAAAAAAAAGAAAATAAATTGTTCTTTGTTCTTTTTGTATTTTGTTCTTTTTATTTTTTTTATATTTTTTTATTTCTTTGTTTCTTTTAATTTTTATGTTTGTTAAATTTTTAATTTTTGTTCTTTATATTTTTGTTCTTTTTATTTTTTTAACTTCTTGGCTGGACATACAAACACACAAACATTTGCTCTAAACAAGTTCATGTTAATCTGTCTTCTTAAATAATCAAATTCTACTCAATTTGTACCATTAACAATTACTACACTACCACCTTACATTCATTAACCTTTATCCTCGACTGGCCTTCGAGCCTTGATAAGTGGTGTCCCTTAAATAATCAAATTCTACCCAATTTCCACAATTAACGATTACTACACTACCACCTTACATTCATTAACCCTTATCCTCGAGTTGTCTTCGGGCCTTGATAACTGGTGACCCTCTCCCATGTAAAAAAAGAAGTAAAATAAAAAATCCAAACGATAGAAATTATCGATCTTCATCTCAAAAAGTTAAGGTAGAAAATTTTAATTTTTTATTTCCACTTAGAAAATTAAAAAAAGGAAATATTTCTTGAAACGATTAGATTGGCAATTACACAGCATTCCAACAGTGACCCATAAAACTGTACATTTTTAATCACCATTATTAACACGATTTTCTTTTTTATTTCCATCTTAGCAAACGCTCACTATCTACCTCCACCTCTTTTAATTCTTCCACCGCCCACCATGGTCACTGAAACTTGTTCCATCTCGTTAAGCCAGTCGTCTTCCCATGATTCCCACTTGACTGTAACGCTCACATTCAATTTACCCTCCGACTGCTCATCTGCGGCCTGGCATAGTTTCAGCGCAAGATGATCAGCATATTGTTGAACACTTGAGTGACGGTGCACAAACAAGCACTTTGTGCAGTCGTTACGCCTGCGTCCTGATAATGGACCAATCAGATTCCATAAATAAGACAATAACAACGAGAATACAACAGCGAATCAAAAGTTTTAATTGTTTTTATGTGCTTCCATATTGAAAAGAGTGAATTAAACTTGTTGAAATATCTATTTTCAGGTTTCTATATTGAAAAGGGTGAATTCAACTTGTTGAAATATTTATTTATAGGCTTCCATATTGAAAAGGGTGAATTCAACTTGTTGAAATATTTATTTATAGGCTTCCATATTGAAAAGGGTGAATTCAACTTGTTGAAATATTTATTTATAGGCTTCCATATTGAAAAGGGTGAATTCAACTTGTTGAAATATTTATTTATAGGCTTCCATATTGAAAAGGGTGAATTCAACTTGTTGAAATATTTATTTATAGGCTTCCATATTGAAAAGGGTGAATTCAACTTGTTGAAATATTTATTTATAGGCTTCCATATTGAAAAGGGTGAGTTAAACTTGTTGAAATATTTATTTATAGGCTTCCATATTGAAAATGGTGAGTTAATAGTTTTAAAATATTTCTTTATAAGCTTCCATATAAAAAAAGGTGAGTTTTGACTTCATGAGCTTCCATATTAAAAAAAAGTCAGTTTTGTAATATTTCATCAATGTTTCTTTCAGCCAGAAATTATCCGAAGTTAAACGACTGACATTTTTTTATTGTGCTTCAATAAGTCAACTTAATGATAAAAAAATTAATACGTTTTACAATCAGTTTCCATACTTTAAAAATATACAAGTCGGTAGAAAATTCAAGTTCAATATATAGAATAAAAAGACAAATTGAATTAAAAAAAAATTTGAAATATGTCGGCTCGTAGAAGCATCGTGGAATAAAATGAAAAATATAGAACAAACAGACAGACTGTTTTAAAAACACGCTAAGATGAAAAAAAAAGTTGATTTTTTTTTCGCTTTTTTAAGTTGAAATACTTATTAATGTAAAAAATAGAAAGAAAATAAAATCTTTATTCTTTTGTATCTTACCGTGTTTTTTAAACAGTTTATCTGTTTATTCTATATTTTTCATTTTATTCCAAGATGCTTCTACGAGTCGACACATTTCAAATTTTAAGACGTTTAGTGAAATTTATTAATTGTCATGTTTTTCATTTTCGATTTCTCTGCAGTTAACTATACTGCAACATTACTTAAATACCAAGGGAGTAACGAGCACTTAGTTATAGTGGCCAAATTGGATGCCATCTTGAACCGTTAAAATGTTAGAGATTTGTAGAAACGTTTGGGAACTCTCCTGAAAAAAGAAATCAGTTTAGGTTGTTTTGCTTTTCAGCTTTTACCACCATTGTCAGAGCAAAATAATGTACAAGAAATGCGTTGAAACCAATATATTTAAAGATGCGTTAATTTGATCTGTGTATAGGACGGACAAACAGACCAACCGTAGATATGTATGGATGCACCTAAAAATATGTGACATGATGAAAATGCTATTTAAAAATTGGACGTATCAAAAGAACATATTGATTTTATGTAGTTCATTAGCTTCAATAAGTGATCAGAAATTGTTAAATACAGTATACCAACCTGCAAAAAGTACGGTAAATTTTTTTTTGGCACGAATCTTCATTTTTCGGTAAACGCGTATATTAACATTAAAACGTGGCCAACTTAAATAGAAGACTCTTTCACTAAAGTCACGTGACCTGCTAACGTCACAAAATAAAGTACAATGATGTCGATTAGGCGAAAGACGACTATTATGAGGATAGTCATTTTCAGTTTCAATGAAACTGGTCCAATAGTGATTTTATTTTATTTTCCCAAAAGATAAAGAAATTATTATACATTTGGACAGGTGCAATTAAAAGGGAGCATTTTTTGCCGGGAAAATACTGTAGTAAAGTTTTGTTTTTTAAAAGTGTATTTGATTAATTTTAAAATGCATCCGTTTTAAAACAATCCTCGTAACAGTCGTATATCACCTAACCGTGGCCATTATATTTTATTCTGTAACGTCAGCAGGTTAGCTGACGTTAGTGGAACGGCTTCCTATTTATGTTGGCCACATTTGAATAATTAATTTACTGATTTTTCATTCGTAGTTTGCCTGATAATGAAATTCTTTTAATGACCCAAAAGTTTTAAAATGTGGTGAAATGATTTTCTGTTAATCGCATGGACACTGCTTCGTTCTCCCAGGATCAAACGGGCAAACCGAGAGCTTTGTAGATACGTTCAAGCGTTTGAGAAAAGCACTTCAACACTAAAACAAATATATTTTTTAAGATGCGTCAATTTAACATGTTCATAGGATGGACAAACTGACCGACCATAGATATGCATGCATTTTACTGTTAATAAAATTAATACCTTATATAACCTACATTTATTAATTTTCATTAAGATCGCATTTTTCTTTTTAATTAATTTATGCTTGGTTTAAAAATATAATTTCAATTTCTTTGTATGCTAATTAAATATCGTTCAATAAAACTACATTTTTAACTGAATTGATTTATTATTATTAAATATACAGGTCAGGTGTACTGAAAAAAGTTAATTTGACAGGTACATTTAGCTTTGACATCCACCTGGCCGGAAGAAAATAAGGTAAAGTGATTAATTGTCCAAAATAACATAATCGCTGGTTGAAGTCGGATCCTCTGGCTGGGAAAAACAAGCATGGTGGTTTGTTTAAAATAAAATAATTGTTGTTTGGATGGAGCTGCAGAAAATCATCAGCAGCAGAAAATGCTAAAAGTAGAATATGTGAAGCAAAAAAAAATGTTATTTCAAACTTGGACGTGTCAAAAGAACATACTGACGAACATATTCTGTTCTCGAGATGCTGTTATGCGTGTGCTATGAGGGGATGGCGTAAGTTAAGAGGACTCTGCCATTACTAACTAGCACAGCGTTACAAATATCGACAAGATCTATCATGCATGCCTATGCAGTGTGACGGTGTAACGGTTGAATATATGAATTGCATGGAGAAAAGTGATATAAAAATGTATAATGTGAGAATTAATAACAGACTTACATATGATGATGTCAGAGGAAGATTTAATCTAGACAGATGTGTCCAGTGCAGAAAAAATGTTTTGAAATAGTATTTTTGTAGGTGTGTTACGCTTAATTTTGTAATAGTATTTTTGTAGGTGTGTTACGCCTAATTTTAAAATAGTATTTTCGTAGGTGTGTTATGCATAATTTTGAAATAATATTTTTGTAGGTGTGTTACGCTTTAATTTGAAATAGTATTTTCGTAGGTGTGTTACGCTTAATTTTGAAATAGAATTTTCGTAGGTGTGTTAAACTTAATTTTGAAATAGTATTTTCGTAGGTGTGTTACGCATAATTTTGAAATAGTATTTTTGTAGGTCTGTTACGCTTAATTTTGAAATAGTATTTGCGTACATGTGTTACGTTTAATATTGAAATAGTATCTTTGTAGGTGTGTTACGCATAATTTTGAAATAGCATTTCCTACGTTAAATGCACGGATCTAATGGACGCGTCATAAGATTAAAATTGACACTAATTTCATTAACAAAAATAGTAATTGGAACAAATAACAAAATTGCAAAAGTAACTGAAAATGTTGCCAAAGATGACCCTGAAAAAACATCCGTTAAAAAGAAAAAAAATGGTTGAATCACAATAACAGGCGACTTGAAGTCGGCAGCAAACAATGTCAGTAAAAGCATTCGTATTATACTTATTTATTTTTTTACATAAGAAATAAAAAGTTATTGATTCACTGCTTTGTATTTGTTTTTAGTGTTTATTATAAGAAAATATATTACTTTATGAAATATGTATTGATTTGATTTGTTTATTTTTATTAGAAAAGTAGAGTAATTTTTATCTGACACTTTGCTGCGAACTTCGAGTCACCTGTTCTTCTTGCTCACCAAAAGTGTCATTACTTGAAGCAAATGAATATATATATATATATATATATATATATATATATATATATATATATATATATATATATATATATATACTAGCAGAAGTACCCGTCGTTGACTGGTTCAAAAACAGCCTACAGAAAATGGGCTGTGATTGATGAAAGTATGATAGGTTATGAAAAGGAGGGGGTTGTAAAGAGATAGGTTTTGATACTCAAAAATTTTAACCTAAGCAAAATATGATGAAAGTAAAGATAATTTTTGCGAAAATATATTTTTTTATATCAACTTTGTTTCCATTCGTAGCCAAGAGTGACCAACAAAATGATGTTTCCTTACAAAGAGAAAATGTTATATATATAATAATATAAATATACAAGAAATAAATGTTACCATAGTCAATAAAAGTTACATTTATGGTAGAAAAGTTCATTGGTTTGTATTTTTAAGTAGTTTGTAAATTTTTTTTTTTTTTAATTTAACAACCGGTTTAAAAAAATCATAATGGCAGCGATTTTGAAATGGAGAGTCCGTTTTCAATTTGAAGGAGGGGTACCTGAGCATTCTATGTTAACAATTTAAGAGAGTTCCGTCAACGTAAGGAATATTTATAAACATATTTTAATGTTTTCCGTTATTTTGTGCTTGAGGAATATTCGATTATGACATGTGTAGTTTATATAAAAATTCATTTAAGTAGTTATCGCCTCAAATTTCGTTTTAACTTCGGTTCGCTGAAATCATTTCAAGTAAGGAGCATTAAAAACTATTACAAAACAAAACAAAAAACATGAACTGAACTTTTATTGACTATAGTAACATTTATTTCTTGTATATTTATTTTTTTCGGGTAGTCGTTTGTTGGCTTTTCTGCTAAACACTCTTACTAAATAATATCGACGAAATATCAAAAAACAAAGAAACAAAAACAGTTTTGAAAAATAATGAAGCTTTACTTACTTTAGTAAAATAATCCGAAACAGCAAAATGGAATATTAAAAAAGTAAACATGTAATTACTTTAGTTTTCTAAAGCAAAGAATGGATATAAATATGAATAAGAAGAAAATGACCCCCACAATTTTTATGAACCACCGTTCTGCCAGATCAAACATACCCATTCCCTATGCTCGATACATCTTCTATCATTATATGTAATCAGTTTTGTAAAATAGTCAACCATATAGGAGCCTATGCGTGACCAGACACACACACACACACATAGACGATATATTGTATGATATTAATGTAGGGACGATTAATCGGAATCGAGAATCGGAAAAATCAGAGATTTTTGGGAAATTGGAATCGGTATCGCAATCAAAAGATTTTGAACCTATTTTCCGCTGCCAAAATCGATTCTTTAAATTATCCTTTTTATCTGATTTTGGTTCAAGAAACATCTTCCACTGTTTGTAGAAATAATAAACTAATAAATATTTATTGATTTAAACTTCCAGTAAGACTAAAATCTTTTGATCACCCCCTCAAAAATGTGCGTTTTACATTTGAGAAAATATAGGCACATTTAAGATGTATTTTTACAGTAAATTTTATAGTTAAATATTTAAAGATTAATAAAAAAAAATATCAGAATTGGTAATTGTATCGGAATCGGGAAATTAGTATGGAATCAGTAATTGTATCGGAATGTGGAAAAATATTGGAATCGTCCCATCACTAATATATATATAATTCCAGGTAGAAAGATATCCACAATTAAGAATAAGTGCTCAATCAAAGAGAGTAAATTATAATTTTTTTTCTTTATGTAAATATAGTCATATCTTACTACGATGTGCAGACCAAAAAATGAAAATTTGGAATTAAATTCAGTAAATTACAAAATTTACAACAAAATTTATTATTCAACAAAGAATACAAAAATTTGAATTTTTTTTTTTCCTTAATTCATGGATTTTCAATAAATGGATCATATTATCAGAGGAAATATTTTTAGCAAAATAATGCGCACAGGCATTCATAAATTTTGCTAATTAGAACATAGATTGGAAAAAGTGCAAATTTTTAGTTTTTCAACCTGTGTACTAAATAGAAAAATGTATGATTGCCTATAAACATTATTTTGCTAAAAGTATTTCCTTTGATGACATGTGCCATTTATTGAAAAACAATGAATTAAGGAGAAAAGTAAAAAATTTTTGCATTCTTTGTCAAATTATAAATTTGTTGTATTTTTTTAATTTACTGAATTTAATTCCAAATTTTCATTTATATATATATATATTTAAGAATGTGAGAGAATATATAATTATTTCCACAGACAACGTCGCAACTCACAAGAGTTAAGAAAGCAAACAAACCGGAAGTCCAAGACTCGAGTTCCGCCCTCATTTTGGGCTAATCAGTTAGATATGTCTGAACTCGGGATCTGAAACCCGAGCCTCTTGCATGCTAGGCAAGCACTCTACCAAATGAGCAAACACGCCATACACACAAGAATGTCTATTAACAGTTAAATCTAACTGATGAACCCAAAATGAGGGCAAAACTTGGACTTCCGGTTTGTTGGCTTTCTTGGCTCTTGTGAGCTGCGACGTTGTCTGGCTGTGGAAATAATATATATATATATATATATATATATATATATATATATATATATATATATATATATATATATATACATACTGTGTGTGCAAAATCAAGACTTCAAGGCAAGGTGTTGATGGCAACAAAAAGTGTATTTCATTTCATGTTACAATTGTTTCAATGTCCAGTTCGACAATTTCAAACATTATATCATTTGAAAATTTTCAAAAACCAGCATTTCTTCAGACTTTATGAATAAACACATAAAACTCTGAAGAAATGCTGGTTTTTGAAAACTTTCAAACGATATAATGCTTGAAATTGTCGAATTAGACATTGAAACATTTGTAACATAAAATGAAATACAATTTTTGTTGCAATCAACACCTTGTCTTGAAGTCTTGATTTTGCATACACAGTATATTAATGCTCAATTATGAAATGTGATAATTTTGTAGTTTAATCCTTAAGTCAACCTTTTAGGCTTAAAACCTATTGGTATATGAAAATTTACTGAATTACACAAACTCAGTATATTACATATTAGTCTATTATATATATTATATACGTATATATTATGTATATATGTTATATATGTATATATAATATGTATACAATATACAGTTGTGCGCAAAAGTATATATATATATATATATATATATATATATATATATATATATATATATAGAGAGAGAGAGAGAGAGAGAGAGAGAGAGAGGGGGAGAGAGAGAGAGATCCTAACTGATGCTAGGACTAACAATAACTTGTTGCTGGTTTTTGTCAATTAATTTTATTAGATTGATTTTAAAATAATTATATTTCATTGTCGGAAAAGTTGTTTAAAATAAAAAATAACTAAAATAACAAAAACAAACAAACAACACACGTAAATAAATACGAATTGCTAGAGAAAAGAGAAATCTTATGATTGCAAAACCATACACCTTTTCATACAAGGCAGTCACCACTTATCAAGGCTGGATGGCCACTCGAAGGTAAGGTTTAATGTCACCTAGTGGTTGAAATTGGGTATAATTTGATTATTTAAGGGGACACCTCAACAAGAACTTGTTTACATTGGACTTGAAGACAACCATACAGTAGAAGCCCGGGATACAGTTTTTTCAGGTTATGATATGGAATACAATGTTTTTCTGGCTCCCAGTTATGGTATTTACTCTGCCTTATGGTGTTATTTCAAATGTTATTTGATTATATACATGTATATTATATACTGTATTGTGTTAAATTTTGTTACTAAATTTTATGCCTTATCCCGGGGTTCTACTGTATCTGTATGTATGTATGTATGTATGTATGTATGTATGTATGCATAGATATATATAATAAAAAATAAAGAGATATCTAGATTTATATAGAATTTTGCTCGGCAATATTTACTGTCAGCTTATGATATTATTTATAATATTATTTGATTATATACATGTGTATTATATACTTTACTGTATTTTGTTACTAATTTTTTAGCATCTACTGTATAAAATTTTGCTTAGGCTCTGCGATATGGCACTTTCACCTTACGATTCCAACCCCCAGAACGGATTAATGCTGTATCCCGGAGTTCTACTCTATTGCAGTCAACTAGAAATCAGGTCAGTAGAACAGAGTTCCACAAGCGGACAATATTAGGAAAAAAACTTCGTTCATGGAATTTGAGTTTAGATTTAGGCACAGATGGAGAGCCGGAGAAATTGTTGATGGTGATTGTAGCTATTCATAGACGGAAAAGGTGATATCAAAAGAAAAAAATAGCAAAATATATACAAAATAATTAATTTTATTGAAAGTTTGTTAATACAGCAAAAGATAAAGAAGTGGCAGTGGAGTCTTACTACATTCCAAGTAAAGGGAAGATGTCGAGATGTTCATTTTGGCAAGTGCCGCGTGCGCTTACATATAAATAGAATGCGAATTGTAGATGAAACTGTATCTTTTTTTAGCTTCTGTTTTTTAGTGAGACATGAACAATTGAGTGTTTTTCACTCCAAAATTTAAAACCAATTATAATTCTTATATATACTCTCTGTATATAATACAAATATTTCACATGCGCAGGAAAAAGAAAGGAAAAGGTTTAAAACTAGAAAACATTAAATTTTTAAATAATTTTAAAATATAATTGTAGTCAAGTTATGTGGTTATATGCCCTTTTTCCTTTGAGATAAAAATGTGGTTGAAGATAGCCGAGGTGTGCTTTGTTTATTAAAATAAATATGCTAAAAAAAGCCACTATTTAACGATAAAAAAAACATGATTTTTTCAATATAATCTATGACAACACTTCAAAGGCCGTAAATGACCAAGTTCTCTCTGATTCTCTCTCCTCTGATCTTGATCACGTGGTACAATGAGGAAAGAGGTGGTTGGTTAATTTTAATACATCTAAAACCAAGGTTCTATCTTTACATCATCAATGCTCTGATCCCCGTCTGGTATCAGTTGGAATTAATGGCTGTCGTCTTGGGGGAGGGGGGCTCCATGTTTTGACAAGCTTCTGGGTTTGATCTTTACTCCTGATCTGAGACGTACATCAAATCCGTTGCCAACGTTGGTGGAAAAATGGAGGGATCATTCTATCACTCCAGTAGATATCTCATTGTTGATTCAATTCTGTACCTGTATAAGAGCCAAGTACACCCAAGGATGGAGTACTGTTGCCAGATCTGGGCAGGAGCTGCTAGAAAAACCTTAACAGAGTTCCAAATAGACTATTGGGGGGGGGGCCCTTCTCTTCACTGCAACCTCTTTTCCACAGAAGAGACATTGCAAACCTGTCTCTGCTTTATCATTGTAACTGCAATCTATGCCCCTCCTCCACTTGCCAAGCTTTCACAAAAAACACTCGTCTAGTTGAAACCACTATCAATAATTTCCCCCACTCCTTATCCGTGTCTAAACCTAAATGTAGATTCCATGGACAGAGTTTCTTTCTTAGAACTGCACACCTGTAGTATTCTCTTCCCACTGACTGAAATATGGTCATCTTCAAGTCTAATGTAAACAAGTTCTTGATGAGTCGTCTTCTTAAATAATCCAATTTACCAAATTTCCACTACTAACGATTCCTACGATATTGTCCCATTCACTATCCTACACTCATTAACCTTTATCCTCGAATGGCCTCCAGGCCTTGATAAGTGGTGACACCTTTGTAAAAAAAAAAAACGCCGAAAAAGCTGAAAACGTCTACTGTTTATGTCCACACACACACACACACACACACACACACACACACACACACACACACACACAGCGTGGTGAAAAAATCTATATATGTGGCTGAAGATAGTTAAAATATGCTTCGTTTATATATATATATTACGTTATGCACTAACGATTTAAAAAATGTATGGTTTTCTCACACCTAAAAAGCTGTGCATGTCCGCACACATTTATATGCATAGGGTGTTTTTACTTATAATGGACTTTAAATCGAAAAATCTATTTTCTTTAATTGCAAATTTATCAACTACCGATTATTTTCAGTTCTGCTTGGTTTGGCAATTCACCATGAAGAGATTTACACTCGAGCAGCATTTGCAAATTGTAAATGATACGATCAATTGAGAGAAACGGTTGATAGACGAATAATATCAAGAAATAAATCAATTGGAAGACAAAATTAGCACGAAATTACCGAAATACAAGTTAATTTGATGCGTAGAGTTCGCGAAATTGGGCCTCTACATTATGCCATATTCGTGCAAGCCGGTATTCTGTACAAAAACAAAACAAAAACAAAAAACAAAAAAAAAACGCAGAGTCGATATAAATTACAATAAATAATTAGAAGTTTATGAATAAGTTTTCATCAATTATTCAGAAAACTTTTAATAACTGCAGGAGATAAAAAAAATACTTAAACACAATAAAAGCAACGCATATTTGTATTCTAGAACGTTGATAGAAATAGAGATACCACAACTGAAGTTATGGGATCAGAAAAAATATTTTGTGAAGCTGCAAAGTGTCTCATATGAAGACATGCACAAGTTGTATCATTTAACGGCTAGCTCTAAACGCGTGACGTCAGATTGTACGGTTCAAGTCATAGATTCAAAATGCTTTCCTTAGAGATAAGAAATCATTAGTTTAATACGCAAACATCTTTGAACTATTAAACATTAGTACTTAAAACAGGCTTGCCTTTTTTCTGTTGTTCTTGGCCCTCGGGCCAGGATCAAAGTGGAGTATCTGTTCTCTGATACATACACAGCGATAGGCAGTCGTGTTCTGGCGACACATTCTCGTGCCCGGAGAGCTTGTTGGGTAGCGTTCTGTCCGCACCCCCACTTTGTCTGTCTTTCTCTGCTCTCCCCCCTCCCCCACGGGGGGGGATCCGAGCTGATAATTTACGACCTTCCCGCGAGGGAGGGTCGGAAACACTTTCTCTCTTCCCTCCACTAACCTCCCACTCCCTCTCTCAGTTCTATCTCCCCTCTTGCCGCCTTTGGCGCCACTTCTTTTTGGCGCCAAAGTCGGCTCCCAATTTGGACGCCGACTCCACGTCACTCATTTTGGTGAATTATACAGAAGAGAGAGAGCTTTTTTCAAAAATGGACACCCCCAGCCCGGGGACCACCAATACAGATACCCCCAGCCAGGAGGCTACCACAAGAAAAACTGCTCCCCAAGAGGACGGCTCCCCAACAGGGGAAGCAAAAAGCAACGGGGCATACCGCCCGGACACGAAACCGAAGGACGCCCCCCAGAAGGGAGAAAACTCACCAGCAGCTCCCCAAGAGGGCGACTCCCCACAAAGGGGAGAAAAAACAATGTTGGACAGGGCATCCCGCTCTGACAACAAAAATCAAGAGGCAGTAGCCCCAAAGGACGATAAGAGAGACAGTGCTCCCCAGGAGGGCTACTGCCCCAAAAGGGGAGCAAATCAAGAAAACGAGGGGGCATACAGCCTAAACCTCCCCAAAACAAAAGGGGCAAAAGCTCCCAAGGACAATGCTCCCCAGGAGGCCGACTCCCCAAAAAGGGAAGTATTTCCTGGAAGAAGTATAGAGCAGGGAGAGTCGGTCCCAAAGGAAAGCGGAAAGGGAAATGCCCCTCAAAATAGCAACCCTTCCGCCAAGGAACAGCAAAAACAGTCCAACCTCACCAAAGATCCAACACCAACAAGAGGATTGGCATGGGGGAAGACTGTAGAGAAGCAACTGTCCCCTCAAGAGTATAAAGACTTGTACTTGACCAAGTACAGACAATACATAGAGGGGGCAGAAATTAAACCAGTGCCAGGCGCTTGGGAGGCAATCGAAGACAGAGTGCTCTCCCTCATCATCTCGGATATGCCGGAAAACCGCCTCCTAGGGATGAAAAAGGAAGACATGGCAGGGCTCCTACATAAGCTAAATATCCCGGTATTATACCTGTACCAGAGGAGCTACGCCATGTGGGACATCCTCCTACCCACCAAGGAAGATGCAGAGAGACTCTCCCTCCAAGAAATAAAGCATGGGAGAGTCAAACTAACACCTGAATACCAGGGCAAGAGAAGGACTCGGGTGCAGGTATTTAATGTGCCAACCCAAATACCTGCGGAAGTATTAGGATGCCTCTTCAGCCAGTACGGTGAGGTAGAACAGGTGACCCCAATACGGTCAAAAACTGGGACTCACCTGGGCTGCTACACAATAGCAATGAGGCTGAAGAGGAAAGGTTTTCAGGCAATACCACCGCTGCTGACATACAAAGACGCCAGCATAACGGTAGTGGTGGAGGGCCGTCGTCCACACTGTTGGTTCTGCCAAAAGCAGGGCCACATGGCTAGGAGTTGCCCCCAAAGGGTAACCCCTAATCCGATAACCCAAAAGGCGGTCACATCCACTGAGACAACGCCCGCACCAAAACAGGCGGCAACAACCCCTGCAACTGCAGCACCAACCCCAGCTCCAAGGAAAACTCAAACCACCCAGGAGGCCAAGGGGGAAGAATGGAGCACGGTAGTGAGACAAAAGCGGAAACACTTAATCCCTTCTGCCACCGTCCCACCACCAGCCCAAAAATCGAGGCAGGAGCCTCTGCAAATGCAGAAACAACAACAGCCACCGCAGCCAATGCCGCGGAAACAACTGCAGCAGCAACTACTGCAACAGCAAAATCAGCAAGTGCAGCAGAAGCAGCAGCAGCAACGACACCAGCGAGAGCAGCAACAACAAAAACAGCTGCAGCAGCAAATAGAGGAGCAGACACAACCAACGGTCCCCACACCAATCGAGACGGGGATCAAGCGGAGAAAAGACTGCTCCTCTGAGGATGAATCCGCAAGTGAGAGGGAGAGGAACTCAACCTCACCTCTCCCCGGTTCATTCGAAAGAATGAAAAAGAAAAACAAAAGAAGAAAAGAGGAAGAAAAGGTGGCCCCCACTCCCTGTGAACATACACCACCCCTAACAACAAAATCCACTTCCACCCCCAAACCACACACTGCAACAACACCAGACACCGCACCAACACCAGACACCGCACTAACACCAGACACCGCACCAACACCAGACACCACACCAACACCAGACACCTCACCAACACCAACACCAGACACCGCACCAACACCAAACACTGCACCAACACCAACACCAACACCAGGCACCACACAAACACCCGTCCCCACACCAAGGCAAACTGAGCCACTACCCCAAAAAGAAAATGAAAAGAATGAACCGAGGGAGAGGAGAGACTCCTCTGCCTCTTGCAGACCAAAGGTCCTTGCCCCTGAGGAACTATGTTATGTAGACCCTCTATCTGTGGCCACAGACATTTCCCATCGGCAGAGGAAAAACTTAAAACCTCTGCTCGATTACAAACAGATAGAGGGGAAAGATGTAAATATCCCCTCAAATTTCCCGGACACCCCACTCCTAATAACCTTTGTCAGAACTCCAGAGGCCTGCAAGACCAACTTGTGGACAAGGCTGCAGGCCGCTGAAGGGGCGTTTCCGGGAATTGAACTGGTTAAAAAAAATGACCCTTCTCTTGATGAACTGTCAAAACAATGCAAGGGAAGGGTCCCAGTGTTGGTCCATCCGTCACTCTATAGGGCCCTTAAATTGACCTACCCTTTGGATGTCGGCGGCATTGTGAGAGAAGGTCAGGACATGAAAAACCTGACCACCTTGAGCATTGCACACAACGTCGGTGTCCTTTCCCCGGCTGACTTCGGAGCTGAGTGTAACACACCTTAAGGTAGGTACCATGGCTTTGAATTTGGCTAGTCTGAATGCGAGGGGCTTGAGATCATCGGGCCGGGCGGCTCGCCTCCGGCACGACCTCTTGTCCCTGGGAGTGGATGTCGCTGCGATTCAGGAGACGCATTTCGTTTCCTCTGTGGACTGTCAGGTGCTGGCCCGAGACTTTGAGGTTTTCTCAGCATATGGCAGCCCGCGGGGGAAGGGAGTTTCCGTGCTGGTTAAACGTACCCTGTCGGCGACGGTCGACGTTGTCCATAGAGATGCAGTGGGTAGGCTGGTTGTGGCCGATGTTGCCGTAAAAGATTCTGTGTTTCGGGTGATTGCGGTTCATGCGCCCAGCACCGCTCGTGAGAGGGTCTCATTCTTCAGTCAGCTTGACGCGTTTGTAGATTGTCGGAAGCGGGTAGTGCTAATGGGGGATTGGAATTCCATCTTAGACCCCGACATAGATAAGGTAGGAGGCGGAGCTAGAGGATCGGAGAGGTGCGAGTCCAGCCTGGCTGATCTGATGGCTAGATGCGGTCTGGTCGACAGGTTTCGGGTCGAGCATCCAGGGCGGGAGATGTGGACGTGGACCAATAGTGTTTCCTCCTATCCAAATACTTATTTGGACAGGATGTTAGTTAGGAGAGGCGAAGTAGACTTCTTATCTTGTCCCACGTTCACTTGGCTAGGCCAGACGGACCATAAATTAGTTATGGCCCGGCTGAAGCTAGGAAATAGGCCTAAGTTAGCGGGGTACTGGAAGTTAAACACCTCCCTTCTGGAGAGACAAGACTTCCAAGATCAGTTAAGAGAATTGATTAAAAAGGCACTAGTGGGGGCGGTTACCGGGAGTAAGTGGTGGTTAGGTCTCAAAGCCAAGATCAGAAGCTTCTCCGTCAAGTATGCCCAGCGCCTCGCACTAGATAAGGCCAAGACGAAGAAGAAGCTAGAGCAGAAACTAGCCCAGGCTACCGGGGAGGGTGATAGGGTTAGTCAGGAACTAGCTAAGCAGGACCTTCTACGCGAGACTAGCGAGCGTTACGAAGGCCAAGTAGTTAGAGCTAGGCTTAGAAAGATAGGCAACGAAGCAGTCAATTCTGATGCAGACGTGCGCCGTGAGGTTTCTAGGCGTGGCTCGGACAAATATATTGCAAAAATCAAACATCCGAATGGACGCACCCTGGAATCGACTCGGGAGATCTGCGAGGGGTTTCGAGAACATTTCGAGGAGCGTTTTACGCAGCAGCCCGATCTTCCGGTCCTTGAGTTTAGCGACTATTTGGCCGACTCTCCCCGCCTCGAGGCGGCTAGAGCGGCTGGTTGCGAGGGCCGGGTGACGGAGCAGGAGGTCTTTACTGCGCTGAAGCAGGTCAGCTGTGACAGATCGCCAGGACTTGATGGTCTGCCATACGAACTGTACTTGAGGCTGTCGCCCATGTTTCTGCCTCTTCTGACGGATATGTTCAACCATTGGTTTGCTCAGGGATCCATCCCAGGGCAGGTGACCAAGGGAGTGATCACATTGCTGAAGAAAGGTGACGGGCATGGAGGGGAAGAGTTAGATGACTACAGGCCCATAACTCTGCTAAACACAGAGTTGAAGATTTTGGCCAAGGTCCTGTCGAATCGGCTGCAGGTTGTTATCGACGAGTTGGTTGAACCAGAACAGAACTACGCTGTGAAGGGGAGATCGATTCAGAACAACTTGCACCTGATCCGCATGATCCTAGAGGGGGGAATAGATGACGACACAGAAGCCGCGCTGATAAACTTAGATCAGTCCAAAGCTTTCGATAGGGTCGACCATCGTTTCCTGGCATCTGTCTTAGAGGCCGCCGGTTTTAAACCGGACTTTTGCAAGTGGATCTCCATAATGTATCGGCAGCCCATGGCTGTCGTGCAAGTGAACGGAAAGCGCTCGAAACCCTTTGTTATCTCTCGGTCGGTTCGTCAGGGTTGTCCGCTGTCGCCCCTGCTTTATGTCCTGGCTTTGGAGCCTCTTCTCCGCAAGCTGAGACATGGGGAGGCAAATTCGGCCCTGCGCGGAATGGCTCTGCCTGGCGGCTCAGCTGCCAAGGTATCCGCGTTCGCCGATGATGTCACGATCTTCGTGTCGGGCTCCAGAGACATTGAGGTCGTGTCGGAGGCACTCACACAGTACGAAAGAATTACAGGGGCCAAGATAAACCGCAACAAGTCGGTAGGACTGCGGTTGGGCGCATGGAGTGGCAACGCAAACCTCCCTGCGCCCTTCAGCTGGACAGATGGCCCGGTCCGGATCCTCGGCGTGTGGTTCGGACCGGGTCTCCAGCTTGACAAGAATTGGTTGGAGGTACGGTCAAAGGTGGAGGCTGCAGTCAGTTCGTGGCTTCCTAGGAAACTTTCCTTAAAGGGTAGAGCTGAGGCGTGCGCCACTTACGTCTTTCCTCTCATCCTTTACCGACTGGCCGTACTTCCCCTGCCTGCACAACACCTAAAAGCTCTCGTCGAACTCTTGTCCTCGCTCCTTTGGGACAGAGGAAGACACTGGGTGAGCAGACAGGTCTGTATTCAACGTCCGTGTGAGGGAGGCTTGGGAATGCCGGACTTGAAGTGTCATCGAGATGCTGAGAGACTGGCCTTCCTGAGCAACTATATGCAGGAGGACCAACCGTGGCACCCCGTGGTTACTGCCGCCTTCCCCGACCTCGTTCTCGACCCTTCCATCGAGAGCCGTCGCAGGCCGCGGGGAGAATCTGCCTACATGAAAGAGTGCCGAGCCGCGCTAAAACGACTACCAAGGTCCAGTGACCTTGTGACTGCTACCCGTAGGGAACTCCACAGGGATCTAGTGAGGGAGGCCGCTGACGACCCGCTATGCGCGCGTTTGGGGTGGCAGCAGAGTGAGATCCGCTCCGCGTGGAGCTGGGCGCCAGGTTCGAGTCATCTGAACAATTCGGAGTTCTCTCTGACCTGGCGATTGGCCCGAAATGCACTTCCACTCAACAACATACAATGCAGTTCTGGGTTTCTGGAGTCGCCCGATTGTCCCCGTTGTGGGACAACGGCTGTGGAAACTACGGATCACGCTTTCTTTGATTGCCGCGAACTCCGCCAGTACTGGTCGTATGTCAGTGGGGTGACGGCTCGCATCGATCCTGAGCATCCTCGCCCAATTACTGTATCCAATGTTGTGGACAACGTGAGGCCGCCGTGGGACCGGGAAAGACAAATGGTCTACGTTACGATTCTGGCCGTGGCGAGAATGGTGATTTGGACGTCGCGTCTGCAAGGTTGCCGGGGGGTGTTGTCTTTTTCTGATCAAGATCTGATCGCGTTCTTTAAACACCAACTACGGGTGAAGATCAGATGTGATAGAAGAAGGCTGCATCGCGCGGCATTTGACAGAAGATGGATACATGTGGCAAGTCTGTGTGTACGAAGAGGAGCCAAATTCGAATACGTGTTCCCCGCCTAGGTGTGGAACGCGCAGTTCTGTAAAGTTAAATTAAACAAGTAGTCTCTCAGCTAGCTGAGTGTGTGTTCCATCCCTCCCCGATTAGGAAGCCTCCAAGATCCCCATCCCCTCTTACCTGCAATTTTTGTTTTTCACCCCTTCCTCTAAATTTTACCCATCTTGGAGAAAAAGAAATACAAACTAACCTCCATCCCTTACCCACAAAATTTTCTTTTCTCCATTCACCCCCATCTAGAGGGCATCCCCACCTAGAGACTGACCCGCAGAAGCGAGGTTCCTTTTACAAACCTAGTGGAACGGGCAGTCTATCAACTAGACGGGGTTGGGAGGGTCCTACTAATCACCTTTTGTTTTTTCTTCCCCCTCCCTCGACACAAATGAATTATTGTTACCATTTTATTGTTATCTTTTTTGTTTTTACACGTCAATAAAAAATGTTTTAAAAATTGGGAGTTACTAGGACGTCCCCCAAGATGAAAGGGTGAATGCGGTATTATGGTGAAAGAAGATACTAGCTGGGAGAAACTTTTGACTTTGTTTAGTTCTGGAGCGACAAGGATGACCAACGACCCCCAAAATCCCCCCTTTTGAGTTGGCCATGTGCCTAAGTTTTTTGTTCACCGTTAATTTTACTGTATTTTTTTAACATGAATAAAAGATTTAATATCTCAAAGTGGAGTATCTGTTCCGGCAGATGCTACAAGCTATGACTAGCTATGACTAGCAAAGACCAGATGTGGGGGCAACCCCACATGCCTGACCTTTAACCAGCTCCCATTTCCCACCTCTCGGGAGCTGGTCCCCTTTTTCCCTTCCCCCTCCCTTCACTCCTCACATTAAAAATTAGCCTTGTGCCTAATTTGCTCGGTGGGGGAGCAAATAAATACCATCTGTTCCGGCAGATACTGCAAGCTATGACTAGCTATGACTAGCAAAGACCAGATGTGGGGGCAACCCCACATGCCTGACCTTTAACCAGCTCCCATTTCCCACCTCTCGGGAGCTGGTCCCCTTTTTCCCTTCCCCCTCCCTTCACTCCTCACATTAAAAATTGGCCTTGTGCCTAATTTGCTCGGTGGGGGAGCAAATAAATACCATCTGTTCCGGCAGATACTGCAAGCTATGACTAGCTATGACTAGCAAAGACCAGATGTGGGGGCAACCCCACATGCCTGACCTTTAACCAGCACCCATTTCCCACCTCTCGGGAGCTGGTCCCCTTTTTCCCTTCCCCCTCCCTTCACTCCTCACATTAAAAATTGGCCTTGTGCCTAATTTGCTCGGTGGGGGAGCAAATAAATACCATCTGTTCCGGCAGATACTGCAAGCTATGACTAGCTATGACTAGCTATGACTAGCAAAGACCAGATGTGGGGGCAACCCCACATGCCTGACCTTTAACCAGCTCCCATTTCCCACCTCTCGGGAGCTGGTCCCCTTTTTCCCTTCCCCCTCCCTTCACTCCTCACATTAAAAATTGGCCTTGTGCCTAATTTGCTCGGTGAGGGAGCAAATAAATACCATCTGTTCCGGCAGATACTGCAAGCTATGACTAGCTATGACTAGCAAAGACCAGATGTGGGGGCAACCCCACATGCATGACCATTAACCAGCTCCCATTTCCCACCTCTCGGGAGCTGGTCCCCTTTTTCCCTTCCCCCTCCCTTCACTCCTCACATTAAAAATCGGCCTTGTGCCTAATTTGCTCGGTGGGGGAGCAAATAAATACCATCTGTTCCGGCAGATACTGCAAGCTATGACTAGCTATGACTAGCAAAGACCAGATGTGGGGGCAACCCCACATGCCTGACCTTTAACCAGCTCCCATTTCCCACCTCTCGGGAGCTGGTCCCCTTTTTCCCTTCCCCCTCCCTTCACTCCTCACATTAAAAATCGGCCTTGTGCCTAATTTGCTCGGTGGGGGAGCAAATAAATACCATCTGTTCCGGCAGATACTGCAAGCAAAGATCATATGTGGGGGCAACTCCACATATAAGACCTTGGTCAATGTAGGGGCAACCCTTCATACCAATTGTCACTATCCAGCTCCCCTACTCCCCGGGGATTTGGTCCCCATTTCCCCTTCACTCCTCACATTAAAAATCGGCCATGTGCCTAATTTGCTCAGTGGGGGAGCAAATAAATATCCTGTTGTGCTTGGCCTTCGGGCCTGGATCAAAGTGTAGTATCTGTTCCGGCAGATACGACAAGTAAAGACCATATATGGGAGCAGCCCCACAGATAAGACCTTGGTCAATGTAGGGGCAACCTTTCATACCAATTGTTACTATCCAGCTCACCTACTCCCCGGGGAGTTGGTCCCCATTTCCCTTTCACTCTTCACATTAAAAATCGGCCTTGTGCCTAATTTGCTCAGTGGGGGAGCAAATAAATACCCTGTTCTGCAGATGCTGCACTAAAGGTAATTTGTCCCAGTCAATGGAGGGGAAACCCTCTATACTGGGACATTTATTATTTTTGGTAACCAGAGTGCCCCCTTTTTGCCTACTTTTAAGGGAGCTGGTTTTTACCCCACATTAAAAACGGCCTTGTGCCTAATTTGCTTTGGTGGGGAAGCAAAAAAATACATTAAACGTTAGTACTTGTTATCTACGATTTCGATTTGATAAAAATCAGAGTTGAATTATTCAGCGAGGTTTTCATTGCTTTCGGACACATCCACTCATCTATCATTATATTAAAACCAATGAACGTTTATTTTTCTAAGGCTTTTTGCTATGTACCTTACTTTACGCAGAATACATTTTAAAGTAGGTACTTGAATGCTGCCCACCACAGCATTGTGTGACACAAGGCCAAGAAAGTAGGGTGTCAAACAAGCATCCCAAAATAACTGCTAAGGGGTCAAAATTAAAAAATTAGTACTTGCAGGGCAGCGGATTTTTATCAATATTATTTAATTGGAATTCATTACTAATTTTTATCTGTTCATCAAATGTTTCATGACTGTGCATGTGCAGTCGTGAAACATGTCAAGAATTAGTAGGTTTTAAAACACTTTTTAAAATCGTGGCAAGCTGGCCTAATGGTTATCGTACTTGATTTACTGGCTTTAGGTTTTGATTTCAATCTCAGCTCGAGTATTTATTTTCTTTTTTTTTTACTTACAAGTAGTAAACGGTTTAGAAAAAACATATTCGCATGCACATGTCTCAGTTTCTTTGCTTTTAGCTTTATTCTTTTTTAGAATGTAAGGTTACGTTTAATACCTACGGTATTTCTGTTTTTGCATTAATTAAAATATAATATTTATGCATATTTTACGACCGGGCAACGTCCAGCGGCCTGCTAGTATATCTATAAAAGTGAGAATGTGTGTGTGTGTGTGTGTGTGTGTGTGTGTGTGTGTGTGTGTGTTGATACTATCAACCTATATACTCAACGAATTCTTGATCTACAGACTTGGGAATCCAATGGATTTTATTTTATAAAAGAGAACTTCTTTCTACGGATTTTGCACCACCAAAAAATGAGACTGAATGAATCTAAAATTCTCCATTCCCAATGGATTATTGCCTATTACTCTGGATGCTATATTGAACAGAATTGGAATTTACCTTCAATAGGGAAATCTTCAGCCAATCTGAAACCTAATAACATCGTCCCACTTTATTCAAGGATGACTATTCTAACACAATCTCATATTCATTTTTTGTTTCAGCCTTTATTCTCTTTCTCTATGTCCCTTAAAAAGATTTAATCTTTAATGTAGTTTCTATGTAATGTGCTGAATAGCAAAATTATTATCAAACCAGATTTAATATTTTGCTAATAACTTTCCTCTGATGAAATACATTGAAAATCCATAGATTAAGGAAATTACTTTGAATATTGTATTCTTTGTCCAAATAATTTTTTTTTTGAAAAGTTATATTTTTTTTTGAATGAAATTTAAACATAAAAAATTGCAAATTTTTCATTTGCTTTATCTAGTATATTGAGTAATTTTATTTGGCTGAGATTATCTTATATAAAAAAATATTACCTACCAAAAATATTTTGTAAGACGAGATACTGCAAGATTCATTAATTTGTGATCTAATTGATCTCATTATTATGATTTTTCTTATACTAATCCTTAATTTATACAGCTCAATGTAATTACAGAGCATATAAAAAACAAATGACAAAAGTCTATATTCCAAATTTCATGATGTTGACCATCTTACAATTTATTCCTTTAATCACGTTGACATTTACAATTCTTGACAATGACTGTTTCGTAGCACAAAAATCATCCACCAAAAGAAAATAAAACGTATTTGGGCATGATTACAAAATCCGAAAATTGGAAGAAAAGTTGCAATTACTTTTTATTTTATTTTTATTACACCATTTTGAATTTTCAAGTAATTTTAGTTTCTTTTTGTGAATTGATAGTTGCTATTTCTTCTGATGAGTTAAGGGCAAAATAGATTCATTGATCGATATAATAATTAAATGATTGATTTTTGCACTACGAAACAATTAGTGTCAAGAATTGTAAATGTCAACGTAATTATATATATATATATATATATATATATATATATATATATATATTATATTTTCACCCCAAACAAGGCATGTTGCCACTTTCATGTACTGTGCTACTATCAGAGACTTAAGTTGCAAGGGTACTATGTAGGAAGTTTAGCAGCAAGATGTCTGTTCACATTACACTTGATCTTCTGCATGTCAGTACAGTTGGGGAAGCAGGAAACCGGAAGAGAATTTTAAAGTCCTGCAGTTCTGGGGGAAAAGCTATTAGAGTAAAAGGCTTTCTTACATCTAGGGATCTCGACTGTGTAGGGGTGGGATTTTGCTGCTTGTCGGGGGTATTTTCGTCGAAAGGATACAAGTGCTTGTAGTTCGTCAGAGCATCCACCATTAAAATACTTGTAAAACAGGCAGAGGGATGCAACATTTCGTCGGTGGGACAGGGGCTAAAGTTTAGATGACAGTTTGGGACCTATATATATATATATATATATATATATATATATATATATATATATATATATATATATATAGTGTGTGTGTGTTTATAGAAGCGGCGAGTTTAAATTATAATAACAACTCTGTTTTATTTAATTGCAGATTTTGCAACTATCGATTATTTTGAGTTCAGTTAGATTGGCAAATCACTATGAAGGGACTAACGCCCCAAGCAGCGTTTGTAAATCGCAAAGGATACGATCAATTTACTGACAGAAACAGTGGTTATAGTCAGCTAACGTACTTTCAAACTTCCAGTGTAGTGCTACTACGAGCGGTGACAAGGCAAACCAGTTCCTTCGCTTTTTTTTCCTAACGCCTACATCTCCCCTGTGCATGTAGTCTTCCTTTTATGTTTTTCTCATCTTCCTTTTTTTATTTAATCGTTGAACATTTTTTGGGGACATATTTTAATTAAGAATTATTGAAATTATTTTTTTTTTTTAAGAATTATTGAAAACACATTCTGCGGTTCTTTTTAAAAGGAATTATTGAGAACACTTTTTAAAATCTTTTCAAGTAGTGAACTATTTAATAAAAAAACCAAATGTGTCATTTTTATCATTTTATAATTTTAGTGCTCTCCATTGTATACGTTTTGATAATATCCTTTTCTCATATCTTATTTCAATAAATCGCTTTACCATAAAAAAATACTGAAGAAAAATAAAAGTGGAAGAACTGATTTGCTTTGTCACCGCTTCCGGTAGCGCTAGGCCGGAAGTTAGGAAGTATGTTATAACCGAAACATTTGATGAACGAATAATTTCACAAAATATATCTATCAACTGGCCACGTCGTTCATGCGATTTAATCCCATTAGATAATTTTCCTTGGCGATATGTAACGTGCCATATCTATGCTGATAAACCAGACAATAGACGTATTAGAAAACAGCATTCAGCGCATTATTGCAAAAATACAGCCTAATTTAATGCATAGAGTTTGTGAAAATTGAACCTCTAGATTACGAGATACATGTGTGAGCCCATATGCCCAAAATTGTATTCAAATTGTAAACGCCAAAAATATTTGTGTTACAGGAAAAGGGCTGCCCCCTTTCCATCTAAATAAGAAGAGTATCAGATAGGTGAAAATAAGATTCGGATAAGCCGAGACTCGAACCTTGTAAACAAGGTTAAGAATTGGAATGTTATAAAATAAGGCTATTGTTAATTCTGAATATTAAATATGTCAGTAAAAGAATGAACAATGCAAATTAAAAAAATATACTGTTGAAAAAAAAATAGGTTAGGTTAAAAAATAGGTTAGGAGAGGATTCTTTGTTTGCAAAAATGTGTTTTGGACAAACACGCATAGCCACGTTAATTGGTCACGTTTGGGAAACACACTTCTGACGTCATAGCAAAAGGACGATTCTCCATATAGTTCTATGGGTTCGAATTTCAGAGGCAGATCAGACAGTAAGTCAGAGAGAGAGAGAGAGAGAGAGAGAGAGAGAGAGAGAGAGAGAGAGAGAGAGAGAGAGAGAGAGAGAGAGAGAGTTGAGAGTCAGTCAGTTGGCAATCAGTGTCAGCTGACCCTTTGGAAGCGAAGGGTAGAAGATTAAACCATGTAGATACAAGTAAATTCCTGACGTCATCATCATTCGACCGGTCCAATGAATAAAGAATCATCATCGTGTTTTTGTAACTGTTGTCATGTGTCATCTATCAACACTCAAAAGGTAATGAGCTAATCATCTTGTAATGAACATTGTGTAACCCTTACAAAATTATGTATCTCCCCTCCTCTGTGTTAAGAACTTGTATACATCTCCATTCAGTATCTATATGAAGTCCTAGCATCCCAGAACTGTATAAATGTCTCTCTCCCCCATCATCACTATCGTTATATCCGTTATATATATTGCCCCAATATGAATTCCGCGTCATATTCTTTAATATGGAACCCCTCTACACAACATTTTGAATGAACCACATATTTGTATAATAAAAATATTTTTTCTGTGGTTATTTTAATTTAAAGTTAGGTGCCTCTAAAAAACATCATATATATATATATATATATATATATATATATATATATATATATATATATATATATATATATATATAAGCCACTTTGTGTGTGTGTGTGTGTGAGAGAGAGAGAGGGAGAGTTTCCTATGCATTTCGAAACAGCTGGGCTGATTTTTAACAAAAAAATATCGCACAAATGTACTTTATTTTCCTCGGAGTGTTTTTAGATAGGGTTTGTACCATAATGCATTCGATAAGTATCGATAATCGATAACTGAAAAAACTCTGATTAAAGATGTAATAGTTCGATATTGACCAAAGTTTACACACTTATACAGCCTAATATCGCAAGTGTATTTGAGAAGTTTTATCACTGCACATGCATAAGGGACCGATGTATAAAATCGACAGTAGATACTTTGATAAGACAGGGGCACGGTCGAAATGAATTTTCCTGTTAGGAGCACAATTGAATGATGATACTTGATATTTACATTTTGAATATTAATTCAAACCTATATATAAAAACGTTTATAAAATCAACAGAGCAATATAGACTACAATGTATTTTGGACTAAATCACTGCGAAGAAGCATGCAGAGCTTCTTTCCGGTGAACTGTGGTGGAACCCTGACTAGAGCAGACAATCAACCGATTTGATTGAAAAATGGGCGAATTCACCAATTTCGGTTGTGTATTAGTCTAAGTTTTCACTTTGATCTGCAGTAATATTATACTCTTATCGTCGCCACTCTCCTATCTTAGGTTTTTATGGTTGTTTTTTCTTTTCTGGTGGCGACTTTATTTAAATCATATAAATAAGTTCATAAATCTGCTCAACTAACTTTTAATTTGACCGTATAGAAATATATCTTATAAACAAATAAACAAATAAATACAAATTTGGATAGAAAAGCGATGAATAGAATAAATAAGATAAAAAAATAAATAAATAAAACTTGTCAATAAGAAAATAAAGTCGCCACCAGAAAAAAAAATAACCATAAAAACCTAAGATAGGTAAGTACCGACGTTAAGAGTGTAATATTACTTCAGATCAAAGCGAAAACTTAGACGAATACACAACCGGCAAGTTAAAAGAATACTAACACCTCCCACTGCGACAGCTTAACCACACGAAATCGTACTTCCTCTATTCCCTCACTACTACTCCTCTCCTTCACCCCCCAAATCCCCTACTGCTCACATTCACAAAGTGTACACTCCACTTTCTTCCAGAACGTAAACCACACCCAAATATCTTATAAAAACTAATGTTCTTTAGACTTCCGTTTCAGTATTGATTCTTTTTTGGCCAAATGAAGTGTTATCCTTGAATTGGGATCTCACTTAAACATGTATGCGCATATGTAATCCAAAACGTGAACAGTAGGGGGTTTTTGGAAGGAGGTGTGCTGAAGGAAGGAAGTAGGAGTGAGGGAGGAGGGGAAGTACGATTTCATGTAATTAAGATGTCGCACTGGGGAGATGTTAATATTCTTTTAACTTGGCGGTTGTGTATTGGTTTAAGTTTTCGCTTTGATCTAAAGTAATATTATACTCTTATCGTCGCTACTTACCTATCTTAGTTTTTTTTACGGCGTTTTTTTTTCTTTTCTGGTGCCGACTTCATTTATTCTAATCATATAAATAAGCCCATATATCTGTTGAACTAAATGTTAATTTGACCATATAGATATATATATTATAAACAAACAAACAAATAAATAAATAAATTGAAAACTAGAAACGAATGAACCGATAAAAAAGCGATGAATAGAATAAAAAAATAAAAAAATAAACAAATGAATAAATAAATAAACCTTGTCAATAAGAAAATAAAGTCGCCACCAGAAAAGAAAAAACAACTATAAAAAACTAAGAAAAGTAAGTAGCGACGATAAGAGTATAATATTACGTCAGATCAAAGCGAGAACTTAAACCAATACGCAACCGCCAAGTTTAAAGAATAGTAACACCTCTCCACTGCGACAGCTTAACCACACGAAATCGTACTTCCCCTCCCCCCTCACTCCTACTTCCTTCCTTCAGCACACCTCCTTCCGAAACCCCCTATTGCTCACATTTACGAAGTCTACACCCCACTTTCTTCCGAAACTTAAACCACACCCAAATATCTTCTAAAAAATAATGTAACTTTTATTCCCGTTTCAATATCGAGTCATTTTTGGTCTGATAAAATGTTATCCTTTAATTGGGATTCCACTGAAACATCAATGTACATATGTGCCCAATAATGTTTGCATAATAAAGAAACTATATATATATATATATATATATATATATATATATATATATATATATATATATATATATATATAATTATTACTAGAATTATTTTAATACCTACAGACACTAGTGATTCATCCTTTCGGGAATCATCAGTGCAGATAGTCACGATTACAGTCGATCGGGAGATTCGAGCCTGGCCACGAAGCCATATCTGATGAACAACCCGCTCGGCCAACTCAAATGTATGTATGTTTAACTTCGTATCTTTTGTTCTCTTTCTTGTTTTCTTGGTGGTCACAGGACAATATATTTTGCTACAAAAAAATCTAGCAAGTTTCATCTGCAACGTTTAACGTTTTTTTTTTTTTACTTAGTATAACCGTCCACTAGATAAAACAGGGAGGGTAGAGCAGTAGCTCTCGATATATCTAAGGCTTTTGACAGGATGTGGCATGATGGTCTTCTAAGGAAAATTAGATCATATGGTTCATGTAGATTGTGAACAGACATCTTGCTGCTCATCTCCCTTCATAATACCCTTGCAACTTATGTCCCCGATAGTAGCCCCCTACTTCAAAGTGTACTGTGCCTCGTTTGGGATGAAAATTGAATAAAAATAAATAAATAAAATAACATGGTTTCTGTTAACACTAAACGCGCAACTAACGTCATTCTAATGTATTTTAGTTGACTAAAATCAAGTTTATCCAATATTTAATCATTTACGTAAAACTAAAAAAGAAAAACCTTATAATAAAAAATGGGTAATCACTTATCAAGGCCAAAGGCCATTGAAGTATAACGGTTAAGGAGATTCGCAGTTGCCGAGTAACAGGGGATCGTGAGAATGCCATGGTAAACAAAAAATATAGTAAAAAAATAAATATTAGAAAATAAATTCTGAAAATAAAAATAATTTACTTACATTTGAATCTATCTATATCTATAAAAGTGAAAGTGTCTGTCTGTGTATCTGTGTATCTGTGTGTGTACATTTCCCTACGGAATAACTCTGTCAATGTCAATTTTTAGTCTACAGACTCGAAATTTGATATACAGGGTATTGAGATTTGGAAAAATCGATGTGATCGGTTTTCGGCCAGAAATTTGGTGATTAAGGGGCCAAAGTTCAACGATTTGACTTTTGAGAACTCTACCAAACTCCTCCCACAATTTTGGGTCTAAACACTTGAAATTATAGATATAGGTTCATTGGACATGGATCTAACTTAATAACTTGATTTGAACCCAAAATAATAAATTTTAAGGGGTAATAATAAGAGTCAAAGTTAAAAAAATTGACCACTTTTTTTTTTTGCTCAACATACACCTCCAAATACCCGGGCAACGCCGGGCTGAAATGCTAGTATAAAATAAATTATAAAAAAAATAAAGAATAAAAATGAAAATAAGTATATAACAAATAAATATTTTATATTAAAAGTAGAATACTTTTTTGATATTAATTTTACGTAAAATGGTTTTACAACTTTCGGACGAGAAAATTGGAGTGGTGACATTTCTGTTTTGAATATAAACAAGCGGGGAATGTAATTTTTAAAATTTTTCATTGTTTTGCAAGTTTATTGGGGAGAGGGGCTTGGAAAAAAATATCGCTCGTTTGGCTAAGTAAAAGTGATGATAACGACCGTTAATAAAATTCACGGAGCAATCTACACAATAAATTTTGCCCTAAATTAACAATAGCTTAAATCCAAACTAACTCTAACATAAACGTTACATAATCCGAAACTAAGTTTTATTTTGTTAAGTCGCTTTAGTTCCGTTCATATTTTGTCGAAGAGTAAAGGATAAAATTGATTTTCACTCGTCACTCCATAAAACACATTCAATGTTGGAAAGACTAAACTTCTTTACTGCAACAATTACAAGAAACTTTCCCAACCAGTGATTGCCATGCCTAATAATACGCTACCCGGAAGCTCTTCAGTCAAACTCCTCGGCTTTACATTCACAGGCAATATGAATTGAAACAAATAGATTTGAGACATTGCCAAGGTTGTTGCAAAGAAGATGGGCTCCCTATACCGTGCTAGAAAGTTGCTCACGTATGAGAGTATACTATATCTCTACAAAGCTACCATTCGCCCGTGCATGGCGTATTGTTGCCACATCTGGGCTGGCGCATCTACCAATAGCCTCTTGCTCTTAGACGGGGCCCAGAAAAGAGTTTCTAACCTAATAGATCCTGCACTGTCAACCAAACTCCAACCTCTGTTCCATCGCCACAAAGTTGCATCTCTATGCCTGTTTTACAAATGTTCTATTATGATGTGCTCTGAAGAATTGGTAGCACTTGTGCTTTCTCGGCGTAAATACCCCCCTTTCTTTCCTCCAACTGCTAAATTTTTGAATTCCCTTCCTGTTTCATGCTTTCTTGGTTACATTGACACGCAAAAATTTTAATATGATGTCAACAGACATGTCGCTATTTAACGTTTTATATAGTGTCCCTATAGATATGATCATAAATAGTAGCGCCTTACGCCTAAATGGCCTTGCGACTTGTTTAGAGCGAATACGAGTAAAAAAAAGAAAGGAAAGAAAAATGATCTTTCTCTCCATTATATTTCTCCCTCTTTGTTTGCATCTTCAACTTAAATGGTATAAATACTTGGGGTGATATTCCCTATTATTTATAATGGATTATTTCAACCTTTGGTTTAGAGTTATTTTATTACCATTAACTTTTAATAAACAGAGAGAGAGAGAGAGAGAGAAAGAGAGAGAGAGCGTATGTGTGTGAGAGAAGGTGTAACGGAAACGAGAGTGATATACACGGTATAAAATAAAAACAGGAGAACAGTCAAACAACATACATATCTCTCTCATTGCCTCTACAGCTATAGCTTAAATAGTATAAATACTTGTGATGATATTCTCTATTTCTAACAATTAACTATTTCAGCCTTTTCTTTTATAAGTATTGTATTACCTTTGACTTTTAATAGAGAGAGAGAGAGAGAGAGAGATAGAGAGAAAGGGAGAGAGAGAGTATGTGTGTGTGTGAGTGTGTGTGTGAGTGTGTGTAACGGAAACGAGAGTAATATGCGTCGTATAAAATAAAAGCAGAAGGTCAAACAAAGAGTGGTAGAGGTTGAGGGTAATAGACAGTAATATAATAAAAGATGGATTTAGTTGATGAGTAAATTGCAAATTACGGAGGATCTCAAGCATCCCAAAACCGAGGAATATTTTAGCATGTATTTTGTCTGATTAACATATATTAGAAAAGCCTTCAAGAAACAAACACTGATTAAATCAACTTTAGCATAATAGATAAACAGACGTGTACAATTACCTACAATCTCACAGAATTTACAATAAAATATGCAAATCAAATTCTCTTAAATATTCTGTCACATAGACACCCCCCTCAAAATAAAATAAATATATGTGCTTGAAAACCATGAAGCATTGTTATTTCTAAAAGAAGGATTAGAAAAAAAGTTGGAAAGCTCTTTAAAATAACAAAACTGACACAGAAACTTTTAAAAATGCGTCACGGATCGACAGACATTGATTAAATGCGTTCTGGAAAAATAAAAACAGATAAGTTAAATACGTCACGGACAGAAATTAGTCAAATGCGTCATAAACAGACCGATTCAAAATTTAAATGCGTCACGGACGGATCAACACTACTTAAATGCGTCACGGATGAATAGACGTCCGTTTAAATGCGTCGTGGGCAAATAAATAAGTTAAATACACCATGGGCAAATAAATAAGTTAAATGCGTCACGGATGGACATACGTTAGTTTAAATGCATCATGGACAAATATATAAGTTAAATGCGTCACAGACTGATTTGCATTAGTTAATTGCGTCATAGACGGATAGATGTAAATTAAATGCGTCGCGGACGGACAAACGGAGGTCGAATCTCGCACGTACAGAAGAAAAAAAATGGCTACCTTCTTCTTCAGTTTGTAAAAGTAACTCCGAGAAAATTGATGCTAAAAGATGATTAATGAATTTTACAAAAATCTTGCTTTGGACATTTTGGATAATCAGGAATCCACATAAAACATGAAAAAAACCCAACTTATTTCTACAATTATTTACAGCGACATCTCTATCTCTCTTTCCTGTTATATAAAAGGAACTTTGTGTGTGTGTGTGTGTGTGTGTGTGTGTGTGTGTGTGTGTGTGTGTGTGTGTGTGTTCGTTCCCTATGGACTCAGAAACGGCTGGGCCGATTTTTCTGAAATTTCACACGGAGGTACTTGATGTATCTGGAAGTGTTCTTACATAAATTTTGTATCGGAATGATAAGTATCGATAATCGAAAAACTCCGATTAAAGAAAGAAGTTCGATTTTGATCCAAGTTAACACTTTTATGCAATTTAACAAGTGCATTTGAGAAGTTTTATCACCGCACAAGCAGAAAGGCCAAGTCTATAAAATCAACTGTAAATTCTTTTATAAGATAGAGGCGCGTTCGAAATGAATGTTTACTTTTAGATCACAGTTGGACCATGATACTTGATTTTTGTACGTTTAACTTTAATTCAAGTGATTTTGTAAAAATAATTTCATAAAATCAACAATTGGTTCTTTGATAAGACAGGGGCGCGTTCGAAATGAATCTTTCTGTTTAAAGCACAATTGAACCCTGATACTTGACTTTTGCATTTTAAACATTAAGGGAGGCCATTATTTACAGACAATTTTATAAAATCAATAGATTATCTACATTGTAATGTAGACTATAATCTATTGTGGACTAAGTCACTGCGGGGAGGTATGTGAAACTTCCTCCTGGTACACTGCAGAAGGGGGGGTCCCTAACTAGAGCAGGTAATCATTTGATTTGATTAAAAAAGGCAATTTCATCGATTCCGATGACAATAAAAGCATGGGGAGGTGAAGTATTTGTTGATCCTTATTCGATCCTGGACAACGTAGGGTATCCCTGCTGCTCATGAATAAATAAAAAAGCAGATAAAGAAGAGTGGAAACGTTTCTTTAAAAAAAAAAAATGAACCCTGGTGCATAGACAGACAGTGGTTACAAGTGTCACAAACGAGCAAATATTGGTCGCGGACGGACAAAAATTAGCCAAATGCGTCACGGACAACCGAAAAAGTTCTAAAAGTTGAAAAATAGCTGCTTAGAAAAGTGCTTCCAAAATGTTTCGATGTGAAAAGTAGATTAATCGTTTCTAACGGATTTTAAACATTCTTACCAAAAGTGTGGACCATCCAAAATCATTGTAGAACAATAAAAATGTTTTTCTACGAGAAATAAATAAGGACAACGCGACAAAAATGCAAAATGGTCTTTTAAAAAATCGGTATAAGCGCGCAATCATTGATGAGTAGCGGCCAAGATGCGTCATGGACGAAGAAAACATTCTTGCCAAAAGTCTGGATACATTGACCATCCTAAATAAACGTTGACAAGAAAAATGTTTTTTTTTTCTACGAGATAAATAAAGAAAACGTAACAAAAATGCAATAAAAAATAGACATAATTGCACAATCACTGATAGACGGTGGCCAAAATGCGCTACGTACGAAGAAAAATAGTGCAGCATTTTTGACGAGCAAAAAATATGGAAATGTCTACCTCCGGGTTTTTCAGTTAAAAAAAAAACAAAACAAAGATTGATGTTGGAAATGAGATCGAGCACTGTTAAAGGATTTCGAACATCCCGTGTCCAAAAGATGGACGCCTACTTATTGTCCACTTATCATTTTCTAAAGACGAAGACAAAAACAAAATTATTTTTTACAAAATAAACAAAGAAAACACGACAAAAGTGCGGAAGCTTTTCTAGAAAAAAAAATGGTCATAAGTGCACAGACATACAATGGTTAAACGCGTCACGGACAGACAGGTGCAGCATTTCGGACAGAAAAACGGAAATGTCTACCTCCGAGTTTTTTTCAGTGTGGACCTTTAAAATGCTCCTCCCTGCAGGCAAGGCTTCACTAAAGCGAATCGCAAAAAGATATATCGTATCCGAAAGGGCGAACGAGCGCGCAGCTAGAGTGGGAACAGCGGTTTTGCGCTAGAATGACAATACAGCAGCGTAAGTAACCACCTCCGAGAAGCTGCCAAGACAAATGCCAAACTTTGGTCGGGAACAATTCCTTTTCGTCACGTTTTTATTTTCGGTGTTTAGCATCGACCCGCCCACCTATATTGCTCCATTTTTATTTTTATTCTTTTTTATACCATTGAATACTGATTTTTTTTTTATTTTCCTCTTACAAGATGTATCCTTCCATCCCCCCCCACTGCAAATAGACATTCCAGTCGTGTCGTTTTCTCCTCCTTATTCCGTACCCCCCTTCATCACTTCTCTCGTTTACCTGTTTATTTACCTGTAGCTAAGACTAGTAGGTTATTATTATTACCGTCATAACCACCACCACCACTACCGACGTCGTCGTCATCATCATCATCTTCTTCTTCCTCATCATCTTCGTCATCATCATTATCATAATCATCACGATCATCCTCGTCAGCATCATCGTTTTTAGTGCTCTTTTTGTATTTTTATTTCCTACCTAAGTAAACTTTTTCTACCCGGCTGGCCAATATGTTTATCAATCTACCTACTGTTTGTTCCGATCTACCCAATAAATCCACCCGAGAGACCCACCCAAGCATCTTCTTTCAAACGAATTTACAGGTAAAAAACGAAAGAAAAAAAAGACGAAGAAAAATTACGGAAAAAACCCAAATACTTTGAGCTAAAAATATTCGCGATTTAAAAAGATTCTTCGTGTTTTTTTTTCATCTACTAATTATTTAGTTTTTCCCCCTTCTTTTAATTTTCTTTGTATTTTTCATCTTCTCTTTTGTGTTTTTTTTTGTTGTTGTTTTTTTACTTCCTCTTTCCGTTTTTCTTCTTCAGATTCTTCCTATTCTTCGGATTCTTCTTCGAATTCTTCTAGGTCGACTACATCTACTTCCTCTTTTTATTCTATTTATTTTTCTTATTTTTCTTCTTTTTCAAATATTTATACTTCCTCTTTTTCTTCAAATACGTTTTCTTCTTCTTCTTCCTCCTCTTTTTTAAAAACTCCTTCTTTTTTCCTTAAAATACTTCTTTTTCTTTTTCTTTCAAACACTTCCTCTTCAAATTCTTCTTTTCAGATCATTTTCAACTACCGCTCCCTTCCTCTTTACTTTTCCTCACCCCCCTTTTTTCTTCGTCTTCCTCCCTCTTATTCCTCTCTTTTCTATTTTTCTTTCTCCATCCAATATCCTTATACTGTTTCCCTCACTTGCCCAGGTAAAAAGCGAACCCAGAATCTTACCACCCTCCTTTCTGTTGGCCTCTGTGACGTATAACGTACATCTTCATCCAGGCCCACCTGCTTATCAACGCACGGCTCAACCCTGTCTCTCATCTCGTTTACCACCCCGACCCCCCCCCTTGTCTTGGAAACAGTTCCCACGTTCAGGGAAATTTTTCTTGCTTCTACTTTTACGTATTTGCGTCAAGTCGAGTTATTAACGCACCGATGAACAGACGTAATCACTTCTGCTAGTCAATTAAGAGATTCCATCAAAATGAAATTATCCTCCAACCTTAGTAAAGGCATCATGTCTTATGAAGGTAGCGCCGTTGGTTTCATCAGCCACCTATCGAGTCTAAAAGTAACCAAGGACAGGTTACTCGTGTAAACAGCGATACACACGAATATAGGGTGACCCAAACGAAAATGCCATCCATTGAACTGTTAATAAAATTCACAACCCGTTCTCAAATCAAGCCATATTTGCTACAGGTAAACTTCTGTCTATGCTTAAGGGGTTCATTAATTCCCACATAATAATACATGGATACATTTAGATGATCGCCTCATGACTGAAGGTGTTATTTTGAATGGGCTTCACACTCACCGAACCCTAACCCTCCAGTATTTTATCTGTGGGTTTTTATCCCAAACATAATGCTATCAAAACAATCCCCAAACTATGCTTGAACTGAAGAGGGGCATTGCAGTAAAAATCAGCCCAGTGCTAAAAGGGTAGTGTTTAAAAATTATTGACAATTAACGTCGTCATATTTGTGATGCTTTATGTACCTAGAAAGATTTCTGGTAAATATTTATATTAAAAGATGATGAAAAAAGAAAACACCGTTGGACATCCATGTTTGAAACTTGGTGGTCACGTCTTAAACCGAAGTTTATCTGTTTCTGAAGTTTTTAGATGACGAGTGATAATTTGGATTATTCGAACTGTTATCCGCACAATATTTCAGCCGATGTAACCCCCGACTTTCTTCAGATGTATCTTGTACAAATTCGCGAATCGTTCTGTCGAATTCGGGAATCTTCCTGACGAACTCGGGAATCTGCACGAAATCTCAAAGGAAAACGTTTTTTTTATTATTAAATATACGAGGGTAGCATGTTCTCGTTCCGTCAGCCATGATAAGGTAGAAATCTTAAGTAATTCGCAATTGTATTATTCATATCGTCCGTACTGAGGACTTAATCTTCAACCTAAAAAAAAATGTCACTTATAAATAAATTTTACCCAGTACTTTATCCACAAGAACCCGTGACGTAAGGGATAAAGTACTAAGTTATCTGACTGTAACTGACACTCTTCCAGAGGCTGAAGGTTCAAGCGGGCGATATGAAACTACAAATGAGGATTACTTAAGACTTCTACCATGGTTGACATAAAGAGAGCACGCTACCTATATGGATTAAATAAAACGTTATGTTTGAAATTCCGTGCGGATTCCCGAGTTCGACAGAAAAATTTTCAAGCTCGATAAGATACACCCGAAGAAGACCGGAGATTACACCAGCCTTAATTATCCGCGAATAACATTCAAGATAAGAACAGTATTCCGAATAAGCTAAATAATATTAAATTTATCCGTGCCGGATATAATGGAATCGCAAGAACGACTGTATATATAAAAGGGCACCTGACATTGCCGGTCATAAAATACGTTTATACATTTTAATTCCTGCAGATTTCGTCTTTTTATATATATATATATATATATATATATATATATATATATATATATATATATATATATATATATAATTATTTCCACAGCCAAACTGTCACAAGAGCTATGACAGCCAACAAATCGAAAGTCCAAGACTCGAGTTTCGCCCTCATTTGAACTCATCAACTCGGGATTCGAAACCCGAGCCTTTTGCATGCAAGGCGAGCGCTCTGCCATCTGAGCAAACCCGCCACACACACAAAAAAAGTTTGCTTGATCTGTGTTAGTTAATAAACTTTCATGCATGTGATTATTATGTTTTTTCTTAAACCGTTCACTTCTTGTAAGTTTAAAAAAAAAAGAGCAAAATACTCAAGCTGAGATCGAAACCAAAACCTAAAGACGGTGGGTCAAGTACGATAGCCATTTGACCAGCGTGACACATTTTTTAAAATGTATTTTCAAACTACTTATTCTTAATATAAATAATCTGTCATCGGATGAGAACATAAATAAAAGTGAATAAATTAGTGATTTTCATGATACACCGTATAGTTCGGCGTATAAGACGACCCTTAAAGTTAAAAAAACAACAATATTTCATAAGATACCGGGTGTTGCAACCTGTAGCCTTTGTTAAACAAACATGGTTTCGCGCTTTAGCAGTCGTCCTATACAAACGATATATGATAAATTTATTAAAATTTGCTCCAATTTTGTACCTCGTCTTATCTGACGGTCGCCTTACACGCCGAAATATACGATATATGGCTGAGATTTGTGAGAGCATTATCTTTCCATTGTTATAACGATACTGGTGAAATACGACTTTGGTATCACTGTGCTATTCTGGATAAATGTAGATTTAAAAGAAAACTGCTCAGCTTCCTTAACTGCGAAGGATACGAATCTAAGTTTAGACATTCTTTAGGTGATAGAATGAATGGAATTCTGTCGAAACAAAACGTCTTCCGGATTCAGATGGAATGAGAGTAAGGAGGTGAGTAGGAACTGTGAGAAGAAAGCGAGTTTTTTTTCAGCGGAGGAAGATTGCGTTGAGAATAAGTGAAGATGGAGGAGGATGGTGCGAGTTATTTTAGTATTGACCAGGCTCAAGGTTGCTTAACGCAGGTGATCTAAGGAAAATCGGTGTGTCAGTGTAATTATGCTGTATAATATGACAGAAAGAAGGTTTCTTTTTCTTTCTTTTTTTACTTGAGAGTCGCCACTCATCAAGGATCGGAAGCCATTCGAGGATAAGAATTAATGAATATAAAGTTGTAGTGTAGTAATCGTTAATGGTGTAAATTGGATAGAATTTGATTATTTATGGGGGAGGATGAAAAGAGGAAAAAAGATAGACAACGTGAATAGAGTAAGAAATAAGTTTTGAAAAAAGGAAAGAAGAAAAAAAAGCGAATAAAAAAGGAAAGCAGGAAAAACAGAAAGAGTTAAAGAAGAAAACAGGTGAAGACAAAATGAATAAAGTAAAAAAAAAAAAAGTTTTGAAAAAGGAAGAAAGAAATTAGAGTAAAATAAAAAGAAGGAAATAACGATTGACTAAAATGAAAGAAAAGAACTTCAAATAAAGGAAGAATAACGGAAGGAAATGAGAATACACGAAAAAAGAAATGAAAAGAAAGAGTAAAAAAAAAACGAATGAAAAAAATGATGCAGAGAAAATAATGAAAAAAAGAAAAAAGAAAGAAAAATAAAAGAAATAAGAAAGATCAACATTACAACAATAAAAAATGATGGAGAAAAAATCTAAAGAAAGCAAATGGTGAATGGCACCGAAAAAAGAAAGATTTGAAGAATTAATAAAACGGAAAGAAAAAGAAAGAAAAAAAGAAAAAAAAACAATAATGACAAAAAGTGGAGAAAAAGCTTTCAAGAAATAATCTGGAAAAGAAAAAAAACAGAAAAAAAATAATGAAAAAAAAAAAAAAAAACAGGAAATTAAATTAAAAAGAAAGGAAGAAGAAAAAAGAAGCCAAGTAAAAGTGAAAGAAAGTAGGAAAAAGAAAGAAAAGAAAAAAGAACTATAAAAGAAACGATGTCGATATAAAATACGTTTCAAAAAATAGTATTAATAATAATAATAGTGAGTAAAAACGCCAAAAAAATTTAGTGCTGAACAGAAATCACGAGGCAGACACCCGTATTGTGAATCCGGGTACATGATGGATGGAGAAGACATGGGCAGGAGGCGGAATAAGTAAGACATATAAACAACGTATAAATTTCCAGATTATCAAACGTAGTTTTATCTAATATTCTTCCGTTACCAAAAAATATAATCTAATATTGTTTCCGCTTACCAAAAATATATCATTAAAAAATTAATTCAGAATGTTCATCTTTACCCCCGTCCCTTCTCTCTTCTGCAATGAGAGATAAAAAAAAAATGTCCGTTTGTAAACTCATTTACATATATTTTTTTAATTCCACCATCTTGGTTACCGCAACAGTGTTTCGGTCGTTTGTCCTTCTTTAAAGATGTCTAAAAACAGATGGGAGGCAAAAGCAAAGTACTTACTGCACACAGAATGGCTCTTTCCATCTCTTTTTTTATGTTTAAACTCCTAGGACTAACCTTCGCTCCAGAAGAGCGTCTTATTTTGTTTGAGGGTTTGTTTGCTTATTGTATATTTAGTATAGACAACTTTTCGTGGCAAAATAATAAACTTGCTAAAGATCGAGAGCTCAAAGAGTACATGAAAAAAGTTATGATAAAAAGTTATGAGTTTTTTTTTTTCTGTAAAGAGAAATTGAGTGTAAATGCGATAAGCATAAAATATATATACTGAATAAATATCACCGAAATATTTATTCGTGACGATGATTCAGTGGTTAACGGCACGGACTAAGGACCTATGCATCCGAAGTTCGAATCCAGTTCATTCCATAGAAATCAGTTTCACTTGGGATGTTGGCAACCTTCACATGGCACCTCTCATAACCCCCAATGTCCTTCTAGAAAGATTCTGACTATAAAAATATCGGAGAAACCAGTGCCAATAATAGAATCCTCGGATTCAAACAATATGATTATGGTGATGAGTATTGTTAACTTTATTCGAGTTTTGAGCGATTCTCGGGACTCCAAAGGCAAGAGCACCATGGCGCAATGCGTGTTTTCGTTTCAACTTAAGCGCTCAGCACAAATTATGTTTCAGACTTAAAACACATAAAAAATACCTTATCCAGTTAGGTAGAAAAGGAACTTATCTTGCCTTTGGTAACATTTATTTGTCATTTGTTTTTTGACCACTTTTTCGTACCTCAGTCTATTGTAAAACAAATATTAGCGTGTTTGCTTTGCTGATGAGAAAGTGTGTGTGTGTGTGTGTGTGTGTCTGTGTGTGTGTCTGTGTCTGTGTCTGTGTGTGTCTGTGTCTGTGTGTGTGAGAGTGAGTTTGTTTAGCAGGGTGTACATGCTGGCGCTGTGTTTAATAGTTCGTGAGTCGAGCAGAAAGCGAAATTACCTTTTATAGATGTACCCAGATGAGTTATTTGCAGGAAAAAATACGACAAAAAATGCTGCGTTTGGATTTTTATAGTGTGCATGAAATTTGGAGACTAGATATTTCTTGGTTTAAAGAAATGGCTGGTTTGAACTTTATCCAATCGAAAGTTGATACATAATAATGTAACGTGTCCGTCATAGTTTAACCGTGTCTTTACACTTCAAACCACTCGAATCCACACGTTGTCTGGTACCGTCGCAAAAAAAAAAAAAAAATCAAACAAAAGAAAGGGGGGTGTGAAGAAACAAATCCGACTGGGTAATTTTAAAAGTGCAAATAAAATGAATTTATTCGTGATTCTTCGAAAAAAACACATTCTATTATCTTTCAAAATCTTTTCAAACACGTGTTTGACAACGCTCTCCCATATAGCAGGTGCTTTTTAAAAGTCCCTCTCCCCACCACCTCATACCGGCAATAGCCAGCGCTTTCTCGCCCCGACATCACACGTTTATCTTTCTCTGCACGCAAGTTTTTTCTCCTATTTGCTCGATCTCGTGCTGTCCTTTTTTCTCTCCTTTTTTTTTCTCCACTTTCCCGTGACGTCAGCGCATGCACACTTGCTTAATTTGCCGCGAAGGAGGAAAAGAACGTGAAAAAAGTGACGCCTTTGCCATTGCGTCCATCGCTAAACCGGAAGTGGTGAATGGTTATATTAAAGCTAGTCAATCGAAAAGAGGGAATGACTTTCGAAAATATCGATGAAAAAAAGCGACCCATTCTTGTAGAAAAGTGCCCAGTTGAGGGTGAAGGAATTAATGTTTTTTAGCCAATTTTTCGATATTTATCTTCGAATGGTCGAGCTTCAAAACAATACCGATCTCGTGAAAATCTGTCGCTTCTGTCGAAATTTTTAGGCATACATACATACATACATACATTTAAACAGACAGGTGAGATTTATATTATAGATGTATAGAGAAAATAGTTGAACTGATGATCAAAAAAAAAAAGAAGAAAATCCAGCAAATTTCGTTTTTTAATGACACAGTCTGTCGACATGAATACTGATGTGTGCCGTCAAGTTTGCTATGAAATCAAGCAAAGTATTCTCCCGGCTAGCTTATAATTAGACGAATCTACAGACATTATTCTGGAGAATCAGTTGATTACCTTCGTTCGTTTCGAGAAAGAAAGAAAGATGAAGGAAGAATTTTTATTTGGCAATACTCTGCCAAACACAATGACAGCAACAGATGTCAAAGTCATTGTGTAAAATCTTTTCTTTTGAAGTTAATGGACTTGGTTGGCAGAATTTCAAGCAAATCTATACTGCTGATGCTCCAGCGATGATTGGCGTCAAAGAAAAGTTCATCATGCTTGTCAATAATGAATGGCCACACGAGATGTCTTCCTATTCTCCACTATACCGATATGCTCTAGCGTTGAAAATTCTACTGCCACGTTTGTTGGAAATCATAGCCGTCGTAGTCAAAGTGACTGACTTCATTCATGCGAAGACCCCCAAATCATCGGCTCTCCAACTTCTAGCCAACGAAATAGGAGGGCAGCATATGGTACTTCTGTTCTACACTAATCTCTGTTGATTATCGAGACAGAAATGCCTCTCTTGGCTATACGAACTCCGTATAGACGCGGAAATCTTTCAACGAGAGAACGAAAACAACTTCCATGTTTATTTCGACAATGAAGAGTTTGATTGAGATTGTCGGACTGACTTCCTCATCTTGGTTGTTATTGTCACAACGTTTCGGCCGTTTTGCCCTCCGGCCTTCGTCAGGTATTTATTTCGACAATGAAGAGTTTGTCATGATGTTTGCCTACCTGGCCTATATTTTTGGATCACTCGAAATGAACCAATTCTTGAAAGGCCGTGATATGACAGTAAGTGAAGTTAAAAAAAAAAGCTTACTGGACTGTCTGCTCGAAGGGGGAGGGGTATTTAATTGCTAACTATTTTTAGTGTGTAAGAAACTATTCAATTGAAACAATTTTTTTTAAATTGTTGTAATAAATAAATAAAATAAAAAGTTCAAATATTAATTTTATTCGTAAAACATTTCATCGATAAGTAGCTTTATAGGGTACCTTGTACCTTCCTAGAACCCATTGTATCTTCAGAGGGTCTCTTGTATTTTTATATAGTCTTGATAGTATGTAAATGTGCTAAGTCACGTTCATGGTCATACAAACGTTATCATCCTCATCACATTTTAAAAAAGATGGTTTCGCCTAATCGCCAAAGATACTATGCAAAAAAGTATATTTTTAGTTTCATCTGATGCTATTTAGTCGAACTTGAAATCTGAACATAAATACACGTTTTAAACTTTTAGGCTAGGATCAAAGTGCAGTATCTGTTCTATCCAAAGATGATGCAATAACATCTTTGGCTTTTGTAAACACCGAACGTCCTTAGAATGGAAACATGTCACAACCTCTTACAAGGGTTTTGAAGATAGACCCGCAAAACAAGATATATTTTGACACTATATTATTCATAGTATTTAGTTTGAACAAAGCAAAGTTGGTGCATGGTCCTGGATATGACCTTAAACTATATCCGATGGTGAGGCCCTAGGTTGCGGGCTTTAGGGAGTGTGGAGCCACTCTTTAATTGCCATTGCTCTCAGATCCACTCTGACTCGGAGTGGTAGTACCTGTTAGGGTCCCAACTATGGGTTAAATAGAATCCGACTTAAAAAAAGAAAAAAGATATACATATATATTCTATTAAAAATTTTTTCTTAAAAATAACTGGATTTTAACTTGGCATTAAATAACCTGAAAAGGTTTGATATGCCGTAAAACAATAACAACCAACTAAGTTGGTGCAATAATATCGTGGGGTCAATTTTCGCGCCGTACGTCTATAGAAGGAAAATATGTCACAAACTCCTACAAACGTTTTGGAGATATACTCCCATAGCAAGGTATATCTTGAAACTGAGTACTTAGATATGTTTCAGGTTGAACAAAAGAGGAGATTATAAAATCGATGAGTCCAGAGAATGGAAATGTGTCACAAACTTCTACGAGGATTTTAAAGGTAGACCCCCCCCCCCATAAAAAGATATATTTTGAAACTACATTTATTTTATTCTATTTAGATGAGTATATTTCAGTCTGAATACATGTGCAAGAATAATATCGTTGGGTCTGCCTCCGCGCCGTACGTCTATCCAATGGAAATGTGTCACAAGGGTTTTCGAAATAGACTCCCATAATCTAATTTATAAAACTCACTATGTCTGTCTGTCAGTCTGTCTGTCTGTCTCCAGATTTTCAAACTTTATCTCTTCCGAAACTAAAAGTAGCAGAGCGGCACTAGTGGCCTCAAATGATTGGATTTTTTATGGACCGTTCTTTTATGGGTCTTTAGCCGGTTAAAATAGTTTTAAGGGGTCAAAAAGAGATCAAAGTTGGACAATTTTTATACATTTCGTAAATTCATCTTAGTTTATTTCTAATCAGTGCATAAGCGTGTCACGTTGGTACAGTGGTAACGTCACCAGCTTTGAATGCTACAGTTTCGGTTTCGATTCTAACTGATGGCATCCAAATACTTTTTTTTAACTTTTGAAATCACGACTCAGTGATAATGTATACGAAATCTGGACAAATTAAAATATCATATTTAAGCGTATTTTACGATTGGGCAAAGTCAGGCGCCCCCATCCCGCTAGTAAGATATATCCTGAAACTGAGTACTTAGTTTTTAGTGTGTTTTAGTTTGAACAAACGTTGGACAATAATGTAATGGGGTCTGCGTTCGCGCCCGACGTTTATAAAGTGAAAACATTATTAAGCACGACAGCAATATCGAATAGATGAGAACTATAATTATGGAATTTCTGAGGATCCACTGGAGAAAATTTTTTTTTAAAAAAAGACAGATGCCATTAAACAACAGAACGGGCTCATAACATGGGTATTCGAGTCACTACTAATCTTGACGGTTAAATGAAAGTTACTATCGATCTTAAACAATATAATAAGTCCTTATTACGGACGACCCGCCAACTCATCTCCCGTGCCAATTTCTGTATGCCCCTATTTAGAATGTCTCCCCACGGGACAGTGTTGGACACCAGGGTCGTTCTGTATGTCCATGTTTAATAGGAAAGTCGTATTTAATAAGCTAAACTCGAAAAGGAAGAAACTCATCAACTGTGGAATTTTCATGGTTTCTGCTTGTATGTAAATAATCTAACTAGACATTAGGTTTATAAATTAACATCACCCGAAAAAAAAAATATCGAAAATTGTTCTATTTGACATATGGATTATTGGTTAAGGGATTTTGAAGGTTGTTGCAAAGGGAAATGGAACAAACATTTCTCCCACTCTTTATCTGTGCCTAAATCAAAACGTGGATTCCGTGAACAAAGCTTCTTTCTTAGAACTGCACGCCTGTGGAACTCTGTTTCGTCTGCCTGCTTCCCACCGGACTACAACTTGGATGTCTTCAAGTCCAACGTTAACAAATTCCTAATGAACCGCCCCCTTAAGTAAACACTTCATCAAATCTCCACACTAACGTAATGTACTTTCAATAACCCTTATCCCTGAGTGGCTTCCGGGCCTTGATAAGTGGTGATCACTGTGTAAAAAAAAACCTTTTTAATGTGTTTTCTTTGTTTCGGCTTCTTTTGTTTTCATTTTTGCTGTTGTTTCATTTTGTTTTGTCCTTTTTCTTTCTTTCTTTTTTTTCTTATTGTTTCCTTTTTCTTTTATCTTTGGTTTTGTTTCTTTTTCTTTTGTTTTCAATTTGTTTCTTTTTCTTTTGTTTTCAATTTGTTTCTTTTTCTTTTGTTTTCAATTTGTTTCTTTTTCTTTTGTTTTTGTTTCTTTTCGCTTTTGTTTTATAATTGTTTCGTTTTCTTTTATTGCGTTTTCTTTTTTGTCTTTGTTTCTTTTTGCCTTTGTTTTATAAGTGTTTCTTTTTGCTTTTTGTCATCATAAAGCAATTTTATGCTAATTAGTTTTTGCTTCCATCATTAATAAACATGCGAAAATTCAAATTAGAAATATTAATAAACAAAAGAAAAAATATACACATATCTTTTTCTATCCCTTTCTTTCTACTTATATATAAAGTAAAGTTAATTTCCCCATATCCTTGACTCAAATAGCCTTCTTGATACAAGGCGACGACGGTAGCTAAATGGTTAACGATACGGACTAACTGTCGCAAGTTCGAATCAGTTAATTCCGCAGAGTTATTTCAAGATGCTTGCAACCTTCACGTAGTACCTCCTATAATTACCCGATGTCTTTCTAGAAAAGATGTATAACTAGAAAGATGTCGGGGAAACCAATGCCCACAATAGAATCATAAGATTAATTTACATCATATTCGAATAATAAACCAATGTGTAATTAGGTAAAATTTTGTAACGTTTAAAAAATGTAGCGATTTGTCAAATCTGTTTTCAATAGCGAATGAAAAAGGAAAAAAAAACAGTGCATACAAATAAAGTACGTAGATAAATCTGTTTTCATATTATGTTACTCACAAATATACATTTTTTAAAAATCAGAACGCAATAATTTAGTATAATGGTGTAAGTGTGTTCTAAGAAACTAACATGTTAATTGAATTAGATTGAATCTGTTTAGTTATTTTTGTTAATAAATTATTTATTATAAATAAATCTTTTTTTTATTTATTTTATTTAAAATCGCAGATCTGAAGAAAACGTACAAAAAACGACAGGAATAATCAGGAAAAGAATCACCTGTGCAAATAATATATAGTTTCTACTAATTTTCGATTTTATCGATTTTAATATTTAAACCGATCACTATTTTATTTTGAATCTGCATTATTATATAGAAAATGAGGGAGGAAACTAACTCCCTCAATGGAGAATACTCTCATTGTCACTCATTAAAAAGTGTACTTTTATTTAATAAAGCACATATTTGTGTTATTGTCAATGAACACTCCAAGGAAGTAAATAAATAAATTATTATTAATAATAATAATAATAATAATAATAATAATAATAATAATAATAATAATAATAATAATAATAATACTAAAATGATAATAATATTAAAAACAATAATAATAAAACAATAATAATAAAATAATAATAATAATAAAAAATAATAATAATGATAATAATAAATAATCATAATAAATAAGCATAATAAATAATAATACTACTACTAATAATAATAGATAATAATAATAAATAACAATAATAATAATAATGATGATAATAAAAATAATAATGATAATGATAAGAATAATAATGATAAAAATAAAATAATAAAATAATGGTAATAATAATAATGATAATAATGATAATGAAAATAATAATAATAATAATAATAATAATAATAATAAAATAATAATAATAATAATCAAAAATAATAATAATAAAATAATAATAAAAAAATAACAATGATAATAATAAATAATCATAATAAATAATCATAATAAATAATCATAATAAATAATCATAATAATATAATAATGAATAATAATAATGATAAAAATAACTAATAATAATGATGATAATAAAAAATAAAAATAAAATAATAATAATAATAATAATAATAATAATAATAATAATAATAATAATAATGATAATGATAATAATAATAATAATAATGTAATGTCGGCAACAACTAGCATCACACCAAATAGTCATCAAGGAGGATGAAAATATTTAAAAGAGAAAGCACTAACCAGAAGTCCACTAGATAAGTGCAAAAAGGACTAGAATCTGAGGGGGGAGGCTTGTTGCCACCCATATCCCAGTGAAGACCGATGATGATCCTCAGCAAGAAATCAATGGCAAGCGGTTGTTGCGATAATGCACATTCTTTTGCAAAAGGTTATGGAATGAGGTGGCAAACACTGGAAATCTGGGGAGACTTATTTTCACTCAGAATCCAGGAAGCACAACATGTTATTTTCAGTGAGTAATCGCTGGTTATGACCTGTGTGAGAACATCTAGTGAGTGGATACTAATAATATATTTAATTTATATTAGTTGGCCGCCCGGCGTTGCCCGGTCATACAATACGCTTAAACATGATATTTTAATTTATGCAGATTGTATATGCATTAATATCGAACTAATCCTCTTTCGAAGGTTATATATTACAAGAATAATTTGCTCAGTGAACTAATTCGCTAAAAATTGAGATTTGGGCTTGACAATCTTAAACATTATTTTTCTTCTTTTATAAAAAAAAATGAAGAATTTTTACAGGGGAATATTTGACATTTTACTGGCCCGTGTAATGTAAAAAACTCCCTTGTAAAAATTCTACTCTTTTTTATCTATCAGAGAAGAAAAACTATCTTTAAAATCGGATTTTTTCAATTTTCGATATTTATCAGATGAATTTCGGTACAAAACACATCTAAGAACACTGCCAGACATTTAAATTAACTTTGTGTGAAAATTGCAAAATATAGGCTCAGCCGTTTCGGAACCTCTGAGGAAGGAACTCACACACTTACACGAAGTGATTTTTATATAAAAGTAGATATTAGATTCCATAAGAGTGACTTTTTCTATCTTTCGAATGCTTTTCTAATCTTGTGCCATCTCCTTATCTGTTTCATTCTACCAAAACTCATGCAAGACCACTTAATCTGATTGCATATTACGGCGCATGGTTTGCGTAGATGCGTAGGAGAAAACAAAATAATTTGAAAATATCATCTTATAAAAACTTGAAAAGTAAAAGACTCTTTATTGGAAGGCATTCTGTGAACAGACAAATAAACATTATTTTTTTATACATAGATAAAATACGGTTGTGTATTTATGTTGTTATCAGGTTTAAAAAAAAAAGTTAGAGAGAAACGTTTAGAGAAAAAGTGAGAGAGGAACGTTTAGAGAAACGTTTAGATAAACGTGTACGTATGTGAGAAAAAGTTGCCATTCTCAAAAAAGTGCTGATTTAAAAAGAAAAGAAACGAAATATATAAAAAAGAAATGTTTTAAAGAAAGCAAAAAAATTAAGCATTAGTTTGGGGTGATTGCTTGAAGGTTGGCGTCGAAACCGACGAAAAACAAAAAGAAAACAACGAAAATTGAGATAAAAATAAAAAAAGCAAAAAAAAAAAAGCAAAAAAAAAAAAGCAAAAAAAAAAAAGCAAAAAAAAAAAAGCAAAAAAAAAAAAAAAGCAGGTACTATTTTTGTTGTTCTTTACTATTCGACGAATGAGGAAACTATCATAGGTAGACTACTTAACCACATTCCCAAGTTTTCTATACCTGTTTCAAAACCCAAGATTCCCTGGAGACTATTCATAGCATAATTTTTATTTATCTATACAAACATCATTTGCTACATATGTTCATACATGTTTCAGTTGAAAGTTGAAAACAAAAATAAGATAAAAAGAAGGATAGAGAGAAAAAAACGGGGTCAAATATGTTCCAGTAAAATGAGAAGGCCTTTATTTATGCTTTTCTCTTATACTGATTCCTATAAGTGACGAGTGGTCCTAGACGTTGTATCAAAGTTTACAGTTACCCAAAGGTGCTGAGTTCAATCCTGAACGAAGGCAGTGAAAAAGTAACATTCAAAACAGAGAATCAGCAACTATGTCCCAAAGCCTAGCTGGAGTCCGAACACGGTACCCCCGTAATAATAATAAAGGGTTGGGTTCGAGACTCCTAACAAACGGTTCCCCAGTTCGATACAAAACACCTGACGAAGGCCGGAGGCCGAAACGTTGTGACAGTAACAACCAAGATGGGGAAGTCAGTCCGACAATCTCAATCAATGAAAACACCCCATCTCAAAAATACAGACAATTACCTATAAGCTTTTGTAATTTTTATTTTCCTTTCTCATTTATAGAATATGATTATCTATTCTAACACATCCTTGACTTCATAAATAAATAAATAAAAATATACTATAATAATTTATAAGTTAATAAACTATATTATAATAACTTATGAATTAAAAAATACAATAATAACTTATAAGTAAATAAAACATATATTATAAAAACTTATGAATAAATAAAAATATATTATAATAATTTATAAATAAATAAAAATATATTATAATAACTTATAAATAAATAAAAAATATACTATAATAACTTATAAATAAATAAAAATATATTATAAAAACTTATGAATAAATAAAAATATATTATAATAACTTATAAATAAATAAAAAATATACTATAATAACTTATAAATAAATAAAAAATATACTATAATAACTTATAAATAAATAAAAAAACATACTAGAATAACTCATAAATACATAAATATATATTTTTATAATTTACAAATAAATAAAAAATATATTATAATAATTATTTTAATTAGAATTCATTGAGATGAGTATTATTTATTAATTTTATTTATTTATTGCGGACTATTATTTTATATTAAACAACTAAGAAAAGATGAGAATAATAGTTCGCAATAAATAAATAAAATATTATAATAACTCATAGATAAATATAAATATACTATAATATCTTATAAATAAGTAAAATGCATTATAATAGCTTATGAATGAATAAAACCATATTATAATAATTTAAAAATAAATAAATTAAATAAATTATATTAAAATAACTTATAAATAAATCAAATAAATAAATTGTATTAAAATAACTTATAAATAAATTGATTAAATAAATTGTATTAAAATAACTTGTAAAATAAATAAATTGTATTAAAATAACTCATAAATAAATTAATTAAATAAATTGTATCAAAATAACTTATAAAATAAATGAATTGTATTAAAATAACTCATAAATAAATTAATTAAATAAATTGTATTAAAATAACTTATAAAATAAATAAATTGTATTAAAATAACTTATAAATAAACAAATAAATAAATAATTATATAAATATACTATAATAAGGCTCTACTTTTCATCGAGCACTTTTTCTTAAACATCTAAGTTTCGCTGGATTTACATTTAGAAAACTACAGCAATACAATCATTATATGATTTTATTCATATACAACCCCCTTCCTGTAAAACATTCACTGCAAAAACTCATCCAACTACAACCATTGTAAATAATTTTATTTTCTTTCTCTATGTACTTAAAACGAAACGCAACTTCCTTTTCTTTCCAAGAACTTCCCATCTGTCGAACACAATACCTCAGGGATGCCTACCAGCTTACTACAACGTGGTCGTTTTCAAGTCTAATGTTAACAAATTTTTTAAAAAAATTAAATAATCAAATTCTGGCCATTGTTGTCCATCGCTATCTGACAATCTTTGTTCTTGAGTGGTCGTTTAGCCTTGATAAAGAGTGACTCATTAATGATAGTTTCAATACAAGTCATGAAATGGTTGCTTTCTTTTATGGCATATCAACCTTTGTTGTATGCTGGTTACATTGAAAACAATTGATCGCATCTTTCTGACAACGAATGTCGGAAGTAAAATGAACAGAGATCACGAGTTCGATAGTGATGTGCACAGGAAACGATTGGAAAATGATCGATTAAAATGCGGAGATTTTACTTAGAATCAATGAAATGTAAATCTCTCTCTCTCTCTCTCTCTCTCTCTCTCTCTCTCTCTCGCTCTTTCTCTTTCTCTTTCTCTTTCTCTCTGTTCGGAGCTTGTATCTAAGATAATACACAATATATGTTTTAGGTAGAAATGGTATTTCAAACTTATCGATCCAGTAGATTTTTCACTGCTGATGCAATTCTCTCCCTATATAAGAGCCAGGTACGTCCAAGGATAGAATACTGTTGCCACATACGGGCAGGAGCTGCTAGAAAGGACTTATACTGCCTTGATAGAATTCAAAATAAACTTCGTAGTCTAGTAGGGGATGCCCTTTTCTCTCCCCTGCAACCTCTTTCTCACAGAAGAGATGTTGCGAGTCTCTCTCTGCTTTATCGTTATTTTCATGGAAAGTGCTCGTCTGAGTTCCAATCTATGGTTCCCCCCTCGCCAAATTTTCATGAGAAACGCTCGTCTAGTTGAAAACACTATCAATAATTTTCCCCCACTCTTTATCTGTGTCTAAACCTAAACGTATATTCCATGTACAAAGTTTCTTTCTTAGAATTGCTGCTTTCCAGCTGACTATGATATAGTTGCTTTCAAGTCTAACCTAAACAAGTTCTTGATGAGCCGTTCCACTTAAGTTAACAAATTTACAGAATTTCCATTACTGACGATTACTATATTGTCCAATTGACTACTGTACACGTTTTAACCCTTATCCTCGAGTGGCCTCTGGGCCTTTATAAGTGGTAATGCCTATGTAAAAAATTGTAACAGACAAAATAAAATGCTATTTTCCGATTAAATGTAACAGAGCAAACAAAATGTTATTTCAAAACTAAATGAAAATGCTATTTCAACCTTTAATGTGACAAAACAAAAAATACAATTTCAAAATGAAATCTAACAGACTGAGGAAGTCATTCACAGACGAGAGGGCAACATGTAGAAGCAACAAAGATTCAGGTTGGAATCAAGACGATCCATTCCTGCAAGTTTCAAGAGATGCTTTCAAGGGCAAACGGTCACAGACAAATGATCTTCAAAGAAACAAAGACTAAAAAAAAAATAAAAAATGTGTGAAAAGTACAAAAATTCTTCAATCTGTTATCAAGTTGTTTTTTATTTTAAAAACGTCTGCCAAGTTATAACATCTTTGTTTATTCGTAAAAAGAAGGAGGGGGTGAGAAAATGGAGGAATTTACTCCTGGTTTCATGAGTCGCCGTGGACGAATGTATAAATAAAGAAAAAAGGAAGTTTACAAATCGCAGTAAAGTTGGAACGGATAAATATAGCACTTCAATTAGTTGTTGTATTAATGTAAGGAGTTGCTTACAGCTGTTTACACATGCGGTAAAGATAGAGGAAATAGAACAAATACATTGAAGACATTGCTAAGGCTGCTGCAAAGAAGGTGGGCTCTCTATACCGTGCTAGAAAACTACTCACACCTGACAGTTTCCTATGCTACTAAAAAGCCACGATTCTCCCATGCATGGAGTGTTGTTGGCACATCAACCACTAGTCTCTTCCTCTCAAACAGTGTCTAAAAAGAGTATCCGACCTAACAGTCACCACACTATTAAGCAAGTTCCAACCCATGTCTGATCGCTGCAATATGTCATCCCTGTGATTATTTTACAAGAATTTTAATGAAATGTGCTCTGATGAACTTATGGCACTTGTGCCCTCCTCGACATATATACTCCCGACTAATCCAATTAGCAGCAAAATCCTGCCTCCTCACTGCAGAGATCCCTACATGCCGAAAAGCCTTCTACTCTAATGATTTCTTCTCCTGAACTGTTAGACTTTGGAATTCCCTGCTGGTTTCCTGCTTCCTTGACTGTACTGACATTCGGAAGTTCAAGTATAATGTGAATTTGCTTTCTTAATGATTTCTTTTATATATATTTCTTTTAGTTTGTCTGTCTGTTCGTTTGTCTGTTGATTCTATATTTTTTTCAGAAACTACTGAGCTAATCTGGTTGAAATTTGGTGCAATAAGGTGCAACGAATTAAGTATTATGGTATACGTTCAATGCAAAGTTAATTAATTAGTAGATTTTAATAAGGATTAGTCACTAAAATATCACATTTACTGCAGAAGTTTTCTTGGAAACTACTGGTCCGATCTGATTGAAATTTTGCATGGACCCTTGTCATGATAAGGTGCAGCGAACTAAGTATTATGGTTCGATGCACAATTAGGGATTAATATGGATTAGTAATTTAGACAAAAATGAGCACAAATTTAACCATATTTAACCTAATTTGGCATCAAGCACTTATTCTAAATCAAAAGGCTATACTTTTTAAAGCCTAGCATATATATATATATATATATATATATATATATATATATATATATATATAGAGAGAGAGAGAGAGAGAGAGAGAGAGAGAGAGAGAGAGAGAAAGAGAAAAGGTGGGGAGGGAGAAAGAGATCATTAAAAATACCTAAGATAAATACTAAACAGAAAACATCTTTAGCTAAATAGGTAAGGGAACTACATACAAATAAAATTGAATACAAATTGAAATGGTCTATATTATGGAGTGCTAGAAAATACACACCAAGTATATCTGGGCGTTGCAACCTTTAATAATAATGTCTTAGAAAAATTTACTAAATAAGATACAAGAGGTGGTCCAAAATTGTCTTCATTACACTAGATATATTATATACCAGCTAAAACCAAACTAGGTTGCTTAGTGCAAATTGATGATTTATATATACTGGTTTTTATGAAAAAAAAATTCAAGACAGGTGGATGAAATATAAAATAAGAAATACCTATTTAAATAATCAATATATATTAATCAGTATGATGAGTACTACATCTTGAAATTTCAGTCAAAATTCATAATTTTAAAATCAAAATAATTGCTTATTGTTAATAATAATAATAATAATAATAATAATAATAATAATAATAATAATAATAATATCATTATTATATATTATAATAATTATCAATATATATATATATATATATATATATATATATATATATATATATTAGCAAGCTATCCAGCATAGCTTCGTTGTAAAATATGCATAAGTAGTATATTTTAATTCATGTAATTTATTTAGGGATAATTTTACAAAAACGCTGGACAATTTCATACTTTAGTATGAAATTGTCAAGCGTTTTTGTAAATATTCTAAGTAATTTAAAAAAAAGGGAAATTATAGTCATTTCCTGTCCTTCTATAAAAAGAGATTTTATTTATCTAACGCGTTCAAATTAAAAACTAACACATTCAGTTTAAGAACAAAAGCAATAAATTTAACAACTAATATAAAAAAGAGTGCATTCCATTTAAAACAAAGGAAATCAGTTTTTAATCAATTTTCAACCAATTTTCAATCAATTTAAAATCAAGCTTTCAATTTTTTGAATATTTCTTACGAACAATCATGAAATGGTGTAAAGTAAGACATGAAATAAAATAAATATAAGACAGCACAAATTGATGCGAAACGGACAATTATTTATTATACTACAATATATATTATACTGTATACTATTATCTATTATACTACTATATATATTATACTATCATCTATTATACTGCTATATATATTATACTATTATCTATTATACTATTATATATATTATACTATATACTATTATCTATTATACTACTATATATATTATACTATACTCTATTATCTATTATGCTGCTATATATATTATACTATTATCTATTATACTGCTAAATATATATTATACTATTATGATGAAATGGTGTAAAGTAAGACATGAAATAAAATAAATATAAGACAGCACAAATTGATGCGAAACGGACAATTATTTATTATACTACAATATATATTATACTGTATACTATTATCTATTATACTGCTATATATATTATGCTATTATCTATCATACTATTATATATATATTATACTATATACAATTATCTATTATACTGCTATATATATTATACTATATACTATTATCTATTATACTACTATATATATTATACTATATACTATTATTTATTATGCTACTATATATATTATACTATAGTCTATTATCTATTATGCTGCTTTATATATTATACTATACTCTATTATCTACTATACTACTATATATATTATACTATTATCTATTATACTGCTATATATTATACTATTATCTATTATCTATTATACTATTATATATATTATACTATATACAATTATCTATTATACTACTATATATATTATACTATACACTATTATCTATTATACTGCTATATATATTATACTATATACTATTATCTATTATACTATTATATATATTATACTATATACAATTATCTATTATACTACTATATATATTATACTATACACTATTATCTATTATACTGCTATATATATTATATTATATACTATTATCTATTATACTATTATATATATTATACTATATTCAATTATCTATTATACTACTATATATATTATACTATATACAATTATCTATTATACTACTATATACATTATACTATACACTATTATCTATTATACTGCTATATATATTATACTATATACTATTATCTATTATACTATTATATATATTATACTATACACTAATATCTATTATACTACTATATATATTATACTATATACTATTATTTATTATACTACTTTATATATTATACTATACACTATTATCTATTATACTGCTATATATATTATACTATACACTATTATCTATTATATTACTATATATATTATACTATATACTATTATCTATTATATTTATATATTTATTATACTATTATCTATTATACATTATATTAATATATATATTATACTATTATCTATTATACTGCTATATATATATTACACTATTATCTATTATATTGCTATATATATTATACGATATACTATTATCGAAGCTGTTCAAAATCATGAAGATTGGCGTATCGTAGCGAGGACAAATGGCTACAATAGAAAGTTCAGCGAGAAAGTGGATTGTTGAAGGTGAAAAAAAAAGCATCGAAATGAAAACACGATGAAGAACTGCAAAACGAACTAAAGAAGCTTTTGCTTCCTCACAAGGATTATTTAATAAAAATGTTAGAGGATAATTATCTCAAGTTGCCTTGAAATATTTATCTGAAAATTTACGGAACCACCCAAATCCAGCAGAATCACTAACTAACCACTTAGAGATACTAAGTGCTATTAACAACTGAAAATTAAATTCCATCTTATGTGATCGAAATGGACATCCCACCAAAATGACTTTTAGTAAATCTTTATGCACCTCCGTATGACTTTCACATCAGCGCCTTTCAGTGTTGGGAATGCACTCACTATTCATATCTTGTCACAGATAACCTCAGCTGTCAAGCAAAAATCACGAAATATTACAATTCTTTGAATGTTACATGGCGATCAGATTACAGACACTCATCGTCTTACAAAGAATGATCAGATTACAGATATGTATAATCTACAAAAGAATGAAGAAATATTATTAACATACTAGCTGTTCAGACCCGGCACTACCTGGGATAAACTACGTTTAAAATAATTATTCTTCTCTTTACTACATAGCGATTAGATTACAGATATGTGCTCTCCTACAAAAGAATGAAGAAATATTATCAAAATATTAGCTGCCCCGACCCAGCTTTGCCTTGGATACATTACTTTAAAATTAATTTTTCCTCGTTTTTATTACATGGCGATCAGATTACAGATAAGTATCGCTTTTAGAAAGAATGAAGAAATATTATTAAAATACTAGCGGTCCCGACCCGTCTTTGCTCTGGGTATATCACTCTTAAATTACTTCTTCATTGTTTGTTATATATCGCGATCAGGTTACATGTAGGTGTCGTTTTACGAAAGACATTGTCGACACATTTTTTGTCATTCTCTATTTCATCAATCTACAAACATTTTTCTTTCCTCTTCCTTCATTTTATTTTCAGAGAAATAATCTCAGATTTATCTATCATTCCTTATCAACCAATCGCCAGCCATAAAACATCGAACAATAACCACAGTCACACATTACGTAGCAATTATATATTTTTATGTTGAGTGTAAAATAGTTGTCAAATATGATTGACAAGCAATGTGGTTGAAGAAAATCAGTCACAGACTAAAACTATTACAGCAGTCGTGATGTCAAATGACGTAAACAATTATTATTTAACAGCCGACCCTATGGGTCCTGGAGAGAAGGGAGTCTGACAGCTATACAAATAAATCCAAATCATAGTCTATGTTTCCATAATTTCAAAGTAGTCTAGCTTATACCATTGGAGTAGAGTTAGGAGTGGATAGCACAAATTTAGGGAATTTCTCTCATTACTAACAAGCAGAGAGTTATCACTGTCGATGAAAATATATCAGGTAATTGTGTGCAGCATGATGACATTTGAAAGTGAAACCTGAACATTGAGGTTTCTGAATTTTTGAGATGAGGATTGGTTATTCATATTATTTGGATTCATCGGACTACTGTTCTCATCTTTTAATGTGATTTTCACAACATTTCGACAAGATACACCTAAAGAAGAAGGGCGGAGGTTACATCAACCGAAACGTTGTGAAAATCACAATTAAGATGAGAACAGTAGTCTACTGAATTTAAATAATACGACTGAACATTGAGGGTTGAAGACATGTGTTGCATGGAAAGAAATGATATGAAAATGGTACGATGGATAAAGGCAGGCTTAGATCTGATAATCTCAGAGGAAGATTTACTCTGGACAGTGTAGTAAGATGTGTGTAGAACATGAGACTGCGTTGAAAACCATAGATGAGAGTTCTTGGGTTAGTAGATGTAGAGCAGTTAATGTAGCAGGGTAAATTGGTTGCGGACGGACTAAAACAAATATGTGATAATGATGTACCCAAGAGAAATAAATACTTGACCAGAAATAGGTTAGTTTGGAAGTCAATTTCCAAAAGCCGTCCAATGCCTGCCAGCACGTACAATGAACGTTAAATCGGTAATAATGATGATGATGATGATGATGATGATGATGATTACGATGACGATCATGAGAATGATAATGACAATGATAATGATAATGATGATGATAATGATAATGATAATGACAATGATAATGATAATGATGATGATAATGATAATGATAATGACAATGATAATGATAATGATAATGATGACGATGATGATGATGATGATGATGACGATGACGATCATGAGAATGATAATGATAATGATAATGATAATGATGACGATGATGATGATTAAATGAAACCAGAAAGAATATGATCACAGAGAATCAAGAAAACTGAAACCATAAAATTTTAAGTTAACTACTCCTCGCGCTAAAAAAAATGGTGGCGTCTACATCGGATGGCACCAGACCAAGAAGTTGTGAAGGGTCCGGAGGATTGAGGATGGAAAGCACTAACCAGATCTTCATATGGAAGCTTTTTAATACGCAAACCCCAGGGTATACTAATGGCTTAATCAGATTGATGAGACAATTTCTTTTCCAATTTTACAAAGTGCTTGCCTGTTTGAAATGTTGAAAGTGTTCATCAATGATCTCCCAAATCACATTCTTAGATCATTCATATGCAGATGACACGACAATCTATGGCAACACTTCAAAGGTCAGCAATGACCAAGATCTTTCTGATTCCTTCTCTTCTACTATTGAGAATTTGGTGTGATGGGGAAAAACGTGCTTGGTTAATTTTCCTGCATCGAAAAACAAGCTTCTCTCCTTTCACCATAATCACTCTGACCCCCATCACACCCCAATTGAAATGAATGGCTCTAGTCTTGAGGAAGCTCCATGTCTTGACAAGCTTCTGGGACTGACCTTCACTCCTGATCTGAAATGGAACACATACATCAAATCTGTTGCCAATATTGCTGGAAAAATGGTTGGATCACTCTACCGCTCCAGTAGGTATCTCACTGTTGATGCAAACCTCTATTTGTATAAGAACCAGGTACGCCCTAAAATGGAGTACTGTTGCCACATCTGGGTAGCAGCTGCTTGGCGCACCCTTTTCTGCTTTGATAAAGTTCAAAACTGACTTCGAAATCTAGTAGGTGATGCCCTATTCTCTTCCCTCGAACCTCAAGTTGCAAGCCTGTTTTTGCTTTATCACTATTTTCATGGCCAGTGCTTGCCTGAGCACCAATCTATGGTCCCCCCCTTGCCAAACTTTCACAAAAACACTCGACTAGCAACAACTACTATATACAATTTTCCCCACTCTCTATCTGGGCATAAATCTAAATACAGATTCCAAGAACAAAGCTTCTTTCTCAGAATTTCCCGTCTTTGGAACACTGTTCCACTGGCCTGCTTCACGGTTGAATGCAACGACCCTTCTAATCTAATGTAAACAAGTTCTACCCAATTAACACCATTAGTGATTACTACACTACCACCTCACATTCATTAACCCTTATCCTCGAGTGGTCTTTGGGCCTTCATAAGTGGTGAGTATAAAGTAAAATAAAAGTGTTAAGGTACAGCTGGTACGCCTAAAATCAAGGGAATTGACCTGGTGTTCAAAAAAAAAAAATCCAACTAAAAGCATCCAAAAGTTAAAACTACTATTAATAAATAAATAAATAAATAAATAAATAAATAAATAATAATAATAATAATAATAATAATAATAATAATAATAATAATAAGAAGAAGAAGAAGAAGAAGAAGAAGAAGAAGAAGAAGAAGAAGAAGAAATGACTTCTAAACTTCATTAAAAAAATGTCGGCATTGTAGCTGACAGCTTTCAGGAAAACATGGCGGTAACGTCTAAGAACTCAGTTATCTTTTTCAAAGAAAGAGAAAAAAAAACGAAGAAAGAGAAAAAAACAAGTCAAGGAGTAGAGGTGAGAGCGATGGGTGGAGGGAAAAGATTTTAGAATCATGTCCTCCAAAATCTCTTGAGAATTCAAGAGAGGACATTTAAAGAGTTTTGTCAAAAGAGATGAAAGGAATGATGATATGATAAGACCACTTCTGGCGCTAACAGCTCATACTCATCCACACATTCAAACCCTTCCCCCATCCCTCGCCAATCTAGGATATGAAGTGCCCTACTATGTGATTTATCCTTGTAAACAAACCAATATGTGCTAATTTTTTTATTCAACAAAAAATCAGAAAATTATCCAAATTTGAAGACATTTTCAATATTTATACTATGAATTATAACAATTTTCAAAAAAAAAAAAAAAAAAGTTAAAGTTTGGTAAAATTAAATTCTGGGTCAAAATCTATATGTCTATAAAAGTGAGAATGTGTGTCTGTGAGGACACTTCTCAACCTATAAACTCCACAAATTTTTGATCTACAGACTTGAAATTTGGTATATAGGCTCTTCAGACATGTGGAAAACATTTTAATCGGCTTTCACCCAGAAAAAATGGCTGCTAAGGAGTCAAAATTGGAAAATTAGTACTTGGGTAGGGGGTTGTCATCGGATTTTTATCTGGTTGTCAACTGGTCAACTGTTTCACAAAGTTTGAAAACACTTTTTAAAAATCGTGGTAAGCTTTTCTATTGGCAAATTTGTCATCATACCTGACTCTCTTTCCATTTTGGTTTCGATCTCAGCTCGAGTATATTTTTCTTACTTACAAGAAGTGAACTGTTTAGAAAAAACATAATACTTGCATGTACATGTTTCAGTTTCTTTTCGTTTTTTTTTTTTTTTTACATCATTTAATTTAAAGGAATTTAACGTTACGTTTAATAATGGGCAATGCTGAATACATTTTCTTGTAATAAAAAATCTTGGTGACCTTTTCTATTTTTATATTTTAGATATATTGTTATCGTTAAAAGCGACTCTATTTTTTCCCAAAAATATTTTACTTAAGTGAAAGCAAAAAACTAAAACTGAAAAGCCTCCAGAGCACTGCTAAAGCAATCACTTCCAGGACAAGCGGACAGAACATCTACCAGGATTGGATACACACCGTTTGAAATGAACGTCGTCCTCATCAATGTCAGAAGGTCCTTCAGCTTTTTTTTAGATTCATTGTTTAAAGAAAAAAAATGTATTTGGTGTTGTTTGCAGTGAGACTTCATTATGCACCTTTAAGAGTCTTGTCAAAACGTTTGTTGAATTAGGGACGAAACCAGAGACATTACTACAATACTTGTGTGGTCTAGAAAGCAGCACAGCCTTATACAATTGTTGGTCAGGCCTGACATTGTGTGACCTCACATGGTTTACTAAACTGGCTTTAAACAGAGCAAACAAAAAAGCGACCGTAATAGAGGTCAGTGTACCCAATGATACAGGGCTTAACAGAATTGAGAGGGAAAAGATAACAAAGTATCAAGGACTTATGTATGATATGAAACGAAATTGGAAATTAAAAGACGTTTCAATTATACCAGTCATCATAGGAGCAACTGGGCTTATGAAAAAGAACTTTAAAAAGTACATAGCAAGCATACCCGGTGAACCAAGTGCAAGTGAAATACAAACGATTGCACTGAAAGGGACGGCTAGAATCCTGAAAAGATCTCTTGGTTGGACTCACTAAAATAGGGGTAAATGTCAGACATCTGGTTGGATGTCCTATCCCCTAGAAGAAAAAGTTTAAGAAAAATGAAAAAAAAAAAGAGCTTTAGACAGAATAAATCTGCCTCAGTTCTTGTTGCAATTCAGCAAAAATTGCAGCTTCATGCTGCTTTCTAAGGGCACGCTTCAATACTGCATTATTAAAACACCTTTCCTCAAATTTTCTGCATTCTTCTGTGATTATATATATATATATATATATATATATAATCAATTAAAAAGATAAGGAGTAAAGTTACATTATAAGGTCAATAAGGATGAAAGTAAGAATGAAAAAGGAGAGAGGGAGATCTCTTTAGGCCATGCCATTTCGAAGCTAAATGCTTCTGATCTAAAGAAAAAAGAAAAGCCGACATAATACAAGATAAGGGTAAAGAGACAACACTGACTTAAAAACATTTAGATTAGAAACAAAAAACAATTCGAGGATGATATAATGAGGAAGAATAAAGAAAAAACATTAAAAAAAAAAGTAGAAGAAAGGAAATAAAGAGAGACTAGAAAAATATATAACAAATAGAAGAGAGGAAGGAGGGGAGTCTGTGAAGGATCATGAGAGGTGTGGGAGGAGTAAGGAAGTCAGAACCCCAGAGATGATTGGTCAAATAAAGAATTTCATGGATAAGAACCGTCGTGTATCTACAGAAACAATAAGTGCAGTGTGTGATGCCAACGTGTGAACTGTACACAATTATTTGCAGGGATGATACAGATGTGGAAAATTTCTGCAAAGTTCGTCCCATCATTGTCACAAACTATTTGACCAAGATGGGCATCAAGACAGTTCCTCACCTTCCCTATAGTCCAGATCTTGGCTCCTAAGTTCAAGGAAAACCTAAGATGCACGTAATGTACTTGCAATAACCCTTATCCCTGAGTGGCTTCCGGGCCTTGATAAGTGGTGATCACTGTGTAAAAAAAAAAAAAAAAAGATGCTATCATACTGAGACAATTGAGGAGATGAAAGAGGCTGCGATGAGGATTGTTAACATGCTCACACAAGAGGGCTTCCATGTGGAAGTGGTTGGGATTGTACAACAAGTTCATTGCAGCTGGAGGAGACTACTTCGAAGTGAATTGGAGTTTCTTGTGTGTGTTGGATAATCCCGATCCCAAGGAGTAACGTCCAATAAAAGGCGGTCAGAAGCTTGGTTGCAGACGCATTGGGATGACATCAAAGAGGTCAAAATGTGGAACATAGAATTCCAGGAGATTGGGTCAGCGAGACTGATCGACATTTCAAGACAATGCATGTTAGAATGTTGATGTCACCTGGGCCAATAAAAGAGATGGTGGACAACAGAGAAAAGGGGAACGACCATGATGACGGTAAGCAATACACTTTTTCTCCAGCCCACCCTGCACGCCATCACTAATGTCAAAACTGTCATTCTGGAACCAAAAAGATTATTTTGAATAAACAAAATATTTTTATGACCATATAATGTGTGCGTTTTATTATCGCTAACAAGTGTATATATCGAAACAACGACAAAAGTTGATTTTTAGAAATTATATAGCCTAAAAAACACATTTTACAACCGGCTGCAGCGGATATATAATATGTGTACTATCAATAAAAGTGTCCATACGAAAAAAGTCTGGAAACTTATTGAAGGCACTTCGTATATGATATTGGCAAGTGTAAAAGGAATCCATTTCTTTGGAGCAGATTTGGTAATGTCTTCTACGTACTTGTTTAAGTTCGCATAAAGATTGTCAGCAGGAAATTTAATTCGTCTCTGAAGAATTAAAAAAGAAAAGTACGAGAACATAATTCAAGATTTTAAGAGTCATTCGTCGGACATTTATTAGCTTTTTATTTCGGTGCAACATTTAAGAGATAAGTAATTAAGTAAAGTATATGTTCACATTTGCTATTCTTGGATGTCTGCTACAGAATGGTGCTACGAAATCAGGCTGTCTAAAGATATTGGCTGCCTGATCTAAAAATTCACCAAACACTTATGATTATCGTTTTTTTTCCCTTTTCCTTAGCAAAACTCAATCATGTTCTGCAAAGCCAGAAAAATAAATCAACCGCTTTCTTTTACAAAACAACTAAACCAAACACGATGAATAAATATCCATGAAAATATAAAGAACTTGAAGCATAAAACTTTTTTTCCAAAATTACTGGATTCAGCATTAAAAACCCCGAGAAGTGTTGATATGCCGTAAACTAAAACAACTTAACCAAACGCCATGAATAAATATTTGAAGATATGAAGAACTTGGAGGACAATTTTTTTCCCGTTTTTTCAAAATTACTGGATTCAGTATTAAATAACCCAAAAAGGGTTGATACTAGTGTTGGGACGATTGATCTGAATCGAAATCATGAATTGGAAAAATCAGAGCTTTTTGGAGTATCGGAATCAGTATGGGAATCAGAAAAAAAATTGAGCCTATTTTCTGATGCCAAAACCTATTCCTTAAATTATCTTTTTTATTTGATTTTGGTTTAAGAAACATCTTCCACTGCTTGTAGTAATAATAAAATAATTTATTCATTTAAATTTCCAGTAAGACTAAAATCTCTAGATCATCCCGTCACAAGTGTTTTTTACATTTGAGAAAATATATGCACATTTAAGAGGCGTTTTTTACAGAAATCGGGACAAAATAACACTTTTATAGTAAAATATTTAGAGATTTATAAAGAATCGGAATCGGTAATTGTATCAGAATCGGGAATTTAGTATGGAATCGGCAATTGTATCAGAATCGGGAAAATATTGGAATCGTCCCATCACTAGTTCATATGCAGTAAAATAAAATAACCTAAAACAAACATCTGGTGTAGACGAAAACCGCCCATGATATTACTGTAAAAACTCTTAATACAAAATTAATACGACCATTTTATTCCTTGAAAATTTGTGTTTGATCTTGATATAGTTCTTTATTTGAAACTGTATCCTTTAATAAAGATATAAAGATGTTACAAGCATATCAGTTGGGATACAGTCTGGCAACCAGTCAGACATCGTCTTTGTTGGTATTGGGTTGAAATATGGTTCTCTTTCATCACAGGAAGTCTACACCCTCAGTCTTTACCTTCTTTTTGAGAAGGGGTTAATTTATTACTAATCGCTTCTGATGCCCCTGAATGTCGACGGAGCTGCTCAGGCATTTTTGACAAGTGTACTTAACCCAACTTTACTTTCTTTCTAACCTTCTGCAGAGAAAATAATTGAATATACTAAGCCACAAAGTATAGATTTAAAAATTTGATGTTTGCCAGCTAATGGCGTACATGCCCTGGTGATGACGATACCAACTTTTTTTTTTACTTGGAAGTCACCTCTTATCAAGGCCCGAAGGCCACTCGAGGATAAGGGTTAATGAATGTAAGGTGGTAATGTAGTAATCGTTAATGGTGTAAGTTGGGTGGCATTTGATTATTTAAAGAGACAGCTCAACAAGAACTTGTTTACATTGGACTTGAAGACTACCATATTGTATTCAACCAAAAAGCAGGTCAGCGGAACAATGTTCCACAGGCAGGAAGTTCTGGGAAAGATCACAGAATTAGGCTGGGTTGGAAGAGTAGCTTTGTTCATGGAATCTGTGTTTAGATTTAGGCACAGATAAAGGTGGGGAAATCGTATATAGAGGTTGTAGCTCGTCGAGTATTTTTTTTTTTAAGTTTGGCAAGAGGAAACCATAGATTGGAGTTCATTCGAGCATCTGCCATGAAAACTCCTTGATTGTATGCTCCAAAGACTCAGGTTTCAGTCCTTGTATTACGAAACATTACGAAAATAGGAGATAGATTGAATGTAATTAGATGCCCACCCCCTCAATTCAGATGCTGTCGGGGTGGGAAGCATTCCCCATTCTCCTCTGCACACTAATGCCCCAAACATAATGAATACTAGCGACATGAAATGCAAAGTGCCTCTTAAAAAAATTTAGCTAGAAAAATACAAGGATAAAATTCATTTTCGGTACTCGTGAATATTTATGGGGATACGTTTGGTTTGGTTGTTTGGTTTTTGTAATTTTGAAAAATGGTTTTATGCTTTAAGTTCTTTATATCCTTAAATATTTATTCATAGAGTTTGGTTTGGTTGTTTTGTTTTATGGCATATCAACCCTTTTCAAGTAATTTAATGTTGAATCTGGTAATTTTGGAAAATAGCTTTTATATCTTCAAATATTTATTTATGGCGTTTAGTTTGGATGCTTTGTTGAGAAAAATTGCTGTCTTTTTTTTTTTGATTTTCAAAACATGATTGAGTTTTACAAAAGAAAAGGTAAAAGCAATAACATCAATATTTGGTGGATTTAAAACAGGAAGGCGAGTTCTTCCACAATGAAGGCGTAGGATTTTGCTGCTTGTTGGGTTCGTCTGTGATACAACATTGTGGCAATGGGATAAAGATTATAGCTTTTTTGACAGTGCAGGATCTATTAGACAGCCTGATATGGAAGCACCAGAACGGAGAGAGGTATTTAAAAAAAAATGATGAAGATTGGTTATTAGTTTTTTTTGTTTTGTTTTTTTGGGTTTTTTTTTTAGAAAAAAAAAAAGAAGCAAATAAAAGAGAAATCCACTTACTTATTGTCTATGCGAAGAAGAAGTCAAGGAATAATTGCAATCCCAGGTAAGATAGAATCAAGCGTTGCTTTGAAAAAAAAACGTTTTACCAAAGAAACGAGTCACTAGGAAATGAACATGTACAACTCAAAACGGTGGACCGACAGTTGAAATATAAATGAAAAAAAAAACGTATCCTCTAACCCAGGTGGATGCAGCTGAGTGTACTTTTTTGTAAACTAAGTGTGAAGAGGCTGAGAGTCAACTGCGTATGTCTCTCTCTCTCCCACCCCCTCTCTATCTTTCATTTTCAGGTACCAAGCATCATTTTGGCAATCTGTGGGTGTGGCAAGCTGGTTATAAACAAAGTGAAAGAAATTTCTTTGGGTAAGAAGAAATCGCAGGGGAGAAGATGGCAGTCTCAGATGATTGTTGTCATTGAATAATAGATGGGTAACAAAGAATGAGGCTGAGCTTTGCTACAACAGATTGACTGGTAATCGCAATGCTAAATAGTATCTCTCTCTCTCTCTCTCTCTCTCTCTCTCTCTCTCTCTCTCTATATATATATATATATATATATATATATATATATATATATATATATATATATATATATATATATATAATATTTTATAGAGAGAATTAGACCTGGAGTCTAAAAGAGCAAAGTTTATTTTAATATATTAATACTTAAAAAAAAAACATTGCTCGTAGTAATGTAGATATATAAGCTCAATAGGTATATTTATCCTAGAGCTACATTAATATTGAGGCTAAAGATTAATAATTGTAAATTATGAATCAGTTTCAAAAGGATGAACAAACAAAATTAAATTGACAATAAACATTGACAAACAATTGACAATAAACATTGACAAACAATTGACAATAAACATTGACAAACAATTGACAATAAACATTAACAAACAATTGACGAAGATTGTGTTTTTGAATATAGTTTCCTCATCAGCACAAAGGGGGTGGGGTTATGACATCAAAATAACATGCCCATATATGTACTGACGAACTTTAAAACAAATTTTCTAATGCAACCCAATAAGGACTATCCACCTTACTACAAAAATGCTTGTTTTATTTTGGTGTCTTAACCCCCCCCCCCCATTTAGATAGTTTAATAGTGCAACACTAGAGTTATAAATATGTTTTTCTTTCAAGATACCATTTTAATAGGGATAGATACACAAGTATTTACTCATTTTCAAAAAGTTTTATTGGTTATAATATTGCATACAATTATTTCAGCCCCCAGTGTTAGCATATTAGGATATAACTCTTCAGCAAATTATAACTTGCACAAACTTGGACTTCATCAGTGCGTTAGAAAAAAAAAACAATATTTCAGAAGTTTTTCACCTCACGGATAGGATCTTCCATCTTTCCAGTTAATACAGTCGGCATTAAAAAAAATGTCGGGTGTATTTACTCGAAAGGTTCTATTTTGGGGCTGAAAAACTTTTGAAATATTGTCTATTTTTCTAACGTGCTAATGAAGCCTAAGTTTGTGCAAGTTATAATTTGCTGAACAATTATATTTTTAACCTTTAAAATTATTAAAAAAAAATT
>NC_136518.1:83613124-83658124 GCF_053919585.1 Euprymna scolopes
ATATCTGTCGAAAGTGCAAAATTCCTCCAGGTGATGAATGGGGGCGGTAGGATGACTTGATATTTAGAGAGAAAAATAGGAACTACTTTCTCTAAAGATGGTTGCGATTGTGATGATGTTGCTCCTGGGATGAAATGTAGGATTTTATTATAATTAATAAATGTGTCTAAAATGTTGTTCTAAAGTTAATTAAGATAGTCGTTAATAGTCTAGACATAATAAATTTGTATGTGCCATCTGTTGTTGCAAACCTACGGTACTTTGGTCCAGAGGGGAATTTCTACAATCAAAATATTATACACAGAGGTTAACGTTCCAATATTAAAATAAATATGTAATGCAACCTTATAGAAACTGGATGTTTTAATAAATCACAAATTTTCTTAACTGAATTAAATATTTATATTAAATTAATATAAAATAAAAGGAATATAACTCCATTTTTACTTTATGGTGTTTGGAAAATTTTTTTTCATATCTTCGGTGCCGCTAATTCTTTTTTTTTTTTTTTTTACCTCAGCACCAAAGTCGACAAAGTCAAGGCCATTCTTGTAATGACTTTTTCTGTGTTGATTGCGATATGATGCTGGTCCTGTGCAGTTCTAGGAGATCCACTCTCACAGGCTTTGCCTTCTCTCTTTGAAATGGGGTTAGATATTGCTAATCGACTGAGACGCTCGTATCGGGAAATGCCAAGAGGGTTGCCCAGGTATTTTTATTTTGCCGGCTACAGTGTTCATCCTGACTTTTCAACCCCACTTTCCTGGCCCTTGTATCTAATCCTCCCACCATAGAAGAGAGATAAATACTATCGTGATTAACATATTATTATTTTTTTTAATCATTTTAAAATTTAAACTAAAATGACGTTTATGATTTCCGGGCAACACCAGGTTCGTCCAGATAGTACTTTTATATAAGAAAACGTTTTTCCATTTTGTTGGTAATTATTTTCTTTTGAGGATTAAAAATGATTTAGGTAAGTGCATGTTTAATGCAATTATAAACGAGTTGCTGTTTGTAGTGGGTAGCGTGCAAGAGCACATCTTAGCCAGAAAAGGCTTCACAAGCAAAAGAAACTGAGTTAATCTGTTTTTATGCATTTGGCCTTGTGAATAATCCCCACTTCCGTGTTCCTGCTTCTAAACAAACGCCCTGATTAACTGACTACAAGAATTCTTTCTTTTTTTATGTTTCGCACTTTGTTGAGATGAGGATCGGTAATTTATACAAGGTAGCCCACTTAAAAGTATCCCAGAAAATGTAGTAGAGAGGAGGAACATTCTTTTATTGTTTAAATTACCTGTAGCGTTATAAAAATGATGGAAGTGCTCCTCCGTTGATATCGATGCATTTCTGGGCACATTTAACAACGTTGGATACTGCCTCTGATCTTCTCTGATGATTCTTTTGATAACGTTGGTAATGTTCTCCTTTAGTTGGTCTAGATTGTGTTTATTTGAATAAACTTTTTTGTTTTTAAGTCCCCCACAAAATAAAAATCACATGATGACAAGTCCGGAGAACATGGTGGCCATAACCCTTAGCTTATTGTTCTCTCCTCCGTATACATATCATGAACTCTGTGAGACATGTTGCAAAAAGAATTGCATTTTGTCTTGTGGTGTCAGTTGGTCGTTAAGAGAAAGATTAGAGAGGTCGAGCAACTTTTAAGTGGGCCACTCTGTATCATTCAAAAATGATTTTGAGTACAGTTCTCATCTTGGTTATTATTTTCAAAATATCTCAGCTAATGTAACCTCATACTTACTTCAGGTGTGTCTTATCACATTCGGGACTCATGTTGAACTCAGGAATTCGTATAGAAGGACCCATGGTGCAACGGATAAAAGTGCTAAGTTTAATCAGTTTTAAATGACAGCCTGCTGGATGTTGAAAGTTCAATCTTTAGCACAAGCAATACTAAGAATACAATTACGAATTACTGAAGACTTTGTCAACTAAGCTCCAACCCCTGTCACATCGCCGCATTGTTGCCTCCCTGTGTCTGTTTTACAAATATTTTAATAGGATATGCTCTGATGAACTCATTGCACTTGTGCCCCCTCGACATACATATCCTGACAAACTCGCTTAGTAACAAAATCACACTCCTTCACTGCTGAGGTCCCTAACTGCCAGAAAGAGTTCTAATTTAATAGTTTCTTCCCTCGAACAGCTAGATTTTGGAATTCCCTTCCTGCTACCTGCTTCACTGACTGTACTGATATGCAGAAGTTCAAATGTAATGTAAACCAACATCTTGCTAATCTTTTCTAGGCATGGTCCCAAATAGTAGCCCCTTACGCCTTGATATGCCTTGTTAGGGGTGAACGTGAGTAAAAAAAAAAAAAAAATTCTGTCAATGCAGTCGACTTTAAAGTGATATTATCTTATTCGATTTGGGAACAATTAATTTTGAAATGTGTTAGATCATATTTTTTGCCCTCATCTTTCAATGGACGCATCTTAAGAATAGCCTTTCTTGTTGTTACCTGTTTATCTAATTGGTTTGTTAATAGGTGAGACTGTTACACTCAGGTGTGTTTTCTGTTCGTACATTTCAGAACAATTTTGATTTGCCTTCTAACGTCTTTGCCATTTAGAGCTTTCGTATTTTTGCTGCAATATCTAATGATATGTAGAAACGGTGTGAACGCCGTCGTTGGTTATGAGCGGATAGGATTGCATTACCATATGCTTCACGAAAACAGCTTTCCCAGATACCAGGAACCACCCACAGAAAAAAGAAAAATGGAGAAACCAAATAAGAAAAAAAGATGAAAATAACAAATGGAATGCTGTTTATATTTGTAACATTTTTTTTAATAATCTACAAAAGAGAAAAAAAAATATAGATAATCTATATATATGTATGAGAGACGTATATGTTTGTGTGTATGTTTGCAATCCTCAAGCTATTTGACAACTTATTGACGCATTAGAATTATTTAGATGACGAAGCTATAGAGGTTGTCCAGAAGTTTTATCTGGTCGTGCTCCTTACCCGGAATAATGTGACTCGCTCTCTCCAGATTTCCTTATCTCCCATCAGCAGCCTCAGATCTTTGGGTTAGGGTTAGGGTTAGGATTAGGATTAGGATATCTATCTATCTATCTATCTATCTATCTATCTATCTATATGATCGTGCTCCTTGCTAAGATCAATGTGACTCTCTCTTTCTCTTTCCAGACTTCCTTGTCTCCCATCAGTAGCCCCAGATCTTTGGGTTAGGGTTAGGGTTAGGATTAGGATTGAGATATCTATCTATCTATCTATCTATCTATCTATCTATCTATCTATCTGATCGTGCTCCTTGCTCAGATCAATGTGACTCTCTCTTTCTCTTTCCAGACTTCCTTGTCTCCCATCAGTAGCCCCAGATCTTTGGGTTAGGGTTAGGGTTAGGATTAGGATTGAGATATCTATCTATCTATCTATCTATCTATCTATCTATCTATCTATCTATCTGATCGTGCTCCTTGCTCAGATCAATGTGACTCTCTCTTTCTCTTTCCAGACTTCCTTGTCTCCCATCAGTAGCCCCAGATCTTTGGGTTAGGGTTAGGGTTAGGATTAGGATTGAGATATCTATCTATCTATCTATCTATCTATCTATCTATCTGATCGTTCTCCTTGCTCAGATCAATGTGACTCTTTCCAGACTTCCTTGTCTCCCATCAGCTGCCTCAGATCTTCAGGATCACAGTTGCCGTCATGTGCAATTTGCTGAATGTACGTGGATCTAGGGTGTTCTATGCTCGTGTGCTCGTGCCGTGAAGTTCACAACAAGGAGCCTGACCAGATAGATAGATAGATAGAGAGATAGATAGATAGAAGTTTTACTCCCTTGTCGGTATCATTGGAGCAAAGGGTGGAGTAGGTGCTAGTGTGATTGCAAGAGTTGGACGAACCAGAATTTTTTAATGATTTTGTGTTGCAATATTTTTTATATAATAAAATACTTATGCTTAAAGAATATTGCAAGGTTCTATTTATAGACACTGACGATAGAAACTGACCAATTAGATGGAGCCACGGTCTGCTAACAACCAATCAGAAACCGGAATCACTCCATACAAATACTGGATCCTTAAAATTCCAGCACATAATTTTTCATGCCCACATGAGAAAGATCTTTGTTGTTCGTCTGAAAACTTTTAAATTTCAAGACTTATACAGATTAGCTACTCATCGGAAACTCTTCTAGAATTAAACATGGTTTTCAATTCAAAATGTCGTTTGTTGCAGGGATGAGACATTCTGTCGGATGTCAGACATTCACCTGCTATTTCAAACACTCCAACCGAGAGATCTTTTGAAGATTCTAAATATCCCTTTAAGTGCAATTGCTTATCTCTCTCTTGTACTTGGTTTACCTGGTATATTCGCCAGATAGTTTTTGAAATTCTTTTTCATGAGTTCAGCTGCTCCTATAATCACTGAAATAATGGAAATCTTAAGATTCAAGTTTCTTTTCATGTCATACACAAGACTTTGGTATTTCTATTATTCTATTATTCTGTTATTCTGTTATTCTAATATCTTTTCTATTTTTGTTTAACCCAGCATCATTTGAGACAATGATTTTTTGGGGGAGGATGGGGGAGGGTAATCTTTTTTTATGTTCTCTAATGGGAGATAACTAATCCCGATTTGGATTTTTTTCTTTATTTTTGTAAAAATTGAATTCCAATATTTTTACATTTTTGTATCAACAATTTATTCTAGCAAAGAGTTTTTAAAAATTTTATTTTATTTAAAAAAAAAAAAATTTGAACTTGAATTTGTAAGAAATGCAAAACAATTTTTTTATTTTCTTGAATAATTGTTAATTTATTTAAAAATTAAAGGCAACTCAGTTTTGACAATATACATCTTCATCAGGCAATCAGTTTGTGTGTGTGTTTTTTTTCCTTTTTCTTTCCCTCGGGACATAGTGTCACAAGAAAATCTTTTGTTAAATAAACGTTAACTGGAATGATAACTACAAATATGTAAGTGCTTGTTTTTATGGATTCATTTTCAAACCAACGCATCTCCTGCCTTGACAGAGTACAAAATAGACTTCATAGCTTAGTGGGGGATGCCCTTTTCTCTTCCTTACAACCTCTTTCTCACAGAAGAGATGTTGCGAGCCTGTCCTTGTTTTATCGTCATTTCCATGGCAGGTGCTCGTCTGAGCTCCAATCTCTGGTCCCCCTCGCCTATCTTTCATGAAAAACACCCGACTAGCTGAAACCATTATCAGTAATTTTCCCCACTCTTTATCTGTGCCTAAATCAAAACGTAGATTCCATGAACAAAGCTTCTTTCTAAGAAGTGCACACCTGTGGAATTCTCTTCCGTTTGCCTGTTTCCTACCTGACTACAACTTTGATGTCTTCAAGTCCAACATAAACAAATTCCTGATGAACCGCCCCCTTAAGTAAGACACTTTATCAAATCGCCAATACTAACTATTACTACAATACTACCTGATTGATTACTGTACACGCAATAACCCTTATTCCCGAGTGGCTTCCGGGCCTTGATAAGTGGTGGCCTACATGTAAAAAAAAAAAAAAAAACTTGTATTGTTTTGATTGCTTGGACAATTATTCTCGTCTTGTGAACTAAGTTACTGTGGGAAGGCATGTGTAGCTTCCTCCCGACAGTGCAGCCAATTAATAAATTTGATTGAAAAAAAAAAAAAAAATGGGAGATTTCACTAATTTCGATGATGATAAAAGTATTGGAAGTGTGAAACTTTCATTCATCCTCATCCGATCCCGGGTAACGGCGGGTCTCTCTGCTAATATTCTAATAATTTTAATTGTTTGTTATTTTTAAACGTTTCTAAAGAGAACCAGGAAGTAAAATCGCAAATCATAGTAATATTTAAGAATTAAAAACATTTAATAAACAATCAAACTTTCAAAAGTTTAAATTGTTTGAGTGTAGACAGTACAAGTATAAAATCAACATGAGTTATTCCCCTTTGTCAGCATTAGACAAGATGAACTAAAAAAGCCAATACTATTGAAGCACTGTTGAATGATATGTAGGTGCCTGTTTTTATGGATTCATTTTTATACCAACGCATTTCAGGTGAAAACATTATTAAATACTTACGTGTCATGTCGAAATTCATATAAATTCTAAAAAATTACGAAAAATAATTACAAATAAAAATACAATTTATTTAATTATCAAGTTTTATGTTGAAGGGCTGTGCGACCAATACAGTATGATAAACTTAGTTATCTTCCTTGACTTAAATTGAATTAAATTAAGAGCCTGCGATTTTTAAACTGATCGTAATTGTGCATGGTTATTCTTATTACAAATGTATCTAGCACATTTATACTGGATCATTTTTCGTAATTTAAAAAAAACAAACACTCATACTAATTTTGCCATGACACGTAAGTACGGCGTAATAATGTACGCAGCGTGATGATATATGGAAGTGAAACCTGGCCAGTGAGAGTTGACATCAGTTGCATTGAGAGAAATGATACGAGAATGATATGATGGGTGTGTAATGTGAATTTTAAATATAAATTTAGACCTGATGACCTCGGAGGAAGATAAAATCTGAACAGCATAAAGAGGTGTGCACAGGAGAATAGACGTAAAGAATAGGTAAGAGTTCTGAGGTTAGTAGATGCCATGCAGTTGAGGTAGCAAGGTGAATTCATGGGGAAAATTCCAAGGAAAACCTGGAAGGAACTGATAAAAATGAACTTAAGTAGGATAAATAAAGACCTGGTCAGAGATAGGTAAGTTTGGAATGAACTATAATATAAATCTCAATGTATGTATGTATGTTTGTATGTCTCGCAAAAATTTTCGACGGAGGCGACAGATCCTGACAAGATTGGTATCATTTTAAAGCTTGACATCTCGGACAACAAATATCGAAAAATTGGCTAAAAACATTAATTCCTCCACCCTAAACTCGGCTGTTTTGTACAAGGAGGAGTCGATTTTTTTCGCCAACATCACCGTTGGATTGACTTTGGTTAATTTCAACGCTTTTGACTTCCGATCAGACCATGGAAACATTGGCTAAGACATCACGTTTTTTTCTTACCTTTTTCCCCTTCGCATTACAGGTTCGAGCCTGCCTGCCTACTACCACTTTTTTTTTTTTTGCTAAGCACACACCTCCAAACACGTGGGCAACGCCGGGTACCCAAGCTAGTTAAACACACAAAAAAACGTTATATACCCCCGAAAGTTTTTGTTATGCATACATGAAAAGACACTGCATAATATTTTGCATATACACAATTTATATCACACGCATGTTATATATACCTCAGTATATTATAAAAGGTTAGATCCCTTGAGAAAACGTGCTAGAAATGCAGGGTCTAATGGTATGACGATAGAGATGACGTCATGTTTTCAGAAGAGAAAACAGAATTCTAGCAGTCCCTCGTTGGGAATTAAGTGAACGGTTTATTAAAATAATGTAGGAATCTAAGTGAATGTTGCCTTGAGACTCTGCCCGTGTGTTGCCCATCATTAAAACTAAGTAGTAAGAAAATTAAGTAAGCAAATAAGTAATTACTTATTTAATCATAGTCTCTACCCAAATCATTAAACACTATCTCAATAAAACCTTGAAAAACTCAGCAAGTCTCCATTGGTTTTTCATGCATGAGTAGTTTTGTTCGTCTTAAGTTAAACAAGAAGATCAACAAGTATGAGGGGGTCACGGGTAGCAATGAACGGCCACAAGAAGAAACTATGAAAGAAGGACGAGCATGTATAGAAAAATTTTGTTTTCTTGATTTGGTTTCTTAATCGCTCACTGGTGAGAACACACATGTGCAAAGATACGTGTTTACGAAAACAAACATGCGTTTGTTTAACGTTTAACTTATGAGTGTGGAGAGATGTAGCTCATGTATCATCGCCAATGTTATATATACATACCAGTCTACCCATTGGCCCTTAAAGGGTATGATGAAAAATGTTACAAATGAAAAGTGATTTTTTAAATTATATTGACTATTATTGTCTTGAGAAAACATTTATTTTAAGTAATGAGCGAAAAAAATAAAACTCAGGAAGCACTAATTAAAATTAAGGAGGCTCTACTAAAAGCACTACTAAAACCGTTTCCACATCCCACCTCCTTGAAGAGAAAATATTTTTTAAGTAATGCCTGGAAAATAAATCGGCGATGAGTGAAAAAATAAAACTCAGGAAGCATCCAGAGCATTACTTCAATCACTAATTAAAATTAAGAAGGCCCTACTAAAAGCACTCTAAAACCAAGTCTACCTCCTCCCTTCCTTGAAGAGAAAATATTTTTTAATTAAGGCCTGAAAAAAAAAAATCGCTAGAATCCAGAGGAGCGCTACTAAAAGCAATTATAGTTATATATTGAATATTTATATTTAAATCAGTTTTTATTAACTCAACGGGGTTAAATTACATTTATTTGTAAGGGAAACACGTTAAAATAAGTTAAAACAAAAAATATTGTTGACCTTGTGTATGCTTTGAATAGCAATAGTGGCTTTTAATATCGGACTTAAGACAGGGCGGCCATGAAATAGGTAAGCAGACAATTTTTTTGAAACCGGAAGTTAGAAACCGATGGACGGTTTAAACACCCAAGCAAGCAATTTGATCTGACTTTCATAATTATATAGATACATATACTCACCCCCCCCCACACACACACAGAGGGTGGGGTGACATAGAGAGATAAAGCGAGAAACAAAAACCATTCGTTTTTCACACAAATACAATAATTAACTCAATTAATTGTGCATCATATTGCTGGAGAACTCGTAGAAGATTAAATATTTTGTTATCTAAATTTTTCTATGAGAGATATAACCGTACAAACCTCCGATAATATTAACACCATAAAATGCTTAGCTCGACATGACTTAATCCATCATCAGATTTGCGATAAATGCTTGTCATTCCAAGCTACAAAATATACGTCACTTATTTTATTTACAGTTTTTGTCCTACAATGTACACATAATCTAAACGAATTTTGCCTGTATCCGTCACTCAGTTCTCATCCTGAAAATTAATTTAAGAAAATTAAGTAAGTAAATATGTAATTACTAGGGCTATGACAAGAGAATATTCTTTTCATTATTTTGACTCTCGAATATATATCAGTTAATATCTTATATATATTTTTTATAGAGTGATGTGGTTCTCGATTTATTAACTGTGTCTGTGTCGGATATATATTCGAGAGTCTAAACAACGAAAAGAATATTCTCTTGTCATAGCCCTAGTAATTACTTAATTAGTGATAGTTGTCTCTCCCCCAATCATTAAACTCGGTCTAAATAAAACCTTGTAAAACTCAGCAAAGCTCCATTGTTTTTCCATGCGTGAGTAGTTATTAGTCCTAAGTTGAGCAAGAAGGTCAACAACCCAACGAGGATGTCACGGTCAGTCATGATCGACGACAAGACGAGACTATGAAAGAAAGACGAGCACGTATAAACGCCCTGCACGACGTATGTATAGAAAGACTTTTGTTTTGTTGTTTGTCTGATCACTCACCAGTGAAAACATACATGTGCAAAGCCATGCATTTACCAAAACTAACATGTGTAAAGTTTAGTTGAACGTAAAATGTTAGAATACTGCTTTTTTCTTCTTTGTTTTAGTAATAAATGCCTAGTTCTTTTTTTGCTAATTATGTTTACTTTATAAATCTATTATTTTAATGATAGTTTTATTACATCTATTATTTATATATTATATATGATGATGGCAACTTTCTGTCTCATGAGACAATGGCGTTCTGCGCTGTAGCGTCTGTTGTGGTTATACAGTCGAAGTTGGAGTTGCCTCTCCAGATGCAAGCCTGGGCGGATGATCAGAAGACCTGCGTTTACCCAATTATTATGGTCCCTTTTTCGGCATTACAGACAAAGTTTGACATTAAAGCAAGCCAATACAGTCGGAGCCAGCACAGCTGCAGGTATTGCAGTACTTCACGATTCGCATATCGCAACACCAAATCAGATTTTTCTCAGGATTTACTTCCTTAGTCTTTGTGGATCTATTGGACCAAAGCTGTTTCAAATTTAAAAATATTTCCAATCTTGAAGAAAATAATGCAATTAAAGTTGTGTCAAAATAAAAGCGAAACCTGTAAATGATTCTTCTAAAAAAAAGACTCAGACGAAAGAAATACGAATTCCATAACTGTGAAAATTTGAAAATATTTCCAATTTTGACGAAAATAACTGAGATACTCATCATAGTTTTATAGTTGCATTATATATATATTATTTATATATTATTTACATTATTTATATATTATTTACATATTATTTATATTATTCATACCGTACTTTGAGGTAATTGCACCAAGTCTGGGATAATTGCGCCAACTAGCTAAAAGTGCTCTTTTAATAACCACACATATAAAGAGCACTTTTTTTGCGCAATTACCCCCAGATTTGGCGCAATTACACCAAACTACGGTATATTATACATATTATTTATATATTATTTGCATATTATATATATTATTTATAGTCTATATATATATTATTTATATATCATATTAGCGAGGGGAAAGGACTTTGCCCGGACGTAAAATACATTTAAATATGATATTTTCATTTGTCCAGATTTCGTATGTATTATTATAAAGTCGTGATTTCAAAAGTGAAAAAAAAAGTATCTGGGTGCCATCAACAGTATCAATCGAAGCTGGTGACGTTACCACTGTACCAAGGTGACACACATATGAACTGATTAAAAATTAAAAATAAACTAAGATGAATGTACAAAATGTTCAACGATTTTTTTTCATTTTTGTCCTCTTTATGATACCATTGAAAACTATTTCAACTATTTCAACTATTTCAGCTAAAGATCCACAAAAAACGGTCCATAAAAAATCCAATCATTTTAGGCCCCTAGCGCCACTCTAGTTTCGGAGGAGATAGTGTTTGAAAATATGGAGACAGACATATAGCCTTTTATATATTAGATATATATTTATATATCCTATTATAAATTTTCGTACTGTCTGTCTGTGTGTGCGTGTGACGCGGTTTGTCTCAGCCTACAGGCAATCCACTCAGACAAGTTAGGTACCGAAATGAAGCTTATAACCCAGCGGATGTTTTAGTGATATTTATGTCCATGTTTGGTGCATGGAAATGCAAACAAAAAAAAAAAAAATAAATAAATAAAAAAAAATAACGATTTATTTACTGGATATTTTTCCGGTATTCACCGGAAGTTATTATCTCCCTTAGTTAATTCGATTTACTGTGTGTGTGAGTGAGTGTGTGTGTGTGTGTGTGTGTGTGTGTGTGTGTGTGTGTGTGTGAGAGAGAGAGAGAGAGAGAGAGAGACACACACACACACACACACACACACACACACACACACAGGCAGGCAGGCAGGCAGTCGGTTCGAAATGAAGCTTATGACTCAGCGGATGTTTTAGTGATATTTATATCCATGTTTGGTGTATGGAAATGCAAAAAAAAAAAAAAAAATGCAAAAAAAAATAACGATTTACTAAACTACGTTTTATTTACTGGATATTTTTCCGGTACAAGGACTCAAGTTTGCCCAGCTATTTAAATGACACTAAAAGCAAAAGACGGTATTCGATGTTTAATAATATGTAAAGACAGCAGGGAAGTATTGTTTCATGCCTGCTGTCCTTCCTAGTGTGCTCGCCAGGCCTTAACAATTAATAAATATTTAAAGCAAAGGGCGTATCTGACAGGATTAGGCGTAGATGAAAGAGAATACAATAATGAAGGCCAAACGCGTTGGCATTTAATTGGCAGCGTTTCTGTCATTCTGTCTCCATTCCAACAGCAGCATGCTGTCAAGTGTCTCACTAACCTTATCTGCCATCGATTCCAAACAACCGAAACGAGACAAGGCTGTCACAAAATATTTCTGCTGTCAAATTCTGCTGGGATAATAGAGACATTCAAAGAAGTTTTGTAGCTCGTCCGTTGCATTATCTGCCACAAATATGCACATCATCATATCATCACAAGTTTGTTTTTGTTTCTTTTGGACTGGGTCTCTCAACTAGCAGTAATTGTCAATTCCTACACCGGTGATTGCGGAAGCAATAAATAATAGTATCTGAAGGAATGAAAATAATTGTTAATATTCATTTATAAAAAAATCTATCGTTATAAAAAGTCTCTTTAAGAAGTAAAAGTTGAGCCGTGTTTAGGGAATTCCAGAGTTTGAAAAGATACACCTGAAGAAGGTCGGAGGTTACATCGACCGAAATGTTGTACAAATAACACCAAAGATTAAAACGTAGTGTAAATAATCTAAATAATCATGTTTTTTTAAATAAGAAACACACACACACACACAAACACACACACACACACACACATATATATATATATATATATATATATATATATATATATATATATATATATATATATGCAACTTTGTCTCTGTGTGTGTGAGTTCATTCCTTATAGACTCCTAAACAGCTGAATAGATTTTCTTTAAAATTTACAGAATTTTAGTGTATAAGTCTGGAAGTGATCTTAGTTATGTTTTGTCTCAGAATACCCCAGATAATTACCGATAATCGAAACAGTTATTTTAAATTATCTAGCATTGGTGAAGCCATTTTTCTATGCCGTCGCTTAGCAAGAATGATAGAACAACGGGCCGTGAAAATTCTACTGTGGGTAAGTTGATAGTGTGTTTTTTTGTTTTGTTTTTTTGGTGTTATTGTTGTTGTTTTTTGCATGACGTGGTCTGTAGGTTCAAATTCCGCAGGTAATTTTTTTTTTTCTTAACTGCAAAGAATTTTATAAGATTTGGAAATTTACGTGTTTTTTTTTGTTTTTTTTTTTGTTTTTTTTTTGCATAACGTCGTCTTAAGGTTCAAATCACGCACATAAATTTCTTAATGTTTCTTTTTCATTTACTGAAAAGAAGTTTATATAAAATAATTCTATAAAAAAAATAGTAGGTTCTCTACAGTGCAATGTAGAATAACATATATTTAGTTACTGCATGGAGGCACGTAAAGCTTGTTCCCGGGCGATTTCACAGATTTCGATAACAATAAAAATATAGGAGTGTGAAATATTCGTTGATCATCATTCAATCCCGGGCAACGTCGGATCTCCCTGCTAGTATATATATATATATATATATATATATATATATATATATATATATATAATGTGTCTTAATTTAAAAAAATATATATTATATATATATTTCTGTGGAAATATGTTTTTTCTTCAATTATATTTCACCTTTTATTCATACCAGCTTTATGAAGCTCAATGAAATTACAGAGCATATAACAAATAAATTACAAAAAGTATATATTTCAAATTTCATGATGTTGACCATCCTATAATTTATTCCTTTAAGTACACAGACATTCACAATTCTTGACAGCAACTGTATATGCAAGTTTTGTGTGTGTCTTGTGTAGTCTTTGAGATTACCATGGACGGAAAATATAACTTTCTTTTTTATACAATAGAAGATTATCGATTTGTGATGCAATAGTAGTAATATGTTCTATGTTTGAGTCATATTGGTATTACAGAATCACTTTGATTATGGATGTTGGCAACCTTAACGTGGCCTCCTCAATATCTGATTATATCAGTTATTAACTAATGTTAACAAAACAGAACCAAACGAGATGAAATATTATAAGTTTCTAATCCTTTCTTATTGTTCACTCAAAGCAAGTCATATTATAATTTAAGCATAAGTGGTTAATTGTGCTATATATTTAGTGAGTAGGACCACTAGTATATACTTTCAATAGTTGACAATAACAAACAAACAGACGGATATCCAGAACAGGATAGGTTTAGTATAATAGAGGGAAGGTTAGTTTAGCCTATTACGAGAATTGATTTAAACAGAAGTGATGTCATATGGCTCAGAGAGAGAGAGAGAGAGAGAGAAAGAGAGAGAGAGAGAGAGAGAGAGGGAGTCAGGGAGTGGGAGTAGTGGTCAGTTCATTCAGAAGACACAAATGTTTAAATTTGCGGTTTTATAAAATGTCCAGATAAGATATGATTAAATAGAAATTATCGAACACTTCCCCCCCCCCTTTCCTCACGCACATATCCTGCTCCAGTGGGTAGTGATTAGGAACAACTACATGGTGAATAAACCTCTTCCGTCTTCAACCGCTTTGTTTGAACTGGGTCCTGTTTTGGGGTTTGAGTGAACTTGTTTGCAGGCTGATTTCCTCAATCAAGCAGGAACAACAGCTAATCTAATATATAAAAGTTATATGTTTGTCTGTCTTCATATTTTCAAACTCCATCTCCTCCGAAACTAAAAGTCGCAGAGCGGCGTTAGGGGCCTCAAATAGTTGGGTTTTATGGACCATTCTTTTATGGGTCTTTGGTCGGTTGAAATAGTTTTTAAGGGGTCAAAATTGAAAAAAAAAATCGTTGTACATTTTGTACATTCATCTTAGTTTATTTTTAATTTTGAATTTTTTATCAGTTTTAATGCGTGTCATATTGATACAGTGCTAACGTCACTAGCTTTGAATGCTGCAGTTTTGCTTACAGTTTCGATTCTAGCTGATGGCACCCAAATATTTTTTTATCACTTTTGAAATCACGACTCTATAATAATATATACAAAATCTGGATAAATTAAAATATCATATTTAAGCGTATTTTACGACCAGGCAAAGCCCCCCCACACACACACACACACTAATAAATATATATTTATGAACTTCCAAGTATGAAACAAACTGAAATGTAATGAAAAAGGTCAGATTTATTGGGGAGGGGGAGCAATCCCAAATTGTGGTCTCACCATAAAATTCACTTTCGTGTCATATTCAAGGCGGAAGAGATTGCGTAATTTGTTTATTAATAAGCAGCATAAAATAATCAAACTGGTTGAGAAAAGGTGATTTGGGTTGAACACCTTGCCCAAGGATGCCGCAGGTAGTTGAGATGGGACCTTGGAATACTATTGTGGGTTCACATGGATTTGGGTGTAATGGCAACTCAGGGAAGACTCCATACTCCTCATTGTTCTCAAATATATTCATATATATCGCCATATATATATATATATATATATATATATATATATATATATATATATATATATATATAGTGAAATTCAAAATGGCGTAATGGAACCATATTCAAGGTATTTGCAGCTTCCCTTTCAATTTTCGCATTTTATTTATTTGAAATCACACTTTATTTCCTTTTGACGGATTGATTGTTGCTATTTCTTCTGATGAGTTAAGGGCATAATAGATTCACCAATTGAGATAATAATTAAGTGATTGATTTTGCGCTACGAAACAGATACTGTCAAGAATTGTAAATGTCAACTGAATTTAATTCAGGAATAAATTATAAAATGGTCAACATCATGAATTTTAGAATATAGTTTTTTGTCATTTATTCTATATATTGCTCTGTAATTACATTGAGCTTCTTAAATAAGGATTGGTATATATTATAAGAAAATATATTTCTACAGAAATTTATATATATATATATATATATATATATAACTCACTACTATATATATATATATATATATATATATATATATATATATATATATATTAGTGAGCTACATTCCAATGACCAAAAAGAAAAAGAAAATCAGTCCATAATCATGACTTTTGTTAATTTTTTATAATTTTTTTTTTTTTAATTTCTTATTTACAATTTTTTTATTTTCTTTCCTGACTCCTGACTCGTATTTCGTTTTATTGATGGGCGATACGATCCAATGTGCTATCAAACAATTCATCAGAGGCAAATAGATATTATTACAAATAGATATTATTAAAAATAGATATAACTCATTCCCAAAACCAATGAATATTTTAGCATGCATTTTCGCATGATTAAAATATACACGAAAAAAAAAAAACTTAGAGGAACAACAAATGCTGATTAATTTAGCTTTACTGCAATAATAGATATGTAAACATAAAATGGAGTCCTGCCGTTTCATAGTGGAACGGTCACCGAGTTGAAAAGTTCAACAATTATCCTTATTGAATTAGATTATATTTATTTCAGCAATTTGTTTGTTGAAAACCCCGGCGTCTATCGCATGGTTCATATGATAGGAGTCTTTTGATCGCATTTAATCATTGTCGTAATGTCATTAGATATTACGTAGCTGCTTATCCAACGAATCGCAGATGTCTATCGTAATAGATTCATTTGAAACGGGTGCGTTCAGATTATTCGTGCCACCCACCTGCAGCATTCTAGCTATTTTCCAACCCTGTAGTAGGCCTTTGTCTCTGTTTATGAATCAAAACCTAATTGTTTCTAGATAGCTTCTTGCATATGTATGAGATAGTTTTTCAATCAGTCTGTTCGTCTGTCACAAATCATATTGAAATAGCATTTAAAATATATATATATATATATATATATATATATATATATATATATATATATATATATATATATATATATATATATATACTAGCATTTCAGCCCGGCGTTGCCCGGATGTTTGGAGGTGCATGTTGAGCAGAAAAAAAAAGCGGTCAATTTTTTAAAACTTTGACACCTATTATAACGCCTTAACATTTACTGTTTTTGGCTCTAATCAAGTTATTAAGTTAGATCCATGTTCAAGGAACCTATATCTAAAATTTCAAGTGTTTAGACCCAAAATTGTCGGAGAAGTTTGGTAGAGTTCTCAAAGGTCAAATCGTTGAACTTTGACCCCTTAACAGCCAAATAAATTTTCCCAAATCTCAGTACCCTGTATATCAAATTTCGAGTCTATAGACTTAAAATTGGCAGAGTTATTGCGTAGGAAAATATACACACACAGACACGTTCACTTTTATAGATATGCTAGCATGGGTGTCCGGCGTTGCCCGGGTGTTTGGAGGTTTATACTGAGCAAAAAAAAAGGTCAGTTTTTCAAACTTTGACCCCTATTATGACTTCTTAAGATTTATTGTTTTGGGCTCAAATCAAGTTATTAAGTTAGATCCATGTCCAAGAAATCTATATCTAAAATTTCAAGTGTTTAGACCCAAAATTGTCGGAGGAGTTTGGTAGAGTTATCAAAGGTCAAATCGTTGAACTTAGACCCTGTAGCAGCCAAATTTCTGGCCGAAAACCGATCACATAAATTTTCCCAAATCTCAGTACCCTGTATATCAAATTTCGAGTCTGTAGAATAAAAATTGACAGAGTTATTGCGTAGACAAATGTACACAGACACACACACCCACAGACACATTCACTTTTATATATATAATAGATAGATAGATAGATAGATAGATAGATAGGTTGGATGCAATATATAGTAACGATTTTAAAAGTATAAAAAAAAAAAAAACTCATGCGCCACCACCCAGAATCGAAACCAAATTTATTTTATTATTTCCCCATTCTCTCGTTCAAAACGTTCAGCTCACGATTTATTTTTCCTCTGCCGTCAATGACTGGGCTATGGGAACATGTTTACTGCAAGGCTAAAAATTAAAATATGAGTCAATAACTACGACGTTATGAATTCGTAATGCCGGCGTTCGACCTTTACCTGGCAATTTTTTTTTTTTTTAATTTTCACACTTTTGCACCGATTTTTCCAGGCTAAAACCCAAATATAAAGTTTTGCATGGATTCAAATACCTTATATATGAAGTTTCATGTCTGTAGACCAAAAACTCTAGGAGGAGTTTGGTAGGCAAAATTTGTCAAACAAAAATATATACGTATACATAAATATATATGGAAAACATTTTGTTTGTACTATAAATTTTTTACGCAAATATTATGCAAGTATAAATCATGTAGAATATCTGCATGAATATAATTACACGTAATAGTTAACTAAAGATGATCATCCCATAAGAAAACCGAAAAAACTAATAGGGAATTAATTAAAATGAATGTTTAAAAGAATATGCAAATTAGCTGGATCTTTTGCTAGTGAATGCAATTCCACAACCCATATATAAGAAAATTGTATTTTCTTTTTAAATAAATAGAAAATAGGGTTTTTAATATGAATATCAATACACACAAAAGAAAAACGAATTTAAAGGAGTATATATATATTGCAGATGAGCCCAAGCGTCTTTATATGACATCCTATCTGTCGGTCATTCAAAAGTATTTGTATTTTCTTTGGTTTGTTATGTTTGAATTCAAAATAGTTTTTGTTTATGTCTGCCATGCTTAAGATTCAAAGAATACTATCATATTCAATCTGTTATGCTTAAGTTTGAAATACTATTTTCTCAGTCAGTCATGTGTAGGTTTTAAACAGTTTTTGCTTTATTCTGCCATGTTTAATTTAAAAATATTATTATGTATATTTAAGTTTGGCAAACTATTTTCTTAAGTCTATCATGCTTAAGTTTGAAATAGATTATTTTGTCTGTCATACTTAAGTTTGTAAATAGCATTTATGCTTAAGGTTGAAATTTTATGTCCAAGCATGTTTATAAGAATTTGTATTTATTTGTTAAGTATTGACACATAAATTTGAAGTAGTTTTTTCTTTTAGTCTGTCATGATTAATTCATATTACTTTGGAATAGTATTTTCTTCCGTCTATCTTATTTTAAAATAGTACTTTTTAGACCGACATGCTTCAGTTTCAAATATTATTTTATTTGGTCTATCATGCTAAAGTTTTTAAGTCTGTAACATAGCTTGATCTACGACAAGGATTGGTAACCCACCAAGATCCGACCCGCGAAGGTATTTTGATTGGCCCACAAACATAATTAGCGATGACTTTATTTTTAACATGAAAGACAATGTTTTTGAAGGCCTGCTGTTTCTTTGATTCACACTGGAATATAGCGCGGACGGCTGTGAACGAAATGACGTCATGGTAAGGAAAAATAAGACTATAAAAAACAGAAGGCATGTTCGAGAAGATGATCACGTGAAAGGCGTGGATGACGTTTGAGAGCATGTTCGAGAAGACAATCACATGAGGGGCGTCACAGCGGTAACGAGAGAATGGGGAAATAAATGTCGTTGTACAACAAAAAATACAATATTAAATATATCTTGGCAAAATCATCCCCTGAAACAGCAACTTTATGGCAACCTACCTGCCATATCTAATACCATCAAGGAAAGACGCCTACGATTTGCTGAGCAAGCATGAATTGGTGAGTGATGAATTGTTATGGACTCCACGACATGAACGCACAAGCAAAGGATGACCTAGATCCACATGTATCCAGCAAATAGCACATGATTCAAACTGTGAACTTGAAGATCTGATGGAAGACAGGAAACTCTGGAGAGGAAGAATCACATTGGTCCGGGCAAGGAGCCCGTCCTGATGATGATGATGATGATGATGATGATGATGATGATGATGTACAACAAAAAAGCGAGTTGAAGTTCTTTTCTATTCTTTGTCTGCTTTGAGACTACAACGTGTTGGTTCCTTATAGCATTACACACCGAATTCGAATACTATAACTGCAAAAACATGACCACAACTCAATCACCTCCTACGTAAAAAATTCTTTTTTAAATTAACATAAAAACAAAAGCTGAGAGCCCGTTTATCTGACTGACTGGCGACAGATCTTAAGCGAGGACAGCTTCAAAGTGACAATGTCGTCTTAGTTGGCGTTCTATGTCATTTCTTCAACAGCACCTCCCACCCTGTACGTACATTATGTAAGTTGTTGGAATCTTTCAATCGGCCGTGTTTTGATCTTTTCAATAAAACTTTCAAACATACACGTCATAATTTCATCCATTTCACTTCAGGCGATTTTTTTTCACTTTGAAATCTTTTGACGTTTTGGCTGTGTCAAACATGTGGTATGCCATCCCTGCCCAGCCATGTTTAGCATGTGTCTTTTTCTGTTGCTCTTGAGCCACGTCTCTCTCTATCTTCTCTAAACTCAAGGGCCCATGTTTTCACGTGCTCCAAACTACCAATCCTTGTACTCTTTCGACATAAATACCCCAGACAAATCCGGCAAGCAGCAAAATCCCACCCTTACACAGGAGAGATCCCAGATGCTAGAAAGCCTTCTACTCTAATAGTTTCTTCCCTAGGACTGTTTGGCTTTGAAATTCCTTTCCGGGTTCCAGCTTCCCTGACTGTACTGACATGCAGAAGTTCAAATATAATGTAAACAAACATCTTGCTGCTCAACTCCCTACATAGTATCCCTTCAAATTATATCCCAGATAAAAAAATGCAATGAATCCAGTTTATTCACTTTCATTAACACTGTCACACATTTACAATTTTTGTGTGGGCAATAAAGTAACAAGTAATGCAGCAATACAAAGCAAATATCCTATGTTGAACTGGTATAAGAAATGTGACACAAGGGTCGGAATGTTGGATTAAAAAAGTCAGCGCTCGAAAGGAGGAGCACTCTGACCCTGTAAAAGATGCCTACGCAACCCCGTCAGCATTCTCTGGTAGAGGCGTCTCAGGCGATTAGCAATAAACTAGCCCCTTCTCAAAGAAGGAAGACAAAGCCTGGGAGGGTGGACCGCCTAGAACTGCACAGAACCAGCATTTTTCCGCACATCAACAGGGAGCTGCTATAAGTGGCTTATTCTGCCTTGACAGAGTTTCAAATAGACTTCGTAGCTTAGTGGGGGATGCCCTTTTCTCTTCCCTGCAACCTCTTTCCCACAGAAAAGACATTGCGAGCTTGTCTCTCCTTTATCCTTACTTTCATGGCAAGTGCTCTTCTGAGGTCCAATCTATGGGACCCCCTGGGATGACTTTCACAAAAAACACTCATCTAGCTGAAACCACTATCAATAATTTCCCCGACTCTTTATCTGTGCCTAAACCTAAACATAGATTCCATGAACAAAGTTTCTTTCTTAGAACTGCACGCCTGTGGAACTCTGTTTATTTTTCCTGCTTTTCGACTGAGTACAATATAGTCGTCTTCAAGTCCACCATCAACAAGTTCTTAATGAGCTATCCCCTAAAGTAATCCGATTTACCAAATTTCCACTACTAACGATTACTACAACATTTTCCCATTGACTACTGTACACTCATTAATCCTTATCCTTGAGTGGTCTCAGGGCCTTGATAAGTGGTAACTGCTTTGTAAAAAAAACAAAACTGCTGGGTTTTGTGTATTCATTTAAGAACATTAAAACAAAATAAGAACTATAGACCAATAAATGCAGTCAATAAATGTAGTAACATGTAACGAATTCAGTTTACTCACTTTCATTAACGCTGTTACGAATTTTATGGCAGAAAATGACATGGTGCCACGTCTTGTGTGATATAAGTAAAACTAGTCCTCGGTAATTGTTTCTCGATTGTTGTTACGTCTTTGGGATTGTATAAAGATTTTCACTGTTTGAAGATTATTATCTCAGAAGGAATCATGTGTTTTTTGTGTGTTTTGATAAAAATCATATTTAAATATTAGGTCGGTACAAAAGTTTTTGCTGATTTCAAATTTCATCTGGAAAATGAAAAAAAAAACTGTTTTTGAAGATCTTTATTCATAAAAATAATAACTTTTGCTCTCGATAACTTCATAGCTTGACAATAAGATTATAAATGTCTCGTTTGTAAAATTATTTCGGTTTTGATGCGAAATTTGAATCCAACTCATGTTCAATCTCTTCCTGTGATCTTAACCTAAGGCCATTAAAATGGTTTTGTAATCCTCGAAATAAATGATAGTCCGAGGGAGTTAGGTCAAGCGAATATGAGGATTGGACAAGATTTCCCAACAAATTCTCCCATGAGATTTTTACTCAGTCGTGCTGTATGAAAACGAGCATTATCATGATGAAAGATCACTAATACTTGGTCGTTTTTTGGTCAACATGGGTGAGAATATTGTAGAAAAATAAGAATAATGTTTTAATAATCAAAAAGGTAAAGTTATAAATTAATCATGGTGATATGTTTAAGTAATATGCCAATATACGTAAAATAAATTAAAAATGGTTTAAAAACCGACGAAAATCTTTGCATCGACTTGATACATCAAAAACTTGGAATAAAATAAAAACAGTAACTTTAAGAAGAAAACATTAAAAACAAAACAAAAAGTCTTAGAAAAATTCTGATGCGGAGAGAAAGGGTTTAGCAATTTTATAACAATAGGAAACTTTTTTTTTTTTATTTTAACGCTTGACCTGAAAGTAAAAAAAAATTATTTTTGTTATTTACCGATAAAGTCTATTAAAAAGCTCAACACTTACCAAAGCCTGTTTGGTTTTGGATAATCTTTGTTCTCTTGGACGTCTTGGTTGAAGTTCCACCATCTGAAAATAAAATGAATGTTCATTTATTATTTGTCTCCACCTGGCGTTGCCCAGTAGTGTCTGTAATCACATTTTTACACAGTAAAACATTAATATTTGTGAGTGTATCGGACGTATTGGTAATATTACCTTCAAAACTGTCCCAAAGCGTATTTAAAATTAGCCGTAAAATGAAAACTAACAAAATTTATTGAAGTATTTGGTACTGGTTAAAAACGGATTTTCGTAAATGTTCGCTAAGGCTCGACCGGAAACTGAAGCGATCCACCGGAATATACCGAGGGCTGATCAAGTAGATCAGCCAATCAGAAACCAACAACAAACGTGGGTAGGCAATAAACTGCCAAGCAGACGACTTTTAATAAATTGGAAGACACGGCAATGAATCTAACTATGCTGGACTATTACAGACGCCGTAGTAAGTCATAAATCCTCAAGATCTTTTATACACGACAATGCCACTAAGAAAATCTGAAGAGAGAAATTGGGCTAGACTCGGAACATACTATTACCGATTTGAGGAACTAACCCAAACCATAACCCCAAACCCTAACCTTACTCCCTTAATTAGTTTTTAATCACGCGAAAAAAAAAAGGGTGGATTTACGGTATATTGATGTAAGGTAAGTAGATGATGTTTTTGTTATCAATACATCAAGGAAAGCTATTGACGAGTTGCACTTTCCTTCACATTTACGGGACTATATACACGCCGGGATTCAAAACGGAAGATCAATTTAATTTGAACCCTAACACATCGAGCCCTGATGCTTTGTTCAAAATCTAAATTAGATGAGGAATTAAAAATGATTACCGATACTCTATCCCAGAATGGGTACCCTCTTGATGTGATTTGGTCAGTTATGCAAAGAAAAGTGAGTGAGTTTTCCCAAATTAAAGTTAATACGGTGACTAAATGGCCAATTTATCTTCGTTTACTGTGGTTGGGGGCAGTCAGTGAAAAATTTGCCAAACAAATCGGCTCAACCGTTCAAAAATGCCATTTTGCTTCAAATCTACGTGTTTTCTACGAAAATGGCATCCCCTCGAAAAGACGTTCTACCCATCCCTCATCATAAAAAAATGTAACTTACAATTTTAAGTGTAATTGCGGTACCAGCTACATGGGTCGAACAATGTTATGATTGGATGGGAGAGTCTAACAGCACGTACTCAGCAAAATCAGAAATGAAACATACCAAGCAAATGACGTTCTTGCCCAAACATACGGGTCTTCAATAACTATCTCCTTAAAAACTTGTCATGTGCAGCAAACTCATTTTCAATTCTGAATCGTGCTCACTCCATATTACATCTTAATATCTTGGAGACTATTCACGTTCGGTTGAGGAGACCTTCTCTCTGCAAACAGAGGGAGTGTCTGTTAGATCTGAGTGTGATTAACGTCTAGGATCATTGAAAATAATATCATAATGCTGCTTTATTTTAATCGGTTCCCCCGTTTTCACCCGTAAATATAACGCAACGCAGTTTTATCTTAATTATGCACAATTTCTATCGACTTTTCCATTTTTAATCGCAAATCAGTCGATTCAGCCTGGGAAAATTGAGGGCGAAACCGATCAGCTGACTAACCCCCTTTTTTATTTCTTTCCTCTCCTTTTCCCTTTTTTATTTTTTTAAAACGTATTTTACATATTTTACTTTTAATCATGAACAATAAAAGTTTTCTCTTCATGATTGCAATATTCAAATTTTGTACCCTAAAAAATCGTGATATATATATATATATATATATATATATATATATATATATATATATATATATATATATATATATATAATATAAGCAAGCTGCGCGGCATTGCTCGATCATAAAATACGCTTAAATATGATATTTTTATTAATGCAGACTTCGTATTTACTATTATATTATATTGCACCTAATACATCGTAATGATTTAAAAAGTTAAAAAAATAAAAAGACTCGTGTGCCATCACCGAGAATCGAAACCACAACATTTAGCTTACGATTTACTTTTCCTTTGGACATTAATGCTTGATTTATGATAACATGTTTGCTGCAAGGCTAAAAATTAAAAGACGAATAATAGCTATTACCTTACGCATGCATATTCGTAATGCCGTCATTCGACCTTCACTTGCAAATTTCCATTTTTTTTTTTAATTTTCACACTTTTGCACCGATTTTCCTCGGTTAAAATCCAAATCTAAAGTTTAGCATGGGTTCGAATACCCTATATATGAAGTTTCATGTCTATAAACCAAAAACTGACAGAGGAGTTTGGTAGGCAAATCTTTTTAAATAAATATATGTATATATATATATATATACGCATACATAAATATATATAGAAAGAGTTTTGTGTTTATTATAATATTTTACGCAAATAGTATGCAAGTATAAATTATGTAGAATATCTGCATGAATATAATTACACGTAATAGTTCACTAAAGATGATCATCCCATAAGAAAACCGAAAAAAAACTAATAGAAAATTAATTAAAATAAATTAATTAAAATAAATGCAAATTATCATTTAGATGGATTTTTAAAAGAATATGCAAATTAGCTAGATCTTTTGCAGATGAATGCAATTTCACGACTCATGTATAACAAAGTTGTATTTTCTTTTGAAATAAATAGAAGAAAGGGTTTTTAATATGAATATCAATATACAAAAGAAAGAAAGATTATAGGACTATAGATATATAAAGATGCCGTTGTTGGCATATAGATAAATCAAAGAATGACGAATGTTTGGAAAGGGAGATTGCTTATAAAGTTTGAAGTGCAATGTTGAAAAGACATTTTGAAGTGTATCGCCCACATTAGAAGATGCCGCTTCCACCATCGCTTGCGGACAGATAAAGACTATCTTACATTTTCATGAACGCTTCACTGATCACGTACTCTGTGATCATAGTGAACCTTTTTTTTTACGATTACGGCTTCAGCAATTCCGTCATCGCATTCTAACGTCAATCATCCAAATCCACCGATCTCCAAAGTGATACCTTGATTGCATATATTCTTTTATGCCAAGGCTTCATCGCTTATCAAGGCCGAAAGCCACTCGAGGATAGTAGATAATGAGATTGTCAGTCGGCGATGTACAACAACCTTCATTGGAAACAATAGATAAGAAGACGGCTCAACAAGAATTTGTTAACATTGTACTTGAAAACGACCATGCTGTATCCAACTGGGACGCAACCACGTGGTATTGTGTTCCACACATGGTTTAGTTATAGGTACACAAAAAAGGAAATTCTTTACAGTGGTTGAAGCTAGATGAGTTTCTGCTGTGAATGCTGTGAAAAGGGCGGTAGCAGAAATTGGAGCTCAGCCGATCACCTATCATAATAATTGGGCTGGTGCATCTGCTGCTAGTCTCTCGCTCCTTGACAAGGTTCAAAAGAGAGTCGCCAATCTGATAGGCCCTGAACTGGCATCTAAGCTTCAGCCTCTGTCCCATCGATGAAACGTTGCGTCCCCCTGCCTGTTCTACAAGCATTTTAACGGTGAATGCTCTGACGAACTGCAGACACTTGTGCCCCCACAACGTAGACACCCTCGACAAACCCGACAGGCAGCTAAATCCCACCCCACACAGTAGAGATCCCTAGATGTAGAAGATCTTTCTACGCCAGTAGTTTCTTCCCCAGAACCGCTAGACTCTGGAATTCTATTCCAGGTCCCTGCTTTCCCAACTGTACCGACATGCAGAAGTTCAAGTGTAACGTGAACCGACATCTTGCTGCCCAAATCCCAACATAGTGCCCCAGTAGTTGATGTCCCTGATAGTAGCCCCCTACACCACAGTGGCAATGTGCCTTGTTTGGGGTGAAAATGTAAAAAAAAAAAAGAAAAAAGAAAATAACGAAAGAGCAGAGGAAGACCAACAAATTCACTTATGTGTGAAAAAGGGTTGTAGAGAAAAGATCATCCCTTACCGGATTTAATTCATTATTTATATATACAGTACGCCAGTGCTTTGCAGCCTTTTGCTGGAGCGGAACCCCATGGAAATATTTCACTGTTTCATAGAACCCCCATGCAATAATTTAGTTGTCTTGTGCAAATAAACAGCATTTAAAACATAAAATGAAATGAAAATACTTATGTTCAACGTATTGTACATGTATATAAAATGAAAAGAAAATTGTACGTATATTATTTAATGTGAAATTTGTTATTAAGATGAGTATTATTTATTCATTTATTTATTGCGGACTATTATCCTCATCTTTTTCTTTGTTGTTTCACGACGTTTCGGCCAACTATTCCTCTGGCCTTCGTCAGGTGGTAACCGCGACAGGATAGGAACTCTGAATCTCCCAACTGCATTCTCAGTTTGTTGTCATCTCACCACATTTTGGCCAACTTGACCAAAACGTGGTGAGACAACCACAACTATGGATGGCAGTAATTGCTGAGAATGCAGCTAGGAGATTCGGAGTTCCTATCCCGTCGCGGTTCCCACCTGACGAAGGCCAGAGGAATAGTTGGCCGAAACGTCGGGAAACAACAACTAAGAAAGATAAGGATAATAGTCCGCAATAAATAAATTAATAAAAAATTGTAGATATTTGAATAAATTACATCTACTCAATAAGTGTTTCTTGCACAACTCTTTAAGATTTTGTCGTGTTTTTGACAGACACGCACCAAGTTTATCTTCCACAGGCAATTGTGCTCGTTTCTTGCTCTTAATGGTTGTCAGAGATTCTTTTGATTGCATAATAAGAATATATAAAAGCAAACCTAATTGTTGCAAGTTCATTTTTCCAATGTATCGAATTTAATTATATAAAATTTAGTATATTAAAACGTTTTTTTTTTAATGCATGTAATAATAAGGTAGATTTTCAGTATTGAATTTAACATTCTCTTTATTTGTTCCTTGTTCTAATTTGATAATTTCGGAACCCCTGGATTGTATTGTTAAAGTTGGAGTTATCGAACTTTGTGGCCTTCTTCGATATGTTTAGTTATGCTCCTTGTCTCGAGTGGATATTCAATATGGCGTCCGGCCTACAGGAATACTTGTTTATCCTTCGTCGTGGGAAGTACTAAGTGAACTAACATTGGTAGCAGAGCGAATTCTTTCGTGTGACAGATATTATATCTTTTCAACTTACGTTGAAACACAATTGAAAGAAAGATGGCGTCCTTTCCGAAACAACCTCCTATTTTGCAGAGTGAAGAAATGTACACCGAATGGAAACAAGACATAAATATATGGTCTATATTCACGGATTTACCTAAGGAAAAACTGGGCCCACCCGTTTTTTTTTTTTTTGTTTTTTTTTTCTGTCATTGCCACAAACTATACGAGAATGCGTTTGACACTTAGACATCAGATATCAGCCGAACTGGCGGATTAAAAATAATTACGGACAAGTTGGACGAGATATATCTAAAGAACGAAAACACACTCGCATACATGTCATTCAAGGAATTTTACTCTTATGAAAGAGTATTTCTCTTGTGTGTCAACTTTGACTAGTAGCTCACCTAGGAGAAGGCAACTCTGATTCAAAACCTCTACTGCCTTGTGGAATCACCCAATCAGGGGAAAGGCTAAGGGAGTAAACCCGGACAGAAAATCTGGAGACAGAGTCTCTAAGGTGGCCTGACTTTATATTGTCATAACCGGCAACTCCTGTAGCGTAGTTAGAGCCAAGCTGTATCAATTCTGTGTTTCCCTTTGATTTTCTGGCTTCACACAATGGGGGGGGGGACTACTGCACGGGCAACAGCTAACCTCCCATATCCCCCTTCCCAGGCTATATCATCGTCTCCCGAGACGGACGGTTGCCACCAACAACAACGATTCAGGAGAGATGTGGTTGGTGATAACTCAACTCTTACTTCACAATTACACACGCAGCTACCCTTACAGAGGGTATCCATTGTCTTCCAAGACAGAAACGAAGCTTTGACACACTACAAACAAACTACATTAATTTATTCTTAATTTTAAGTTATTGTAATCTAAGATTTTTAAATAATATTCAACTAAAAACAAACAAAAAAAAAATCAATACAGTGTGAACACTGAAAAACTTAGGTAAAATGAGAAAAACAAACAAAAAAAAACAATTATTTTAGAATTTAGAGTGAGAAATTAGTTTCGTCTATAAATTTAACATAAAATAATCCACCATCTCTTGCGTGAAAACAAAAACAAAAAAAATTTTTTTTACTACTAAGTCTGAATAGCTAACAATTAGGTTTACATTAGGGCTACATTTAGGATTAGGTTGGAAAACTTTAAAAAATTTTTAGAAAATAATTTATTGAAAAAAAAATGTTTCTAAAAAATTAAATAAACTGTGAAATTCAGCTATATCATTGCAAATTAGAATTGAAAGATTTTTTTGTTTCCTCGACTGTACTAATATGCAGAAATTTAAATTGAATGTGGACAAACATCTGGCTGCACAACTCCCTATTTAGAATGCCCTTAATTCGCATGTTCCTTACATCTCAATGTCACTGTGCCTTATTTAGGATGAATAGGAGCAAAAAAAAAAAAAAAATAATAAAAAAATAGAAACAAAGTTTCTTACCTGGCATAGTTTTTGTAGTGACTTCAGTTGTAATGATACGTGTTTCATTTTTGTCTATAAAACAAAAGACATGAATATTTTAATGGAATCATTAAACAATCATATCATACATATTTATAGAAGACAATACAATGCAAATGTGTAATGGACAGAAACAAATTAAGGTGGTGGAATAAGCTATGCAACTTCACATTTATTAATCCAATGCATGAGAGTATATATATGTGTGTGTGTGTATATATGTGTACATATGTGCGTACATAAATATGTGTATATATATGTTTGTATATATATATTTGTGTGTGTGTATATATATATATGTATGTATATATGTGTGTGTGTATATATATGTGTGCATATATATATGTATATGTGTATGTGTGCATATATATGTGTGTGCATATATATATGCATGTGTATATATATATGTGTATAAATATGTGTGTATATATTTATGTGTGTGTGTATATATGTGTGCATATATATGTGTGCGTGTATATATATATATGTGTATATATATGTGTATAAATATGTGTGTATACATATATGTGTGTATATATATGTGTGCATATATATATGTGTGTGTGTATATATGTGTGTATATATATGTGTGCATATATATGTATGTGTATGCATGCATATATATGTGTGCATATATATATGTGTGTGTATATATGTGTGTATATATGTGTGTGTATATGTCTGTATATATATATGTGTGCATATATATGTGTGTGTGTGTGTGTGTGTGCATATATATATGTGTGTGTATATGTGTGTATATATATATATATGTGTGCATATATACGTGTATGTGTATATATATATGTGTATGTATATATATATGTATATATATACATATATATATATATGTATATATATGTATATTTTGGCAGCAAGTCATTATTCAAGCACGTCTGATTGAACGTAAACACAACAGAGTTATTCTTTTTCCAATTTTTTCTGAATATCTTTTCCATTAGCCGAGCAGTCATTTTTATTTCAGGTGGCGTGTTGTATAACGCTTGAGACGAATATGGCTGAACAACAACTTTTGGGCGCCATTTTATACAACATGCCAACTGATATAAAAAAAAGACTGCTCGACAAATGGGAAAGATATCCAGAAAAATCAGAAAAAAGAATAACTCTGTTGTGTTCAATCAGACGTGCTTGAACATTATATGATGATGATGGACTCTCCCATCGATTGCAACATATGAGGTTCCAACGACTATTTAATGAACCTTGTGTTTGAATCTAGAGTGACCTTTAAGGCCCGCTGTCTTTGTTTTATCGTTATTTCCATGGCAAGTGCTCGTCCGAGCTCCAATCTCTGGTCCCTCCTCGCCAATCCTTCATGATAAACACCCGTCTAGCTAAAACCACTGTCAGTAATTTCCCCCACTCTTTATCTGTACCTAAATCAAAACGTAGATTCCATGAACATAGCTTTTTTCTGAGAAGTGCACGCCTGTGGAATTCTCTTCCGTTTGCCTGTTTCCCACCTGACTACAACTTGGACGTCTTCAAGTCCAACATAAACAAATTCCTGATTAATCGCCCCCTTAAGTAAGACGCTTTATCAAATCTCCAATGCCAACTATTACTACGATATTATCCCATTGATTATTGTACACAAAATAACCCTTATCCCCGAGTGGCTTACGGGCCTTGATAAGTGGTGATTCTCATGTAAAAAAAAAAAAGGAGCAAAAATAACAGACTGGCCAAGAGTGTGTGTTGCTCTGAAACACTTTGAAGCTCTATTCGTTTATCTTGTTTCTTTCAGCTTGACGATGTTGGATGCAGAAAAATTCTCGATTCCAGTGTAAATTACAGTCTGCCAAGCTTTACGTAATGAGGCAGTATTCTCAAAATCAGTGTGTGCAATATTTACAGCTGCAAGATTACTTTTCAGCTTATTCTTAAACCTGAGAAATGGTTAGCCAAAATTCTGTTGATCACCCTCAAGCTTACTGTACATGAGAATCTTTACAATTCTATCATCTTGCATCCGTACAACATGACCAGCCCATCGTAACTGTGCCCTCAAGAGGAAGCTCTCAATACCACCAATGTTACACATCAGTAGAAGATCAACATCAGATCTTCTGTTGTTCAGGGTTAATCCACAGATTGTTTGAAGATATCCCTTGTGAAAGACGTCCAATTGCTGAATCTGTCTACGATCCATACAGAAGAGTAGTGAGGATGACTGCTTTGTACACTTAGATTTTCGTCTCAAGACAAATACCTATGTCATTCCAAAGGCAGTGACATTGTTTGCTGAATACGTTTGACGCTTTTGCAATTCTATTGATAATTTCCTCATCCAAAGTTCCAGTTGAATTAACTTTACTACCAAGGTAGTTAAAACTCTCCGCATACTTGAAGTCAGTTCTGTCAACATATATTGATACCTCAGGGAACCTGCGTATGGGTGAGTTTTGTTTCACACCTCATACTTGTCTGGGTGTAGGTGTAGGCTGGTAAACAATCTCTGTTTTGGAGATGCTGATGGTCAGACTGAATGCTTTGCAAGCAGCAAAGAGCCTGTCCATCAGGTGTTGAGCTTCTTTAAAAGAAGTTGCCACCAGAGCTGCATCGTCAGCAAACAGCAGATCGTGGATTATGCTGGTCCTTGTCCGAGTTTGGCTTTGAATCGTTGGTGATTGAAAAGGTCTCCACTTGTCCTAAATTGAAGTTATGTCCTCTAAGTTAATTGCTGCGTTCATGCTTTCTGCAAGTCTTGACCGTTCTTCGACTCATTTAAGGGGAAGTGTGTTCATGTGCTTTGGAACTTGACACTTCTTCACTCTTCTGTGCAATAGATGCAGTGTCACTTTGCCCCGAAGCAGATCATGATCCGGGAGGTAACAAGTGGTGTGAAAGGACCTCGTCTTTTACTTCCCCCTTTTTTATCATCACATAATCTATCAACTGCCAATCTCTTTTATGGCTAGTTTTCTGCTGGAACCAGATGTTTGTTATGCATAAAACAAAAAGAAAGAAGGCAGAGTCCATTCGCATTCATAGAGCCGATACCATGAGCGCCCAAAACACTTCACCATTACTGACGATCATTTCCAACTTTAGCATTCAAATCACACATGAGGATGATTTTTTCCTTATGCTGAATGCCAGGTATTACATCTCGAAGTTCATTGTAAAAGTCATCCTTGTCTTGCTCAGAACTGTTCAAAGTTGGAGCATAGCAACTTACAAGAACTGCACGTGTATTATGCTCCAACTCCAAAGTCAGTGTCATAATTCTATCTGATAAAGTCCTGGGTAGTGAAGAAAGATCGTGAACAAGATTTCATGGCATACAAGTCCGTCGACACTGTTGTTGAATCAGACGAAGCAGTCAACTATCCAACAGAATTTTTGAATTTGCTAGATTTGGCAAGGATGTCACCACAGCTACTGGAATTGAAAATTGACATGCCAATCATCATGTTGCAAAATATTAACCAGCCCAAGCTTTGTAATGGCACACGTCTTTCAGTAAAAATATTAATGATTAACATCATAGAAGCCACAATTTTGACAAGGCCTTTCAAAGGTGAGGATGTCCTGATTCTGCGCATTCCTATAATTCATACAGACATGTCATTTCAATTTAAGAGTTTTCAATTCCAAATTCGACTGCCATTTGCAATCACGATCAACAAAGCGCAGAGACAATTTTTACAATTGTGTGGCTTATATTTACACACTGATTGCTTCTCACATGGGCAATTATGTTGTGTATTCTAGAGTCGGCAAACCAGGCAATCTCTTCATTTGCACAGAAACTGGAACCACCAAGAATATTGTGTATCCATAAATATTGGAAAACTAAACATAGTAGAAACATGCATTTTTTTTTCTTCCCTTTAAATGAATTGAGCCATAGAAACTCATGGCAGGGTACAGCTAGTATATATATATATAAAATTAAAATGAATGATGAGGAACAAGTTATATATAACTTTATTATATCATCAGAAAAATAAGGAAAAGTTAAAGGGAAATTAAAAAAATCTCTTTAGGCCATGGCATTTTGAAGCTAAATGCTTCTCATCAGAAGAGAAAGGCTAGAATTATACAAAATACAAATATAGAAAAACTGGTTTAATAACGTTTAGATATGAAATGAAGGAACAGGATAAAATGGTGAATAATAATTAAAAGTAAATACAACACATAAGGTTAAATAGGAGGGCTAGCATATAAGAATAATATAATATATTTATATATAAGATAAAAGAATGACAATACAAAATACTAGACTACCATGACCTGTTGGGTCAGTATATGTTATAGTTAGCTATGGAATAGCGAGTAATTTAATTATGCCAAAATATGCGCGCTTGCATGTACAGCAATGGTCACCACTTTCACCATAAGGAATTTCATTGCTTAATATCCGGAAAACTATTTATTTGCGAAAAATTTAAATGCAATATTCGTTTTAAGCATACCCAAAAAATCTAGAAAAGTTGTCATTTTAAAGGAAAAGGTGGAAACCAAATAAAATTCACCAAAACATCTATTTTAATATTTACTTAAAAAAAAAAAAGCAACATTATATACAGTGTTGGTCATCCGTACCTTAAAATTTGTTTGCCATCACTTCCACCAAATGGTTTTGTAAACATAGAAGTGCAACTTTTAACAAAAGCCAGTATAGCACGAAGCATTTATAAGTCAATGTTTATAACATTTGCGCGTTTTTAGCTAAAAAGTCTATTGTTTGCATAATCTTTACAGTATTAATAAACATTGCAAGTAATTTTAATGTCTTTAAACTGCCAATTACGGAATTTAATGCAATAAGAAAAACTTTAAAATAATTTTAATCATAAAAAACTATAGCAAATACGTAAGAAAAGTAACTGCTATTGCTTTTGGTTACAGTTACACTAAAAAATAGGATTTACTGGTTAAATAGTTTTAATTTCTTCACGTTTTTCTTAACCAAGCAGTTAACTACGATATGTCATTTTACTGCCTTTGGTAACAGTTACTTATTGTGCGATTTATGTTCCATTTATAAAAAAAAATGTCAGATGTTATTGTGTGTTGATAATTAATTAGTTTTCTTTTATTAACACAGTTTCAACGATTGGGCAAGCTGATCTGAGAAATTTTAACGTCTTTAAACTGTCTATTACAGAATATATGAAAGAATTTAAATCATAAAGATATTTGTTTTGTTTTTGTTTGAAAACTATTCCAACTTGCAATGAAAAATAAAAATAAAATTCGTAAAATGCCGATGTAAAAAAAAAGCAGAAGGGATTTTGTTTTTGTTTGCATTTTTTAAACGTGAAAACTGTCGATTAAAAAAAAAAAAAAAAGCTTTCATGGTTTTGTTTTTATTTACTTATGCATGCACAGACTTTTTCAAACCGGAAACTGTAAATGTAGATGGACGGTTTCAACGCCAAGATTTGAATTTCATAACATAATAGATATATACCAATGCATATAAATTTAATCGTTGATTCAATAGGGAGATTACATCAATTAAGGTGTAGGATAAGTAAACTCTTTAGACCTAGGTATTTCAAAGCCTAATGCTTCTCATCAGGAGAGAAGAGGCGGAGCAAAATAATGCGGCGTGAGAGAAAAAGGGTAATACATTGGAAATGTGGAAGGAGCGTTGGTTGGTGTTACAGCATATCACCCCTTTTCAGGTTATTTAATGCCGAATCCAAAGATTTTGAAGAAAAATTTTTTAATAGAATATATTTGTTGTTTTCAAGTCGGTTTCTATTTAACCCATAGTTGGGACCCTAACAGGTACTACCACTCCGGGTCAGAGTGGACCTGGGAACAATGGCAATTAAAGGGTGGCTCCACACTCCCCAAGCCCGCAAGCTGGGGCCTCACCACTGGATATAGTTTAAGGTCATATCCAGGACCATGGAAGGAGGGAGATAGGAGAACTACAGTATTTAATGCAGTAAAGGAAGAAAATTGTGGATATTACATAGTGGATATAGGTTGTATGTTGCTTGCTGTAATGGTGAGCGCCATTTTGAATTGCCTTGTGCTAACGCAGCTAAACATAAAATAGAAACAAGTTGCTATGATAACTAAGAAAACATGATGGCTGCAATAGAACTTCCGCTTTATAAATAGGTTTCTGTGAAATTGCTCCATTTTTATTTCAAAAATTTTTTTTTAATGCAAATAGGTCACAAACCTAGTAAAGCGAAATAAATTCTTTTTAATTAATTTCTCAACATATTTTCTTTTTTCTTTAAAAATATTTTATGTCGCTTTTCTATACATTAACACCGTAGTACCTTTAACGTACGTACGTACGTGTGTCACTGTTTCCAGATTATAAATTATTCAATCGGGAGATCCTATTTATTAAAAAGGAGGATAGAAGGTGATAAAATACTACAAACATTAAATCAATAGATAGATTCGCTAATTTAATGTTTGTAGTATGTTATCATATTCTATCCTCCTTTTTAATAAATAGGATCTCCCGATCACCAAAGATGCGATGTCAACAAAAAAAAATTTATTATAATAAAAAGATAATGTCACTTTTGATTCGTACGCGAAACTAACATATACCTTCTTAGTCTTCTGCCTAGGATCTAAGGGTATTATCTGTTCTGTCTAAAGATGGCATAATGATATTATGGGGCTTCCATTCGCGCCAGGCGTCCATACAATAGAAATATGTCATAGACTCCTATAAGCATGTTAGTGATAAACTGTAATAACCAGATAGATTCTGACACTGCATTAATCAGATTACTTAGATAAATACTTTTGCAGTTTTAACAAAAGGGCTACAATAATATCGTGGGGTCTCCATTCATGCTGAACGTCCACAAAATGCCCAGCAGCAACATATTACATATGAAAGAAACCTCTGTAGAATTTCCACAGGTCCCACTTAGTAGTGATGCTTACTAGAATGGCATGATAATAGTTTAAAAGTGGATACACAGGTTGGATGTTGGGATGTACATGCAGCTGCTCAAAATACCTGTAATCGTCTGCACGGTGGTCACGGTGGTGGTTTTGCCGTCTTTCGAGGTGACTGATGTAGTCTCAGTTGTTTCTGAAATGAGTTCACATATCAATTGGTTAGATTAAGTCAAACACATAAATAATTCAGCATAAAGTATTTACACAGCAAGATAAGAAAAATGTAAAAATTCAGTCAAAAACGAAAAATTCCACATAAGAATAGTTAGGTAAAAAAAAATGAAATCTTCTTTTATAGGTAAAGTAAGAATTAAACTAACGTGTACAGAAAGTTGCGTGATGGGAAGAAGTATTGTGACATAACGAGGGACCCGTTTGAGTGGAAAAATTTGAGTGACACTTTTAAAGGTCAGATATGACATCAAAACAGAAGTCGATAAAACTATGTAAATTTCAACTAGGGATTTTCTACCTCTTAGCTGGTAAGATTTCAAAGAGGAGAATGTGCTCTCCCTAATGAGGAGGCGTGCACAATGTAATTAAATGTAGCGAGATAAGCTCTCTCTCTCTCTCTTTCTCTCTCTCTCTCTCTCTCTCTCTCAAGCAAATCCTCAGAGATGCCATCAAAGTGGAAGTTAATTGAAACTCTATATATTCTGTCAGGGTATTTTCTACCCCTTAACTGACGAAATTTCAATAGAGGAGAAACGTGTCAAGAGTGCTGTCGCCAAATGATCTATCTATCTGTCTATCTTTTTCTTTCTCTCTCTTTCTCCTACACATACGAAAATAACCCCCTCTGATGTTTTCTGTGAGTGTTCTTCTCTTGAAATAAACCTTTTCATGAATCAACATTGAGAGATGGACGATGGCTCGATGGTTAATGACACGGACTGACAACCTGGATGTGCCAAGTTTGAATCCAGTCTATACCACAGAAACATTTTCATTTAGGATGTTGGTAACCTTCACGTGGTCTTTCCTGTAAATGCCCGATAGCTTTCTAAAAAATTTGGAGACTCTGAAGAAGAAATTATCTGAGGAATTGGCCAAAATCTCACAAAAAATCATTTGTGACTCATGCAAAGCATTCACCAAACGTTTGCAACATTGAGCCTGGCCAGTACCAGATGGGTAACCATTTGGGAAGACTAGGCGCTGTATGTCCCACAGGGCGGTTACATTGAATAAGGTTTGAATATTTTGAATGTAGTAATACTATTCTATATATTTACGCATTGTTTAATTTATTAAATAAATATGGTGAAAAAACTTTGTAACGTTAATTATTGAACAGCCTGTAAATCAAATCTCAAAGCAAATATTGGAGTTAATGGTTGTTCTTTTAATTTCAGAATAGAAAGAATTACAAACAGCGTTTTCGAAATGAATGAGATCGATTTTCTTGATGCAGATATAAACTATGATCACTCAATATCGATCTAATTTAATATCTTCACCATCTAATGCTGAATTAATCAACGTTTGTTTCCTTAAAGCCTTTGTTTTCTTATTCATTTATTTTTTCCTTAATCACTTGAAATAAGTGCAAAATGATTAGAGACGGTTTAGGGATTAAGTTATATTTAAAAATTAAAGTTCCACTGAATAAAAGTGTTAAGTAAAATAAGTGCTAACTGAAAGTCTTCTAGAGGTTGAAGGTTCAATCTTCAGTATTGTGTGATACTAAGAATACACTTACTTAAGGCTTGAGCCCGTCCATGGCTAATGAAATGAGAAACGGCTACCCTAGTGGAATAAATAAAGCGTTCCATTCGAAATTCTGTACAGGTTCCCAAGTTCGACAGAAAGATTCCTAAGTACAACAAGGTCTAGACTATACCACTTATTTACTTAGCACTTTTATTCATTGCGCCATACAGATTCACAAGTTCAATATGAACATTACCGAGTTTGACAAGATGTATTTGAAGGTGAGGGGTGTGATATTATTTGGAAAATAAAAACCAAAATCAAAACATATAATCTGAATGATATGTAATCAATTCCCATCTCAAAAAGCATCCTAACCTAATCCTTACTTAAGGCTTCCACCCGTCCATGGCTAATGAAATGAGAAACGGCTTCCCTAGTGGAATAAATAAAGTGTTCTGTTCGAAATTCTGTACAGATTCACAAGTTCGACAGAAAGATTCCTAAGTACAACAAGGTCTAGACTATAGCACTTATTACTTAGCACTTTTATTCATTGCGCTATACAGATTCACAAGTTCAATATGAACATTACCGAGTTTGACAAGATGTATTTGAAGGTGAGGGGTGTGATATTATCTCTATATAAATAAAATGAACTCATTTTTTCCCGTCTGATTTTGACCTTAATAGGATTAAAAATCAAGATATTTCATGCAAATATAATATGCACAAACGGCAGAACAATATCTGAGGTGTGTTATAGGCTTATTATTTCTCAAATTTCTCGATAATCTTAGATTTCTATACTTTTTCTGCTGAGAAGTCACGGCCAAAATCGGTTAAGATCAATGGAAGTGGTAAAATATTTTCTCTCTTATAAATTCCTCCTCCCCCTGCCACCACTTAACACCGTTTGGGGATCGTTCACAAGGAACAGTTGAGAAGAGAACACCGGTTTGGCTTCGTAGTTCTTTCATGTGAAGTTATTTAAAATCACTAAACTAAGCTGCAGTGCTCTGTGGCGTAGTGGTTAGCGTGCTGGACAATTCACATTATATTTTCACGTTCGCGCCAACCTACCGTAGTCGTTTTTTTTTTTTTTTCCTAAACAACTGGAATGGACTTTTCTTGGTGGCCGAACTGTTAACGTTACAGATGTTTTTTTTTTTGTTTTTTTTCACACTTTATTTTCCTACTTTTACTCATGACTCCGGGTTTGATCCTTCCTACTTACCTACCATAACATTTTTTAAAACTCCCCCCCCCGTCCCGGAAACAAACACTCGGGCAACGCCGGGTACCCCCGCTAGTTTGGAGAATAAAAACCAAAATCAAAACAAATAATCTGAATGATATGTAATCCCCATCTCAAAAAGCATCCTAACCTAATACTTTATCCATTACGCCATGGGGTTTTATGAGATGTTAAAGACTTCTACACAGTCACGGCTGACAGAATGAGAACAAACTATCCATGAGGATTAAATAAAGAATTCTGTTTGAAATTCCATACAGATTACTGAGTTTGACAGAAAGATTCCTAAATTCGACAAGAGACACCTGAAGAAGGTCGGAGATTATGTTGGCTTAAACGTTGTGAGAATCAATGGATAAGATGAGAAAAGTAATCCTAGAATAAATGGATTAACACAAGATTTGAATTGTTAAAAATTTCAATCGTTTTAAAAATATTTAGCAGGCAAGTATTTTAATGGTAAAAAGAAAGAGAAGACGCTATTACACTAAGATGTAGGGGAGGGTGACAGTCTTTTTAGAAGTTTACCCCCATATATTCTTCATCTTCACCACTGTATGCTGAATGTTTACCAAAAGGCACCAAGTACTATTTTTAGAGCCTTTCTTTCACAGACGTGATGTTGCTAGTCTCATTCTTTTCTATGAATACTATTGTGGCATGTGTTCTTCAGAATTGTCTGATTCCTTGCTTCCTTTTTCCCAGCTCGTTTGACTCGTTGGTCTAGTGGTCTCCATCAATTCGTTGTTTTAATACTCCATTGTAATGCAGCTGCCTATTCCAGAAGTTTCTTTTCAAGTACTGCAAGGTTGTGGAACTCTCTTCCTACTCCCTGTTTTCTTCCTACCTTGGTCTTTACAAGACTAAGATCAATAATAATCTCCTGTTTTTGCGATAATCACCTTCCATTCGTGTTAGCTCGTTATATCAAGTGGCTTCATACCTTGTCTCAAGCGATTTCCATAAAAAAAAAAATCTCAACCAACCATTTGGAATAATGATTAGAGTTTTCACTAATAGGCCGAGAAATCAGGATTCAATCCTTGGTAGAGTCATCCCTAAAAATAGTACTTCATACCTTCTTGCTAAGCACTTTGTATTATTAAATGCACACCAAGGGTAAATGATATTCCAGGAGAGGAGTGGCGCCCTCCCCTACATCTCGGTGTAGTAGCCAATGAAAAGAAAGGAAACCGCTAGGTCGCCCTCGACTATGGTTGATTTATTTTACAGGATCAGACTCGTTACTTATTATTACTGTCAATTCACAGATTTATTTAAAAAAATCTATTTGTAAATACCTTTAGGTTGATCAGCATCTTTGGCTTTTTCCACAGCACCATCTTTTTTAACTGAAAGATAAAAGAAAAAAAAAAAATTAAGTTTTTTTTTTTACTGTTTATTCAACCCAAACAAGGCATAGTGTCACTAAATCGTAAGATGCTACTATTTACAGAGTTGCCAAGATACTATGTCGGGAGTTGGGCAGTGAGATGTCTGTTAACATTTCACTTGAACTTCTGTACAGTCGGGGAAACAGGGGCCTGGGAGGGAATTACAAAGTTTAGCAATTCTAAGGAAGAAGCTATTTGAGTAGAAAGAAAGCTTTACAGCATCTAGGGGTCTCTGCTGTGTAGGGGTGAGATTTTGCTGCTTGTCTGGTTTGTCGGGGGTATTTACGTCGAGGGGGTACTAGTGCTTTGAATTCGTCCAAGCACTTACCATTAAAGTACTTGTAAAACAGGCACAGGGATGCCATATTTCGGCGATGGGACAGAGGCTGGAGTTTAGGCAACAGTGTGAGACCTATTAGGTTGATGCTTTTTTTTTTTTATTGAACCCTATTTAGGAGTGAGGGGCTAGTTAATGAATGCAGCAATGTGTATGCTGTTATGTAAACGGTGCACTTCCAAAACGCGTGTGCATTTGCACTTTAAATACTTCAAGTTATTAATATGCAAATATCAGTTGGTTTTAAATACATTTTAAGATTCTTCAATTTTAATTTTTGCCATACAGGACCTGGTACATATCGAATATACAAAGTGGAATTCTCGTAGCTGTTGGCCTCATGCCATACTTTTTTTTTCTGTGTAACTAAAACAATATAGTAGATGATGCCTATATAAAATAAAAGATAAAATAATAATAAAAAAAATGCACACTAAACTTTAAAGAATTAAACAGATCAAATAGAGCAAACACAAAAAAAAAAAAAAAAAATTCAGAGAAAGCACTTGTGCGGATCCAATGATGCTTATTTGCATGCAAACATGCAGGAAAAAATTGACATTAACTATCGCATTTTCGATGTCCAAGTTTACAAAATAATAAAAAGTTTAAAATAACAAATTAACGGAATACAATTTACCTGAAAATTGAAACGTTTCTGTTAAAAAATAACCTTGAAAAAAATCATAATTTTAACAACAAATAAAACGTTTTCAACATTTTGTAGTCCTCAGTTTGCTATTTCATTTTTTTTTTCTATGTTTGGGTGTAATGGAATGACCTGGTTATCCATCCATCCATAGCCTTGAGCCCCTGGACGTGCATAGGCCATCCACAACTTTGTAGATGCTTTTGTAGTGATGAGTTCTTTTTTTTTTCGGGGTGAGGGTGCTGGTCCAACGCTCAACCTTCTCAAAAGGTACATACAGCGCCTAGCCTTCTCAAATGGTCATCCACTTGGTACTGGCCAGGCTCAACATTGCTTAACTTCGGTAATCTGGCGATAACCGGTGGGTCAACGTAATTGTGCTGTACATAACATGGTTACGGTTAAGGCCATATATATTTTTCTGGTCAGCATTTTATCCATATGACACATAAACGATTATCTCACTATAACTTATTGATTTTAACTAGTGGGACCTGTGAAATTCCACAGCGGACACTTTCCTATGTAATATATTGATGTTCGTATTCTGTGGATGTTCAGCGTAAATGGAGACGCCCTGATATTATTGTAGCTCTTTTGTTAAAACTGCAAAAGTATTTATTTAATCTAGCAGGGACGCCCAGCGAAGCCCAGTCCGTAAAATACGCTTAAATATGATATTTTAATTTATGCAGATTTCGTATTTACTTTTTGGAGTCAATTTTCTATCGATTCTTATATATTATAAAGTTGTGATTTAAATATATATATATATATCCATATGACTTTGGTGTATCAGCCTGAATGGAAACCGAAACCAAAACTTATGGAGATAAAATATATACGTATACATATATATATATATATATATATATATATATATATATATATATATATATATATATATATATATAACTACTTCATTTACTCACATAAAATTAATATATGAAAGTATAAATTTATGCGTAAACTTTAAGTATTTACTTCAAAAGTGCTCAATACGTAGATAGAGCTAGTTAGTAATTTATAAAATATATATGGCGATTAAGTTACACTGAATATTCCGCATTTCATCCACTCTAGGATTCTTCAGGCTTATGCGCATAAGCCTGAAGAATCCTAGAATGGATGAAACGGGGAATATTTAGTGTAGCTGAATTGCCATATATATTTTATAAATTACTATATATATATATATATATATATATATATATATATATATATATATATATATATATATATATATATATAACTTGACTTCCATTCAGCTATAATCAAAACCGAAACCAAAACTTATGGAAAATGCTTGGTAAAATTATTTATTACAAGAAATGGAAGGTCATAACAATTAAACGACAGTCACTCGGAAGAAAAAAGATATACGCGTGACACACGAAATAACACACATGCTATCGTATTAATGTATAGATGCGTGATGTGATTTTCTTATGTTAAAATGGTTTAAAAAAATATATATATATAAAATTTTGAGGATTTGTCTCTTCTGTGGAAAACAACCATTTAAGTCGCTGACAAGGACTTCTGGTTTTAACCAATCATTTATCCGAAAAATAATATATACATCCATACTCCTATAAATTTTTTTTTTTTTTTGTGTATTGATATTCATATTAAAAATCCTTTTTTCTATTCATTTAAAAAGAAAATACAACTTTGTTATATATGGGTCGTAGAATTGCATTCACTAGCGAAAGATCTAGTTAATTAGCATATTCTTTTAAACATTCATTTTAATTATTTCCCTATTAGTTTTTTTCGGTTTTCTTATGGGATGATGATATTTAGTTTAATATTACGTGTAATGCAGATATTCTACATGATTTATTCTTGCATAATATTTGCGTAAAAAGTTCATAGTAAACAAAAACCTCTTTCTATATTTATTTATATATGCGTATATAAATTTGCCTACCAAACTCCTCTGTCAGATTTTGGTCTACAGACATGGAACATAGTGTATTCGAACCCGTGCAAAATTTTATATTTGGGTTTTAGCCGGGTAAAATTCGGTGTAAAAGTGTGAAAGTTAAAACAATGGAATTTACCAGGTGAAGGTCGAACAACGGCATTATGAATATGCATGGATAATGTAATTTTTAGTCTTGCAGCAAACATGTCTTCACAGCTCAGGTATTAACGTCAAACGAAATAGTAAATCGTAAGCTAAATGTTTTGGTTTCGATTTTTGGCGGTGGGGCACAAGTCATTTTAAAAAAAAATTTTTTTTTTAATTATTGCTATATATTGGGTCCAATATAATATAATAGTAAATACGAAATCTGCATTAATCAAAATATCATATTTAGGCGTATTTTACGACCGGGCAATGCCATGTGGCCTACTGTGTGGATCACCGAAATTAAGCAACGTTGAACCTGGTCAGTACTAAATGGGTGACCATTTGGGACTTCCAGGTGCTGTATGTGCTCTCTGCTTATCTCGGCATTGTTTCCAGTCGTCCTAGACTTCTCCTTGCCACTGGACTCAAGCAGTGATGATTCAGAAGATGTGTGGTTGAAGATTGCGAAACCCTTGCCACACAATTACACGCACTACTGCCCCTACAGGGGGTATCCTTTAGGGAATTTCCCTAATAAAATAAAATAATACAATTCTATGAACAATGACAAACAACTTCTTCAACTTAACAAGGGAAAGGTTTATTTGCAAAGCGTACTGAAGGAAGAAAGTAGAGTCGGGTCTCCACGGCCTTACGAGGTAGTTACAACCCGCGGCTGTCGTCAATACCTTTAGTAGGAGCAGCGAAGAGAACAGGCGTCTAGCACCGACGAAGGCTGGTAGCGTAAGAGAGAGTTTTCTTCTGGGACCGGAAGCTGTCTGGTCCCTAGGGGTCAATTTGTATTCGTGCGCAAGTCCTCAGATTGGACAGTCTAGCGCCTCATCACTCACTCAGAGGAAGCGAATGCGCGAGAAGAAAAGGGGTCCATTTGTGTCTGCTACAATCCTTTGTCTTTTGAGACTGAATGGAGGCATCGATACGATGTGTGTGTGTGTGTGTGTGTGTGTGTGTGTGTGTGTGTGTGTGTGTGTGCGTGCGTGTGTGTGCGTGTGTGTGATAATAACAGATTTTAAAATCTGATGATACGAATTAAAAATCGAAAGCAAGAAATAAAATGCTCGATAATTCATCCGTTCAATGGGTTTAATTCAAACGACTGTTTTCAAATATGAACTATATCCCTTCAGCTTCCTGTTAATGTCGAGTATTCAAGATAGAAATATGAATCGTTTTGTCACCTTCTTATTGCACTTATACCATTCGTAAATAAGTTGTAGGCTAGTTTTCATTTTGGAGTATTATAGTTCGGTTTCAGATAGATATACAGACAGACACACAGACAGGTAGATATATATATATATATACATATAGATAGATAGATTATAAATAGATAGCCCAGTGTATATATATATATATATATATATATATATATATATATATATATATATATATATATTTGTGCGTGTGCGTGTGTGTCTGTGTGGGCGTGAGAGAGAGAGAGAGAGAGAGAGAGAGAGAGAGAGAGAGAGAGAGTGTGTGTGTGTGTGTGTGTGTGTGTGTGTGTGTGTGTGTGTGTGTGTGTGTGTGTGTGTGTGTGTGTGTGTGAATTTAAAATCGAAAGCAAGAAACAAAATGATCGATGATTCATCCGTTCAACGGATTTAATTCAAACGACTGTTTTCAAATATGAACTATATCCCTTGAGCTTCCTGTTAATGTCGGGTAGTCAGGATAGAAATATGGATCGTTTTGTCACCTTATTGTAGTTATTCTTAAATTACAACTATATATATATATATATATATATATATATATATAAACAAATTTACATGGTCGCGACACTGGACATGCGAATTAAGGTGACTTAATAAATGCTTGCGATAAGAAAGCAACCA
>NC_136518.1:83663124-83715624 GCF_053919585.1 Euprymna scolopes
CTTCAGGGGTTTCCTCTATCTTTTCACCTTCTTTTGGTTTTTCAGTGCTCACTTCATTTTTCTCTGCAAATTTAATAAATGAATAAAGAAACTTGAGACTTATGGACATTTTTTCATAAATTATTGGCAAATACTTCTTGGTGGAAAGAGTATTTGGTTGCACACAGATTTAGTTTGATCTAAGACATAAGATCGCAAAAAGTAAAGTCATGCAGGGACAAAAAGAGAGAATAAATTTGATCGATTGCTAATGAATATTATGAATATAAACTAACAACTCTATTTTGTTTGATTTCAGATTTGGCAACTATCGGTTATTTTGAGTTCAGCTTGATTTGGCAGTTCATCATGGCGGGACTGACACCCGAGCAGCACATATGCAAATTGTGTAAATTAATTTTGAAAATCACAGTTCAGTTCGAGGAAGTCGTGAGTTTCTCATAATCGATCATCAGAACAATTAATTACAGAAACTGTGAAACGTTTTCACACTATAATTACTCTAAACGAAAATGTAAAATGTTGTTCCGTGTGCACATAACAAACGATAGCTGCTGTACAGTCTAGTATTGATGATAATGCAAATTCGTCAACATGCTCAACAAATTAAACTTGTGCCCTTCTACTTTATAGAAAACTTTGCATAAATATCGCTTATTTTGAGTTAATTTTTTTCTGCAAATTTAATAAAGGAATAAAGAAACTTGAAAATTATGGGATGTTTTTATAGATATTTTGGTAAATATTTCTTGGGGGATAGAGGATTTGGTTTTTGACAAAGGATTTAATTTAATCTAAATTCTAAAACTTTATGCATGCGCAAACCAAAAAAGTAAATGAATAAAATTTATCCATGCGAGGAAGTAAGTATAGATAAAAAAAACGAAAACAATCGTTGGCTCTTGAAGTGATTAGAGACATGTCTTATAGTAAGAAAAGAAAAGGTTGTTTGTGAAAAAGTCCCTCAGCAACAAAGCCAACATAATTTAGCCTAGTGTTAAAATAGCTTTTTCTCTGTTGGTTAAATATAGCCTTGATCCTGTGTAGTTCTAGAAAGTCCACTCTCACAAGTTTTACCATATCTCTTTAAGAAGGTATATTTTATTGCTAATCGCCTGAGTGTAATAGAGTATGGCGGCTATATGCAAATACCGTGCCGTGTGTGAAATGACGTCATGGTAAGGAAACAGAAAAGACTATAAAAAGAAGAGAAAGGATGTTAGAGGGAAGATCACATGAGAGACGTAGATGACATTCGAGAGGACATGCATTATAAAAGACGAGCACGTTTGGAATCACATTTTATACGGGAAAGTACCCAGAAATGTTGTTAAAGACAAAAAGGAGTTGAGTTATTTCTTGTCTTCTGTTGCTTGCAACATAGTCTGCAACAACGTGTTGGGCCCAGGTGTGTGCATATTAACGTGTGGGTAAATGTGTTTTATGTTACGTGCGGTGTCCTTACAGGAGAATGCCGAGGGGGTTTTTCAGGCATTTTTGCAGGTCAGAGTGCTCTTTCTTTAGGGCGCTTGCTCTTCAAAGCCACTCTCCGACTCTTGTGTTATCCTGCCACAAGGGAGGGCGATAAATATTGAGTGGCGATTGTTTGCCAATCTGGATTTAAATAAGAAGAGCAGAAAGTCGACCTGCATTTACTTTCGACAACCGCATAACTCTCACTTTCCTTATTTTGTCCTTCAGTCCTTACATTCCATGAGCGATGTTTCTGACAAAGGGGGAATAATTGCAGTTTTCTGGGTCAAAATTTATACCATCTAACACTTATCGTTGGCAAATTTTTTACCTTGAAATAGTATTTTTTAGCGCCTTACATCAAGTGGCTTCATGTCTTGTTTGGCATGATTTCCATATAAATAAGTCTAAAAAAAAATGTGTTCGTGCTATGCATGTATATTTTTGTCATATTATATTGCTCGATTTGGACCACGTGTTGCAGTATTTCAAATGGCATGACATTTGTATCGATTGCCTATAGAGAAAAAAAGGAAAAGTAGGAAGAAAGAAAAATAGAAGGTTCTACATTAGAGCCACGCCTTGCAATATTTGAAATGTCGTGTCCTATACCTTCGTGTTTTTCATCCACTTTTTCTCCTTCTTTTGGTTTTTCGGTGCTCACTCCATTTTTCTCTGCAAATTTAATAAATGAACAAAGAAATTTGCAGCTTATGGAAATTTTGGATGGACTATTTGGCAAACAATTCTTGGGGGAAGGAGAATTTGGTTGCAGTCAACGGATTCGATTTAATCTAAAATTTAAAAATGGAAACATGCGCAAACAAAAAAGAGAAAACAAAATTTATCATTTGTTGATTAAAATATTTGTGTACATGTACGTTGATCCATCCATCTATCTATCTATCTACTTAAATATCAACCCTACGTTGTCTTATTCCATTAAATGAAGGTATATAGAAAAGACGTTGGAATTAAAGGAATCTGTTTTCTAATAGTTATTACTGAAACATGTTTGGCAAATGTGTATCCATGTAATGGAGCCGCTTACGTGAGTTGTAGCGGCAGCAAACGCAGGACACATATGCAAATGACCGAGTCAGTGCACGTAGTGACGTCACAGTGAAGGAAGACAAAGAACAGATAAAAGGACACGTGGAGAGCAAGTGACGGCGAAGCACGTGGTGAGGATGGGAAAAGGCATGTGCTAACAGAAGATGAATGTGTGGCATATGGTGGTGAGAAACTTTTAAGCTCGTGTCGAGATGGCAGGGAAGATGAGATAAACTAAGAGACTTTTAAAACAAAAAGCAATGCGTTATTTTGGAAAGTAACTTGAATAAATTCTTTTCATTTTAACTGAAAAAATAATTGAATTTTTCCCCCCTTTTTTTGTTCCATTGTGACCGTCTCTACATGCGACGTGTGGGTCCATGTTACCCATTTATCTCTCTACCTATCTGTCTGTCTATCTATCTATCTATCTATCTATCTATCTATCTATCTAAATACCTATTTTAGCTCATTCCATTAAATGAAGGCATATAGAAAAGACACTGGAATTGAAAAAGTCTGTTTTCTAATAACTATTACTGAAACATGTTTTGCAAATGTGCATCAAAATACTGTATGAATCAAAATCTTGACAACTATAACACTGGTTGCAGACAATAGATTCGATTTTATCTAAAAACTAAAATATATAAAAACGAAGTCATGCAAGGACAAAAGAAAAAAATCAATTGTCCATTAATGTTTGAAATGACTGTTTTAGTGTTTTACATTATTGAATTTTTAATTCCAATAAATTAATCTGTCTATAAAAGTTAGAATGTGTGTGTGTGTGTGTGTGTGTGTGTGTGTGATTTCTCAACCTATATACTCAAAGAACTTTTGATCTGCAGACTTGAAATTTGATATATAGTCTATTCAAACATGTGGAAAACTTTTTTAATTAGTTTTTATTCGGATAAAAAGGCTGCTAAGGGGTCAAATTTGAAAATTGGTACGTGTGTGGGGGGTCGGTTTAAAAAATTTTTTTAACTGTTTCATGAAGTTCGAAAACACCTTTTAAAGAACTTGGCAGGCTGGTAATGGTTATTGTACTTGACTCACTGTCTTTAGGTTTTGAGTTCGATCTCAGCTCGAGTAGTTTTGTTTTACCTACAAAAAATGAACTGTTTAAAAAAAGAACATGATACTCGTATGCACACGTCTCAGTTTCTTTCCGTGTTTTTTTTTTTTACTTAATTTTTTTAAAAGGGAATTTAACGTTACGTTTAATGCCGTTTAATGCCGGGCAACGGGTATATCTTCTAGTTGTCCATAAAAGAACGTGTAAGTCACGTAGAGACGAGAAACACGCATAGACAGCCACATAGGAAATGGTCACACAATTTTATTAATACGGATAATGACTTCTTCATAAAAGCTAGTAAATAGGAGAAAACAATTCTGCAAAAGTGATCTTCTTTCGGTGATTATTTTGCAGAGTTGTAAGGACATAAAAAAGATTTTATTCAATGTTTAAATTGATATCTGAAATTTGAGCCTTCTGATCACTGCAGGGACAAGTTTACACGGGAGCTACAATATCACAACAGAACAACATTTCGTTTGCCTAAAAATGGAAAAATAGAAAATACATACCACCTCCCGAAACAAAAAGAAAAATAATCCCCAAAGGAAATTAAAAAAAGATTTTATTCAATATTTAAATATATATCTGGAATCTGGGCCTTGAAATTTGATCACTGAGAACCAGGTTACACAAAGACCCGGGAGTTACAACATGACTACAATTCGCTTGTCTAAAAATGGAAAAATAGAATACCCCCCCCCCCCAAAAAAAAATATACTTCCCTAAAAAAATAAAATAATTAAAAAAAGATTTTATTCAATATTTAAATATATATCTGGAATCTGGGCCTTGAAATTTGATCACTGAGAACCAGGTTACACAAAGACCCGGGAGTTACAACATGACTACAATTCGCTTGTCTAAAAATGGAAAAATAGAATACCCCCCCCCAAAAAAAATAAAAAATACTTCCCTAAAAAAATAAAATAATTAAAAAAAGATTTTATTCAATATTTAAATAGATATTACGTTTCTGAATTGTTGAGATAAGGATTGTTTTTTTGTATTATTTGGATTCATTAGACTACTGTTCTCATCTTGAGTGTCATTTTCAGAACGTTTCGGTCGATCTAACCTCCAACCTTCTTCAGGTGTATCTTGCCAAACTCAGGAATGTTTCTGTCGAACTCAGAAATTTGGACAGAATTTGGAACAGAACCCTTTATTCACTTCACGGGGGTAGCATACTTTGTTCCTTCAGCCATGACTGGATAGAATCCCTAAGTAATTCGCAATTGTCCGCAAGAACCGATGGCGCAGTGGTTAGAGTACTTGGAAAAATCAGTTGTAAAATGTGATATTCTCCTGAAGGTTGAAGGTTCAATTCTTAGTGTGGGCAATCGAAATATACAATTGCGAATTACTTAGGACCTCTATCCAGTCATGGCTGACGGAACAAGAACAACCTACTCCCCATGAAATAAATAAAGAGTTCCATTCGAAATTGTGTCCAAATTCCTGAGTTCAGCAGAAACATTCCTGAGTTCAACATGATACACCTGAAGAAGGTCGGAGGTTACAACGACCGAAACGCTATGAAAATGACACTCAAAATAAGAACAGTAATTTAAATAGATATTTGAAATCTTGGCTTTCTGGTTTGATAACTTTAAGGGCCAGACTAAGCAAAGACCCAGGAGCTATAATATCACAAAATTATATCGACAACATAACTATTCATTTGCCTAACTTCTGGCCCACAAAAAAAGGCCTGAACAGCACCATCATCATTCCGTGATAGCGGCGATTAGCAATGAATTAGCCTCTTCTCAAAAAGTGAGAAGGCAAAGTGTCGGAGGGTGGACTTCTTAGAACTGCACAGGAACATATTTCAGTCGACAATAAACATATGTTTTGTACTTTGAAATCAACAAAATCGCCCATTTTAATGAAATCAATTGATTGTTTGCTCTAGTCAGTGACCCACCGTAGTGCACTGAGGGAAGCTTCATATGCCCACAACAGTGACTTAGTCCACGATACATTGTAGTTTACACTGCTGTGTAGATTTTATAAAATTATTTTTATATAATGGCTTAAATAAAGGTTGAAAAGGCAGAAGTCAAGTATCACGGTTCCAGTGTGTTCTAAATAGAAATATTCATTTCGAACGTGCACCTTGCCTTAACAAAGAACCAGCTGTTGATTTTATACGTCTGACTCTTCTGCTTGTGCGGTGATAAAAATTATCAAATGTACTTGTGATGTAAGGCTGTATAAGGATGTTAACTTTATCCAAAATCGGACTGTTCCTTCTTTTTTTCGATTATTGATTGTTGACACTTATCGGAGGCATTCTAATACAAAACCCTATAATAGAACACTCCCAGACACATAAAGTATGTTTATGTAAAATTTTTTAAAAATCGGCTCAGTCGTTTCAAACTTCATATGGAACAAGCTCACACACGCAGACACATGGACACACAGACAGACACACACACAAAGTGCCTTATGGTCTACATTAATTATTGATAAATATTAAAATCTTTGTGAAAAGAAAGAAAAATAGATGTGACTATGGGTTCTACATAAAGGTCATGCCTTGCAATATTTGAAATGTCGTGTCCTATACCTTCAGGTTTTTCATCTACTTTTTCCCCTTCTTTTGGTTTTTCGTTGCTCAATTCATTTTTCTCTGCAAATTTAATAAACGAATAAAGAAACTTGAAACTTCTGAACATTTTTCATAGATTGTTTGGCAAACAATTCTTGGAGGAAAAGAAATTTTCTCACTACTAGAGAATTCGATTTTATCTAAGATTTCAAAATAAAGCCATGCACATAAAAAAAAATAAGAGAAAATTAAATCGATAATGTTTCTGACTTTTTGAGATGAGGACTCATAATTTGGATTATTTATACTAGAGTTCTCATTTTGAGTGTTATTCGCACACAGTTTTGGTGGATGTAACCTCCGACCTTCTTCAAATGTATCATTGAATTCTGGTATCTTTCTTTTGGACTAGAAAATCTGCTCAGAATTTCAAACAGAACTCTTTATTCAATCCAAAGGGTTAGAATGTTCTCGTTCTATCAGCCATGACGTGGTAGAAGATTTAAATAATTCCCAATTGTATTTTTAGTATCGTACGCACTGAAGATTGACTCTTCAATTTCCAGAAGAGTGTCACTTAGGACTGAATTTTACCCAGTACTTTATCCGTTACGTCATGAGTTCTTGCGCAATAACACTCAAGATTAGAACAGTAATCTAACTAATCAAAATAATGGATAAAAATCGATAAATTATTAATCAATATCAATAAACATTTAATACAAATGAGAAAAAATATTGGCACTTTGAAAACATCATAGATAAAGGGTCAGTAGGGTTCGGGCGATTAAAATTTTGTGGCAATAAGTCTAACATTGGACCTAAAGATTTAGCGGAAGTGACGTCAGACGAGGGATGTGTAAAGATAAGATTTGTAAATCGGATAGAAAATTCATATTAAGCTGATTAAAAGAAAAAATATTGACACTTTGAAAACATCATTTCGTATTTGAATTATATTCTAGAAAATAGAAAGTCAAATAACGATGTGTTTTAGTTTTTTCCGTTTTTTTATTTGCAAAATAAATTATTTATCTTAAAGAATAAACAAACTTTCAACTTATTAAAAAGTCTCCATCAGTTTCTGACATTTTTTTTTTTCTTGTAAATTATCTTTACCGTGGGAGATATAAACTCCCTTGTTGATCATATTTCTTGGAAGTGCGAATAACGGTTGATTTAAAAGCCTTGTGCCAAACGTGGCTGCATGGTATGGATTAAAAAGAAAATATTGGTGCTTTGAAACCATTCTTCTGTATTTAAATTATAGAACCTAGCGGGACCCGTGGAAATTCCACAGTGGCATCTTTCATATGTAATATATTGCTGCAACACAATCACATTGATGATAAAATTATTACCCTGGAAAAGACGACATGATTCCATTTCCGCTTGATAAAAACGGTTTTCATTTTTTGTTGCAGACCATCTATTAATTGGCCAGTTGTATACCAATCCTAAGAACGATAGGAGCCTTCTATCATGTCTGAAAGTGACACAATGTTCAACGAGCTATACAATTCATGCTCTTTACAGATCCAAATTATGACAACAGGGCCATTGCCAACACCCTCAAAATGCATCTCTGGATCACCACGAATAATAGGGACGTGCTTAGGGTAATGTAAGCAAAGTTTACCGCCATGGTTATGGTCTTTGGTGTGGTTTCAAGTGAAGGCCACTTCATGCCACCTCACATCTTTAAAGTGTTTGAAAGTCAACACCAAAATGTACCTGAATGTGTTGAAGAGTGTGGTGATCCCCTGGTACAATCAGGTGGCCGCTGATAGATCCTGGGTGTGGCAGTAGGACTAAGCACCAGCCCACAAGTCCAAAGAGAACCAGGCTTGGCTGCAAAAGAAGTACTACGACTTTGTAACCTAATCTCATTGGTTCCCCTCCTCCCCCGACCTGAATCCACTGGGCTACTTCATTTGGTCATATGTCGAGAACATCACCAACATGACCTCCCACAATACCAAAGTCAGCCTGATTGTTGCTATATACCGAGTATTAGCCAAGCTCCCGCCAATGCCTGTGGAAAAAGCATACTCCCAGTTCTGGACCCGTATCGAGGCGGTGATTGAGGCTGAAGGTGGTTACATTGAATAGATGTCAGCTCTACTACATAGTCAAGTTACCTGAATTGATTTTTTTCAATAAAAGCTTAAAAATAAAGCTGTAGTGTGGTTTTCTTTAGGGCGACACTTTTATCGTTCCACCCTGTATGTACTGTGCCGAGTCATAGAAATTTCCATGTTGGTATCTGGGGGTGCGTTCCCAATCTCCCAATCGAATAATTGATAACTTGGAAACTGTACCACACGTACTACGTATGTTAAAAGGGACTACGGTAGTAATATATAGATTATAACGCCAAATAACGATGCATTTCTTGTTTTCTTTTTCTCACAAATAATACAAAGACATGCACACTAGTAACAAATATCTCTATATATAAAGTAAGGTATATATATATGTGTGTGTGTGTGTGTGTGTGTGTGTGTGTGTGTGTGTGTTTATATATTTCTGTATATAGTAATAACTCTTATCTAATGCATCAATCATTATGAATTTGGGACCTACCAGCGAGGTGTAAGAGGTCCAAATATGGGATATATTTAGTCTAATTTAATTTTATGCAAAGTAGGCAACGTAGGTGGTATACTAAGTATATTTTATTAACATTTACTAGCAGGACCTATGTCGCGCCATTGCTGACGAAAATTGACGAAGCCAAGAACCCACCTCTGTTCCTAAATCTGAACCCTATATCACTATTTTTATTCTAAATTTTACTTTCTATAATATCATCTTTCAAGTTATGCATAAACTAAACTATAAAAACTGCATAAAGCACCTTTTAATATGGAGACTTAAAGCAGCAAAAATCCTCAATCTCCTATAAAAGTGTGAGCTATATGTAGATAAAATATCCTTGACCTGAACGATCAGCCAAAATCAAATGTCACCATTTCACTGTTATCATCATCAGCGGTCCTGCCGTTTAACAACATTGCCAACCATGGCTCTCCAATGTGAGTGGTTATCCATAGTCAGAAATCAATAATCCCGTTCAATCAATCAAACTGTCCATCAAAGTGCGTCTTGGTCGACCTTGCTTTTTCGATCCTGTCATTCTACCAGTCAATACCAGATGTCTTATGCCTCTTTGACGGTAAATATGTCATAAGAATACCATTTGTCTTTTTATAATTTCCATCAGCCTTCCTTTAGTGCATCCAGATCTAGTCCATATTTCCAAGCAACCCCTAACATTTGTCTCACAAACCAAATTTTTGCGCTATTAATGCATTTCTGCAACCATATAACAAGACAGACGAAACATACGCCTTAAGAATGCACTGTCTAGTCTTGAGCGTGATGGCATTGGAGTATAAATATTAAGTTTGATACATTCTTGTTTACTCTGAGCTTTACGTGATCTTATATCACACCACTGTAGATGTAATCCATGATCCAAGGTAACTGATCCACCTCAGTAATTTTAGATGCTTCTATATGCTGGAAGATTTTCTACTCGAATAGCTTCTTTCTCTGGATCGTTTGCTTTTGGAATTCCCTTTCAGCTCCTTGTTTCCCCGACAGTAATGACATGCAGAAATTTTAATATTATATAAGCAAACATCTTACTATCCAACTCCTTATCATAGTTGTGCCCTATAAATCTGGCCCTACTACTGTTCCGTCTGCCTGCTTCCCACCGGACTACAACTTGGATGTCTTCAAGTCCAACGCTAATAAATTCCTAATGAACCGCCCCCTTAAGTAAACACTTCATCAAATCTCCACACTAACGTAATGTACTTGCAATAACCCTTATCCCTGAGTGGCTTCCGGGCCTTGATAAGTGGTGATCACTGTGTAAAAAAAAAAAAAAAAAAAAAAAAAAACTATAGTAGCCTTTTAGACTTCAGTAGAAATATGACTTGTTTTGGGTGACAAAGCAAAGATAAAAATATGAAAATAATGTTTAGGTCTTGAACTGACTGACGATATGTCTTGCAGTTTTTGGAATGGCATTTGAATCAATTGTCTAAAGAGAGAAAAGGAAAAGAAAGAAACACATAGGGAGAACTATGGGTTCTACATTAGGGCCATGTTTTGCGCTATTTGAAATATGGCGTCTAATACCTTCAGCTTTTTCTACTTTTTCCACTTCTTTTGTCTTTTCAGTGCTCACTTCATTTTCATCTGCGAATTAAATAAACGAATAAAGCAACTTGAAACTTATGGAAAGTTTTCATAGAATTTTTGGCAAATAACTTTTGGGGAAAAGAAGTCTTGGTTCTTGACAAACGAATCGATGTAATCTAAACTCTAAAAATAAAAACATGTGCAAACAAAAAAGAGAAAACAAAATTCACCATTTGTTGGTCTAAATTACTAATTGATAAATATCCAAATATTTGTGTACATGTGCGTTGATCAATTTCTATAATCTAATGTGTGTATGTATGTATGTATCTATCTATCTATCTATCTATCTATCTATCTATCTATTTTGTCTTATTCCATTAGATGAAGGTATATTGAAAAGACTTTGGAATTGAAGCAGTCTGTTTTCCTGTGGCTATTACTGAAACATGTTTTGCAAATGTTTATCTAAATAGTGTTTGTATAAATCAAATTCTCTGTGACTATTACACTGTTCTGTTTATTATATTATTAAGTATAAAGGTTCTCTATTTTTATACACTGTGGATGGTTTAGCCTGATTGTTTTTTTTTCTTCTAACTATGCATTGAACTTTTACACTTAAGATTTCCTACAAAAATATGTGTATCTTTTCTGAATATAACATATATATATATCGTTCTAAAAGTAAAGTGTCCTGTATTTTTAGCTCAAAAAAAAAAGGTTGAAGTGCTATGAAGACGAAATTGGTACCATTAAAACGAGCGACCTTTTTGCTCCAGAGTTTATTTTAGTCACCACTATTCTCAATGCAATTTTGCTAACAATCCAATGTAAATGAAATGAAACGCGAGTGTTTATAATATAGTGCTCAGTAATAGAAGAGCTGAATTATGTTTGTTATTTACACAAACATTATTGGCTACATATATGCATACATGTTTCATCTGCGATTTTATTTAAAATCAGTCTTCTTTGTACACATACACTAACAAGAGTTTTTTAGGAAACGTTTTTTCTCACTGCATCAAACAATGCGGAACAAAACATATATATATATATACATATATATATATATATATATATATATATATATATATATATATATATATATATATATATATATATAATGAGTAGGCTTGGATCAAATACAATTGTATTTGTATTTCAATTGTATTTAAATACAATTTTAATGTAATTGTATTTGTATTTGTATTTTAACATCACAAGAAAAAGTAATTTCCATTTGTATTATGGCATCCAGGAAAATAGTATTTTGTATTTGTATTTATATTTGAGAGAGAGAGAGAGAGAGAGAGAGAGAGAGAGAGAGAGAGAGAAGGAAACTTTCAGAGCTCTAATGATAATAAAATGCAATGAGGACATGATATAGAATGTAATGTAATGTCAAATTTTGAAGGAAATATTTCTTTTCTTTTCTTTTTTTTGCATATTTTCAGATTTCTTTATTACTTTGAAAAAAAAAAGTACTTATATTTGTTTTTGTTTAAATCAGTTATTGTATTTTTATTTGTATTTTGAGATTGAGGAATAAAAGTATTTGTATTTGTATTTTTAGACTTGGGAATAAAAGTATTTGTATTTGTATTTCTGGTAACCTAAACGAAAGTATTTGTATTTCAATTGTTAAAAGTCAGTATTTAATCCAACCCTAATAATGAGGTTGTATTGTGGTATCTATATATATTGAATTGTGGTATTTATATATTGTATTGTGGTATCTATATATATATTGTATTGTGGTATCTATATATATATTGTATTGTGGTATCTATATATATTGTATTGTGGTATCTATATATATATATTGTATTGTGATATCTATATATATTGTATTGTGGTATCTATATATATTGTATTGTGGTATCTATATATATATATTGTATTGTGATATCTATATACATTGAATTGTGGTATTTATATATTGTATTGTGGTATCTATATATATTGTATTGTGGTATCTATATATATATATATATTGTATTGTGGTATCTATATACATTGAATTGTGGTATTTATATATTGTATTGTGGTATCTATATATATTGTATTGTGGTATCTATATATATTGTATTGTGGTATCTATATATATATATTGTATTGTGGTATCTATATATATTGTATTGTGGTATCTATATATATATATTGTATTGTGATATCTATATATATTGAATTGTGGTATTTATATATTGTATTGTGGTATCTATATATATTGTATTGTGGTATCTATATATATATATTGTATTGTGGTATCTATATACATTGAATTGTGGTATTTATATATTGTATTGTGGTATCTATATATATTGTATTGTGGTATCTATATATATTGTATTGTGGTATCTATATATATTGTATTGTGGTATCTATGTATATTGTATTGTGGTATCTATATATATTGTATTGTGGTATCTATATATATATTGTATTGTGATATCTATATATATTGAATTGTGGTATCTATATATATATTGTATTGTGGTATCTATGTATCTTGAATTGTGGTATCTATATATCTTGAATTGTGGTATCTATATTATATTGTATTGTGATATCTATATATATATTGTATTGTGATATCTATATATATTGTATTGTGGTATCTATATATATTGTATTGTGGTATCTATGTATATTGAATTATGGTATCTATATATATTGTATTGTGGCATCTATATTATGATATCTATATATTAAATTATGAAATTGAATTATGATATCTATATGTCTTGAATTGTGATATCTATATATCTTGAATTGTTGTATCTATATATATTGAATTGTGGTATCTCTATATATTGAATTGTGGTATCTATGTATATTGAATTATGGTATCTATATATAATTTATTGTGGTATTTAAAATGATATCAAATTTAATCATTTGCTCGGAGAGAAGAAAAATAGATGTGACTATGGGTTCTACATAAAGGTCATGCCTTGCAATATTTGAAATGTGGAGTTCTATACCTTCAGGTTTTGCATCTACTTTTTCTTCTTCTTTTGGTTTTTCTTCATTTTTCTCTGTAAATTTAATAAACGAATAAAGAAACTTGAACTTTACGAAAATTTTTCATGGATTATTTGGCAAACAATTCTTGGTGGAAGGCAAATTTGGTTGCACACAACGGATTCGATTTAATCTAAAATCTAGAAATAAAAACATGCGCAAACAAAAAAGAGAAAACAAAATCACTTTTTGGTTTATATTACTAATTAATAAATATTAAAATATTTCTACAATCTATCTATCTATCTATCTATCTATCTATCAATCTATTTATCTATCAATCTAAATATCTATCTATCTATCTATATATCTATCTATCCTCTTAATAAAATATGAAAATATATAATATAAAAAGTTCTAATGCAAAACGCGATGAGCGCCATTTTCCAATTTGCAAAGTTATCACTAGAAAAACGTGGTGGGTTTCAAGACTCTACATCATCCCAGCATCCCATCATCCCATCATTCGCATAATGTTTCTTTACTATATATATATATATATATATATATATATATATATATATATATATATATATATATATTACTATCCTCATGTGCGCCTCTGAGTCTTGGAATCCATACAGACATCATATTTACCAATTCGATGTATTTCATAAAAGCTGTATGTGCTCAATCTCTGGCATTAACCTTCAAGACAATGTAGCCAACGCTGACCTTTTCACAAAGTGCAATATTTCTGGAATTGAGTCATTCCTTATTCAGTGCCAACTGCAGTGGACTGGTCATGTCTTGAGAATGTCTGATGAAAGGATCCCAAAAATCTTAATGTACAGCCAGTTGGACGGAGAGAAAAGGAATTTTGGGCGACCATTAGTGGGGTACAAAGAGCAATTTGTCTTCAATTGGTATCGCACACAGCAGTCTTGAGAACAATATATATATATATATATATATATATATATATATATATATATATATATATATATATATATATATATATATATGATTCTAAGTTTTACATTGATGCACTCATCAGTCTAAACTATTAAAATTGGCGGAGGAGTTTGGTAGAGTCTGCAATGGTCAACTCTTTCAACTTTGACCTGTTTCCAGTCAAATTTCGCCCCTAAACTGCTTAAAACGCTTGCCGCATATCTGAATACCCTTTATCTAAAATTCCAAATGTTTTGATCCAAAATTGGTTGAATAGTTTGCTAGAGACCGCAAATGTCAAATCTTTTGAACTTTGACCCCTTGGCAGTCAAATTTTCGGCCAAAACCGATTAAAAAGCTTGCCCTATGTCTCAATACACTTTATGTAAAATGTCAAATGTTTATATCAAAAATTGGCTGAGTAATTTGGTAGAGACTGCAGAGGTCAAATTTTTTTTAAACTTTGACTCCAATTTTAACCCTTTAACATTTATTGTTTTTGGCTCAAATCAAATTAAAAAGTTTGATTCATATTCAAATAACCTGCATCTATAATTTCAAGTGTTTAGATTAAAAATTGATGGAGGAGTTTGGTAGAGTTTTTGAAGGTGAAATCATTGAACTTTGACCCTTTGACAGCCAAATTTCTGGCCGAAAACCGAAATATCTGGCGTGAGCATGTGAACTCCATCATCTTCACTACAGTTGAATGATGACGATGATGACGATGATAACGATGACAATGATAATGATGATGATGACGACGACGAGTATGACGACGACGATGACGACGATGACGATGATGATGACGATGATGACGACGATGATGATGACGATGATGATGATGACGATGACGATGACGACGATGATGGTGACGACGACGACGACGATGATGATGATGATGATGATGGTGATGATGATGACCACGACGATTCCGATTAATGTAGTTTTAGAATATATCTACTTATGAGGGTCTATGTCCAAAACTCTTGTAACATATTTTCACTCTATGGACGCCTGGTGGGAATGAAAACTCCACGATATTATTGTACATCTTTTAGGCAAAACAGATTCTCATTTTAATTCCAAAAAATATATAATCATTTGGGTTTCACGTTCAATACAACAGCAACATTAGATAATTTGTTTTTAAAATACATATTTCATGACTGAATGATATTATATTTAAAAACGGGGGTGGACGGTGATAACGTATGTCCGAGCAGGAAATTGCTTTAATGTATTGCTATCTATATGATTAATTCAGTTTCGTGAATAAACATCAAACCGTTTTTTTTATACTTAGGGCAACAATGTCAAAAGTGCTCAACAATCTGTAATAGTGAGAGCTAAATACAAAGAAAACAATCCCATCCTTTAAATAGGAAGATGGCCATAAATGCAATAATGTTAGTAGTAACTAAAAATCTCTAAAAAAAAAAAATGAAAATCTTTTATTATCGACAATCTGACTGTTCAACAGATCTTGCTCGGTAGGACTTCAGACTATGACGTTATTTTTCAGTGCAAGGGCCTGAATCTATATTTAGAACGGTCACGGCTAAATACAAAGACAATAATCCTATCCCTTAACTGTCGATATCCATAGACACCGGACCATTTCCTCCTCTTTTTATTTCCTTAGATAATCGGACTTTGGAATTCCCTTCCTGTTTCCTATGTTTTCAACAGTACCAACATGCAGAAATTTTAATATAACGTGACCAAATATCTTGCTGCCCAACTCCCTAACTATGTTGCTCCTATAAATCTGTCCCGTATCACTATAGTCTCTTACGTTTTAATGGAAACATGCATTGTTTGGAGTGAATAAAAAGGACAAAATATATGAACATATCCTTTGATTGGTGATATGTCTTGTAATGTTTGGAATGGTATGGCATTTGAATCAAGTGTTTAAAGATAAAAAGGAAAAGAAAGAAAAATACAAAGGTAACTATAGGTTCTACGTAAGAGCAATGCCTTGCAATATTTGAAATATGGCGTCTAATACCTTCGGGTTTTTCATCTACTTTTGGCTTTTCAGTGTTTACTTCGTTTTTCTCTGCAAATTAAAGGAATAAAGAAACTTGAAACTTATCAAAATGGAAAACACAGTTCTTGATGGAAAGAGTATTTGGTTGCAGACAGAGGATTTAGTTTGATCTAAGAAATAAGATCGAAAAGATAAAGTCATGCTGGGACAAAAGGAGAATATAAACTTGATCTGTTGTCAATAAATTTTATAAATACAGGCGACGAACTTTAAATTGACAACACTATTTTGTTTAAAAATGGATTGGAAATATTGGGGGGGGGGCACAAAATAATATTTGCCTTATCTTACTGACTAAACAGGTTTCATATTTAGATTTTGGTTAGAGAGGTATTCCGGTCAGTAGTACAGGGGAACACCTCGCTTTACTTCATAAGATATAAATACAAGAAGGCAATATAAACAAGAATAAAAGCCAAAAGACAATAAAAAATGACACTAAAAAAAGTTATAGCTCTACAGAAAATTAAATATTTCTTTCTTCATTTAAAGAAATTTGAATCAATTTCCTAAAGAAAGGGAGAATAGAAAAACATAGGGATGACTATGGATGGGTTCTACATTCGGACTACGCCTTGCAGTATTTAAATGTAGTGTCCTATACCTTCAGATGTTTCCTCTATCTTTTCTCCTCCTTTTGGTTTCTCAGTGCTTACTTCATTTTTCTCTGCAAATTTAATAAACGAATAAAAAAAAATTAAATTTTATTAATTTTTTTTTCATAGATTATTTGGCAAACAATTCTTGGTGGAAGAAAAATTTGGTTGCAGACAATAGATTCGATTTAATCTAAAATCTAAAAATAAAAACATGCGCAAACAAACAAAAAAAGAAAAGAAAATTTATCATTTGTTGGTCTAAATTACTAATTGATAAATATTCAAATATTTGTATAAATGTGCTTTGATTAATTTCTACAAGTTACAAATCTATCTATCTATCTATCTATCTATCTATATATCTATCTATCGAAATACCTATCTATTTTGTCTTATTCCATTAAATGAAGGTAAAAAGAAAAGACGTTGGAGTTGTAGAGGCCTGTTTTCCAATAGCCATAACTGAAACATATTTGCAAATGTGTATCTAAATAAAGTTTTTATAAATAAAAATCTTTATAACTACTACACTGTTATGTTTATTATATTATTGAGCACTCTTGTATAAACAATAAAGATTCTCTATTTTTATACATTGTGGATGGTTTACCTATATTGCTAGGATTTTTTCTTCTAACTTTTACTTTCGCCATGCTACGAATTGAGCTCTACCACAAGATTCCTGACAGAAAATGCCGTATCCTTTACTTTATATATATATATATATATATATATATATATATATATATATATATATATATATGTTTTGTTCCTTATTGTTTGACGCAGTATATATATATATATATATATATATATATATATATATTTTACAGTATCATTTATATCTCATTACACATCTATGACTATGTTTCGGTCATCTAGTTACTTGTAACAAGATGATCGAAACTAGAGACTTCTACAGGCGATATTACTCATACAAAGGTAAAGCCCATAAAGGTTACGGACTCTATTTTTGTACATGTAATATTGCCTGAAAAGGTCTCTAGTGAATTGCAACTAGCTGAGTGAAACATACTCATGAATGTGTAGCAGCATATAAATGCTTATTTAAAACAAATAAAAAAGTATATCTTGCTCCACTTCTGTATTGAGCACTTTTGTATGAACCTCGTTTAAAATTCATTGGGTGTGTCACCACCGGAAAATTTTATATATGTATATACGAGAGTTGTTATAAAATTTGGAAATGTTAAACTCTTTATTGGCACGTGTGTTGATCGATTCCTGCAATCTACGAATCCATTTTTCTTATTAATCTATGAAGACGAGTATTTCGATTTATTTCTAAAATTTCTGCATCTATCTCTCCCTCTCTCTCTCTCTCTCTCTCTCTCTCTCTCTCTATATATATATATATATATATATATATATATGTATATATATATATATATATATATATATATATATATATATATGTATATATATATATAGTGAATAAATGACAAAAAACTATATTCCAAACATCATTATGTTGACCATCTTATAATTTATTCCTGAAATTCAGTTGACATTTACAATTCTTGACAGCATCTGTTTTGTAGCGCAAAATCAATCACTAATTATTATATCAATCAGTGAATCTATTATGTCCTTAACTCATCAGAAGAAATAGCAATAATCAATCCATCAAAAGGAAATGAAGTGCGATTTGACATGATTAAAATCTGAAAATCCGAAAAATAAAAAAAAATGGCATAATGAAAACATATTAAAGGTTCTCTTCCAATCGATTCTTTTTTGGTCTCATGAAGTGTTATCCTTCAATTGGGATTCCATTGAAACATGTATCCACATATGTAACCAATAATATTTGTATAATAAACAGACTGTATATATATATAATTATATTTTTTTTGGAAAAAAGGATTCCACCAGAGTGGTCTATTAAAAGGAAAAATTCCGAAAATAAGACCGTATTATTTATATTTATATTTACAGAAGGTTTAGATGAAATAAGGTATCGGTACCGTCGGTTTCAAACCTGATAACCGTTATAGATACCCGCATCAAGCTCTCTTCAGCCGATACTTATCTGTGTAATAACTGGAACAGGAATCATATAGATACATTACAAGATATCGTGCAAATCCCGTTTTCCTGAACAAATTAAAATTAGTAGTTTATTTTATGTAATGTACATTCTGTTGCACTTTTTAAAAAAAATCATTGAAAATTTTATATCTATATCATTAATTGCTAGATGAAAGATAATGTTTTTAAATTGCAACAAAATGTACATTACATAAAATAAATCCAAGGTAATTCATTGATTCGATTTAAATTAAATTTTTATACCTTACTTTGTAAAATTTATAAAAGTGCACTTTGAAGATAAAATAAATTTCAAATTGAATCTTGTACCTTTATTTTTAAAGCCTATAGTAAAAACTTTTTTTTTTTTAACAATTTTCATGCCTTGGATGAAATTCTTTTCTAACTTGTATCTTATCTTTTTAAGATTATATTTTAAAAGTCTCCTTCTCTCTATTTCAGTTTGTATTTCTCCTCACACCACAACTCATTTTTGCAACACCCTCTTTGTATTATTACCTGTCTGAATATTCTCTCTGTTTCAGGTTGTATTTCTCCTCACACTACAACTCAATTTTTGCAACCCCCTCTTTGTAATACAGGTCTGAATAATGAGAAAATCTGAATTTTTTAACAAAAGCTTTAAATAACTTTTTTAAATTAAATTTTTTAAACTTCTTTCAGAACAGAAAATCTTTCAAATTTAATAAGAAGCATATTTCATATCGGTTTCATTAACAAAGGACTGTATAACTGGTTATGGTCAATAGTAGTTCTCACCAGCGAAAGTCTTTGTTATTGTTATTCTATTATTATTATTATTATTATTATTATTATTATTATTATTATTATTATTATTATTTAAAACATTTTGTGTCCTGCTTTTTCGCACGAGGACTAATATATATATATATATATATATATATATATATATATATATATATATATATATATATATATATATATATATATATATATATTCTGTACATTTATTTGTCTGAATAATCCAAATAATACGTACCATGCATCTATCTTACTAACCTATCTACGTAAGTATATATATGTAAATATCTACGTAAGTATATATATGTAAGTATCTACGTAAGTATATATATATGTATCTACGTAAGTATATATATGTAAGTATCTACGTAAGTATATATATGTAAGTATCTACGTAAGTATATATATATGTATCTACGTAAGTATATATATGTAAATATCTACGTAAGTATATATATGTAAGTATCTACTTAAGTATATATATATGTATCTACGTAAGTATATATATGTAAGTATCTACGTAAGTATATATATATGTAAGTATCTACGTAAGTATATATATATATATATATATATATATATATATATGTAAATATCTACGTAAGTATATACATGTAAGTATCTACGTAAGTATATATATGTAAATATCTACGTAAGTATATATATATATATATATATATATATATATATATATATATATATATATGTAAATATCTACGTAAGTATATATATGTAAATATCTACGTAAGTATATACATGTAAGTGTCTATGTAAGTATATATATGTAAGTATCTACGTAAGTATATAGTCTGGTCTTTTATTTTTACTCTCTATACAAGTACATGCACAAATCTGCTAATATTATTGTACCTTCTGGCTCTTCAGGACTTTTATCATCTTTGTTTGTCGTATCGGTTTTATCATCCTTTTTCTCTGTAACAATAAAGCAACAATATAATACTCACATAGGCGCACAATCTATGTTTAAAATAAAGAAATAAGTATGCTTCGTCAGTGTTCGCATTTATATTCATAAATAAAATTACGTCTCAATCGGTGAAGTAAAAAAAGGAATATGAAAGAAAGGAAACGTCTCAAACTGGAAAGTTTAAGAGACAGAAGAAAAACGTATCAATCGATATAGAGAGAAAAAAGAAAAAAGAATGAAGAAAGAAAACGTTTAATTATGAAAGTAGAGTCAAGCATTTATTTTAGAATTTATTTCAAACGGTAGGAAGTGGAGGTCTGACTTGCTATTTGTTTTCTTGTGATCACTTCTAAATACTTGAAAATTTTTGAACTCTAAATTTTGCGTGACGGGAAGGATATTTATATAATACAAATAAATATGCAGTAGAATTTATTATAGAGTGGACGATTATTTCGAAAAGTTCCCCATGAGAGTCGGATAAAAGATATATGAATTCATAGATAAAGAATTGGAATCTTTTCTCAAAAGCAATTGAATAATAAAAAAAAACAACATTAACACTAAAATAAAAGAATTGGAATCGGTAATTGTATCAGAATCGGGAATTTAGAACAGAATTGATAATTGCATCGAAATCGGAAAAAGTATTGGAATTTTTCCATAACTACCTAATGGTATAGCTAACCTATTGGGATTAATTTTAGCCCAGAAAAATATTCAATTCTCATACGTGAGAATACGGTAACAAATCAAGGATAAGCTCTGAAACAGGCGATAATTGGTTTGCGAGAAGGAACGCGACAATTGTGTAGAATATTTAAAGTAATTTTATTGGGTGAACAAATGGATGATACAAGAAAAAGTTACTGTTGGTTCACCACGTTTTGACCAACTTATATTTGGCCTTCTTCAGGTGGTTAACCGCGACGGGATAGGAATGCTGAATCTCTTAACTGCATCCTCAGTAATTACTGCCTTCCATAGTTGCTGTCTCACCACGTTTTAGCCAACTAATCCTTTGGTCTGTTTTGGGTAGAAGGGTAACCACTATCTCCAGACAATTCTCACCTGAAACCGTACAGACTCAATACCTTTATCCACCATGCCACAAACCCCAAATGGTGACCAAGGTTAGATTTTAGAAATCCAATTTTGTATTCCCCAACTGAAGTATTTTGACCCCGCTCCAAACTCAATTTCTTAACATATTTGTTAACATTTCCTACATCCTTGTGACAATTGTTTAGTGACTTGGAAGCAAAATGGAGTCAAAGGTGACTTTGTGATGAGGTTCAAATCTCCCGACAGGCAGAAATTGTCATCCTATACTGATGATTGCATAATAATGAAACACTAGGGTCAAACAAAAATAAGTCTGGTAACGACTATTTGAGAAGGCACCGGGATGAAAAGAATTCCAGGATAGCATCAGGGTGCACGTTCAATCCCCTGGCAGAGATGCAGCCTCGGTCTTCGTTAAAATATATATCTTGAAGAAGGAAAACTCTTGTGTAAAACCTTAGATCTTCACTGACTGAGACTATATATATATATATATATATATATTTTTTTTCAGAATGTGAGAGATTATATATAATTATTTCCACAGTCCAAAGAACGCCGCAGTCCACAAGAGCCATGCCAGCCAACGAACCAGAAGTCTAAGACTCGAATTTCGCCCTCATTTGGGCTCATCAGTTGGTTAGTGCTTGCCTCGCATGCAGGAGGCTCGGGTTTCAAATCCCGGATGCGGATATGTTCTGACAGATGAGCCCAAATGAGGGCGAAACTCGAGTTTTAGACTTCCGGTTTGTTGGCTGGCATGGCTCTTGTGGGCTGCGGCGTTTCTTTGGGCTATAGAAATAATATACATATATATATATATATATATATATATATATATATATATATATATATATATATATATATATATATATATATATATACTAGCAAAAGTACCCGTCGTTGACTGGGTTCAAAAACAGCCTACAGAAAATGGACTCTGATTTATGAAAGTATGATAGGTTGTTAAAAGGAAGGGTTGTAAAGAGATAGCTTTGAATTTGGGGGTATCAAAACCAAAGTAAAATATGATGAAAGTAAAAATAAAATAGATAAACCCCATAATTTATTATACCATACCTGTTCACACTGAAACACTTATCACAATATTCTGTGGATCTATGTTAAAAAAACCTTGTAAAACTTTGTGACATATTTCCATTCTATGGAGGCCAGGTGCGAACGCAGACCCCGCAATTTTATTATATTATCCCTATTTAAGTTAAAACATACTTATCAAAGTATTATTATGTACATCTATATCAAAAACACTCGTAAACATTTTTTTTTTAATTTTTAAATTTTTTATTTCCATACTTTGTGGACCAAGCGCAAACGCAGACCCCACAATTTTAATGAACTACCGTTCTGCCAGATCAAACATACCCATTCCTGTGTCTCAATACATCTTCTATCATTATATGTAATCAGTTTTTTAAAATAGTCAGCCATATAGGAGCCTATTCGTGAACAGACAGACACACACACACACCCACACACACACACACACCCACACACACACACACACATACACACACAGACATTCAGCTTTATATTATAGAAGATATATATATATATATAATATACGAATGCTCGTTCCAGATTGAATAAAAAAATTTTGTGTTCCTTAGAAAAACAAAAACAGTTCATCTTGTTTCAAATCGTCAACAATTCACGAAAATAAAATTCGGCAAGTTTTTATCCTATTCCGATGTTATCATATCTCCGTACTTTGTGAATAGAAAAACAAAAGCAACAAATTCGAATGTGAAGGATATCTAAATAATAAGAAACCGAGAGGAAGAAACTATTTAAGGAAAACACAAGTGAAATCTGTTTTTGTATGAAAAGAAATAAAAAAAAGAAAAAGATACATCAAGTCTAGAATAAAACTCACTTGAAATTGGAGAGACAAAAGTTATTTTGGGCAGAAGAGAAATGTTTACAAGAAAAAGTCTGGTTTAGCTGGGCCTAAAGCAGGAACGCTAACAAGCCTGAGACTAGAGCAGTACTTTCATAATATGAGGTGTCTTAAATAAGTTTCCAGATTTTTTTCGTATGGGCACGTTTATTGATAGTACACACATCAAACTTTAGTCCCTTCGAAGTAATCTCTTTCGGCTGTAATGCACTTATTGTACCATTCTGGAAAGGCCCGTAGAAGTCGTTGTGTGTGAGCGTGTCAATGACTCTCGTCACAGCCTCTTTTATCTCCTCAATTGTCACATTACAACAGTCTCTATGGTTTTACTTAACCAAAAGTCACAGGGAGCAAGGTCCAGACAATAGGGAGGATGATGATCATCTTGATAAAATAGTCTGTGACAAGGATGGAGCACTTTTGGGACAAACTTTGCACAAATCTTCCACATCTTCAGTTCCTTGCGAATAACTGTGTGTACAGTTCCTATAATGACATCAACTTGTGCACTTATTGTCTCTATAGACACACGACGGTCTTATCTATGAAATTCTTTATTTGGCCAATCAACTGTAGTATTCCGATAACCTTTACTCCTCCCACACCTATCATCCCTCACAGCCTGCCTTCCTTCCTTGAATCTCTTATCCCACTCAAAAATGGATGCTCGATTGATGCCCAAAGTAGTCTGAAGCATTCCATACGTTTCTGTGGCATTTTTTTTTCAAGTTTAAAACAGATTTTTATTGCATATCGTTCTTCTAAAGTGTCCTCACGTGCAGATTGAATTTTTGAAATTCACCAGCTGTGATAATCAGGCTTTAGTAGGATGTATTCTAATTTCTGCTGTAGCTGTTTATTTAGACTTGAAATAATAAAAATTGGTCAGTCATCTCATAAGGTGCATAACAATGACCTACTGAATTTTTCAAGGGTCTACGATAATTTTAAATGCCTTTTACAGAAAAGTCTGGAAAATTATTGAAGGTACCTCGTATATTATCATCACATTTAGAGTTCCTTTCCTGTTCCCTGTTTCTCCTGATTAAGTCACGTATCACAAGCTGGCATGTGTCGGACAACTTTTAGAAACTGACGCCTAAACTTATCTCTGAACTAAATTTCTTTGGTAGGCAATTCGGTCGAAATTTGGCAAGACTGAGATACCACAAGAAAGATATGCTACAACTGGTCAATTAGGGAGAGAGAAATTAATTACAGTTCTGAATTTTTTAGATGAGGGCTGACTGTTTGTATTACTTGTTTCGATTGGACTATTGTTTTCATTTTCAGTGTTATTTGGGGCAATGTTTCAGTCGGTGTAGCCTCCGATCTTTGTCAAGTATACTGGCACAAACAACACTCAAGATGAAAACAATATTCCAATCAAAAGAATACCAAAAAGTTAAGTTCTTTAATTCTTTTATTGACTCAACATTTGGTAAAGATGAATCTAATGAAACACGAATATCTATTTATCTCATATAGTGATCAAGTGTTTTTGCTCAAGAAGATGTTTTTTTGACAATTTAGATTGAAGTCAAATGAAACACAATCTTCATTCTGAACAAAGCCCAAGGAAAACATAAATAATTTTGAGTCAGATTTTATTTATATTTGTGACAAGCTCCATGAATTTCGACTGAGATGGTATCGTAATGTTCTGCCTGCCAACGACAGTCTTGTCAAGGTGATATACAAGCTGATTGGATGAAATCTACAAAGATATATGCCCCCCCCCCCTCCTTTTTGTAAAGATTAACTCTTTTACTTCCTTTTCATATTTACCAAAATATGATTTCTTCTGATTAACCTTCAATGGCGTTTATTTCTTTTATTTATGATCCGGATGGATATTCTAAGTCTAAACCTAAATTTGAATTAAAATGAAGATGGCTATACCATTATAGCCATTTGATAAAAGGATGTAGCTGATTTTAAAATATTTATTTGTGGACTGTTATCCTCATCTTCATAGTTACTGTTTCATGACATTTCGGCCAACTATTCCTCTTGATTTTGCAACGAATAACCTAGAAATGATTGATATGCCACAAAAACACTTTACCTCACTCCATCATTCTATTATAAATATGTGATCACGTGACACTTTTGTTATTAGATAACCGATAATCATTCCAGAATCTTTGATGATAAAGACTTGATACCAAAATCTTAGTGCATTGGGTCATTGTCCTTCCCACACACTTGTATGCATCGGAGATCTGGGCGAAATACCATCGGTATCTTTAAGCGCTCATAGAACTATGTCAAATACTTTTACAGAAAATGTTAAAAATTCATTGGCGCGATCGTCAAACCAATACCAGTGTCCTGAAAGAATTTGGTTACTATTGTATTTAACTGTTAAAAATCGTTTGCGGTGAGCTCTTTACAGTGTGAGGATAAGCAACCAGTCGTATTATAATAAAATAATTGATTCCGAAGTAAATGTGGGAGCTAGGAACATTTAGAAGACAGGAAACGCGAGTATAAGGATTGTTTGAAGGAGATGAATAGATATGGAATCGAACACATAACATGGAAGGCGAGTGCAGTCTGGAGAACGGAGTGGAGGAATGGAATAAGGCTTAGTGTGAAAAGGTTTGAAAGTGAGCAACATCATCTGAGAACAGCAAGAATAATGCGCCGTGCAAATCAGTCACACACCAATTGCCAAACGATAACATATTGCTGAATTTTGATAGGATGTGTGAATCTCGAATTGAACTGTCTTCTGACATGAGAACTCAGGAATGAAGCTTTTAGAAATACATAGACTTAATTTGAACGATGGTTATGATGATGATGATGCACCAATTAATTTGAACAATGATGATGATGATGATGATGATGCACCAATTAATTTGAACGATGATGATGATGATGATGATGATGATGATGATGATGATGATGATGATGCACCAATTAATTTGAATGATGGTTATGATGATGATGATGATGATGATGATGATACGCCAATTAATTTGAACGATGGTTATGATGATGATGATGATGATGATGCACCAATTAATTTGAATGATGGTCATGATGATGATGATGCACCAATCACAGCATTACTATGAATGTTAGTCACAGAGAATAATAACTTTTAGTTCATATAAAGAAAGACATCGTACCTGGCCAATATGTAACACTATGGCCGTCAATTATTTCAATTAAACAAATAATAATATTCATCACTAGTTCTACCATACATTATTTGATACAAAACTGTTCAAACAATTAATTTTACCTGTTTTAGGGCAGTTATGCATCTAGGTGTTATATAACATGTGACTAAGTACAGTCATAGTCATCTAATTGTCTAACATGTTCGTCTAATTGTCCATCAAATTCATCTAATTATCTACCATTCATATAATTGTCTATCATAGTCGTCTAATTGTCTATCATATACATCTAATTGTCTATCATATTCGTCTGTCTATCAAATTCGCCTAATTGTCTAATGTATCCGTCTAATTGTCTAAAATATTCATCTAATTGTCTATCATATTCGTCTAATTGTCTATCTAATTCGCCTAATTGTCCATCAAATTTGCCTAATTGTCTATCGAATTTGCCTAATTGTCTATCACATTCGTCTAATTGTCTAACATATTCGTCTAATTGTTTACCATATTCGTCTAATTGTCTAACATATTCGTCTACTTGTTTACCGTATTCGTCTAATTGTCTAACATATTCGTCTAATTGTTTATTATATTCGTCTAATTGTTATATAACATAAAACTATGCCTACACTATTTCTACGAGTACATGCAATTTTTTTTCTTATACCTTCTGTGTCTTCTAGACTTTTCTCGTCGTTCTTTGTTTTCCCAGACTCATCATCTTTTTTCTCTGTAACAGAAACATACAACTGACACAAGACTTTTTATTTTTCTCATGAAAAATGATTATCTTAAACAAATGTTACAAATATATTGTACAGTTCATGAATGAAGTCTTATATTTTTGAATTTTTTTAAATTGAACATTATTAGTTTGTATTATTTAGATTTTTCGAATAACTATTCTCATCTTCAGTGTTATTCTTATCACGTTTCGGCCGATGTAACCTCTGATCTTCTTCAGGTGTATCTTGTCAAACTCAGTTAGGTATCAGCACGGAATTTCGGATAGAACCCTTTTATTTAATTCATGGAGGTAGCATGTTCTTGTTTCGTCAGCTATGATTAAATAGAAGCCTTCAAATATAATAAGAATACCATTGCGAATTCCTTAAGACATCTATTCTGTAATGGCTGACAAAGTGGATCGTATTCTACCCTTGTGGATTCCATTCTGTATACATTCCCGAGTTCGACAGAAAGATTACTGATTTTGACATGAAACACCTGAAAAAGGTTGGGGATTACATCGGCTGAAACGTTGTGAGAATAGCATTCAAGATGAGCAGAGTAATACAAATATTCCAAATAATCCAAGAAATGAAAGTAGAATAAACAGTTACAGTTGTTGTGACCCAACGGGTCACTAGTAGATATTTATATAGTTAGTCTTAAAGAGTTATAATAAAGAAGAAGTTATTAGGGGTGGCTTTAATCACACAATCATATTCATGTTTCTTTGAGAGCTTTCCAAGTATAAGCAACCTAGATGAACAAAATATATAAACAAATAAATAATATTATCGAAATAATATAAATAAATAATAGTATCTAAATAATATAAATAAATAATATTATCTTAATAATATAGATAAATAACATTATCTCAAAAATATAAATAAATTATATTATCTAAATAATATAAATAAATAATATTATCTAAATAATATAGATAAATAATATTATCTAAATAATATAAATAAATTATATCATCTAAATAATATAAATAAATAATATTATCTTAATAATATAGATAAATAACATTATCTCAATAATATAAATAAATTATATTATCTAAATAATATAAATAAATAATATTATCTAAATAATATAGATAAATAATATTATCTAAATAATATAAAATAATATTATGTAAATAATATAGATAAATAATATTATCTAAATAATATAAATAATATTATCTAAATAATATAGATAAATAATATTATCTAAATAATATAAATGAATAATATTATCTACATAATATAAATAAATAATATTATCTAAATAATATAGATAAATAATATTATCTAAATAAGATAAATTATATTATCCAAATCATATAAATAAATAATATTATCTAAATAATATAAATAAATAATATTATCTAAATAATATAAATAATATTATCCAAATAATATAAATAGATAATATTATCTAAATAATATAAAAACTAATATTATCTAAATAATATAAATAAATAATATTATATAAATATATAATACTATCTAAATAATATAGATAAATAATATTATCTGAATAATATAAATAAATTATATTATCTAAATAATATAAATACTTAATATTATCTAAATAATATAGATAAATAATATTATCTAAATACTATAAATAAATAATATTATCTAAATAATATGAATAAAAAATATTATCAAAATAATATAGATAATGATATTATCTTAATAATATAAATAAATAATATTATCTAAATAATATAGATAAATAATATTATCTAAATAATATAAATAATATTATTTAAATAATATAAATAAATAATATAATCTAAATAATATAGTTAAATAACATTATCTAAATAATATAGATGAATGATATTATTTAAATAATATAGATAAATAATATTATCTAAATAATATAAATAAATAATATTATCTAAATAATATAGATAAATAATATAATCTAAATAATATAGATAAATAATATTATCTAAATAATATAAATAAATAATACTATCTAAATAATATAGATAAATAATATTATCTAAATAATATAGATGAATAATATTTTCCAAATTATATAGATAAATAATATTATCTAAATAATATAGATAAATAATACTATCTAAATGATATAAATAAATAATATTATCTAAATGATATAAATAATAGTATCTAAATAATATAAATAAATAATATTATCTAAATAATATAAATAAATAATATTATCTAAATAATATAAATAAATAATATTATCTAAATAATATAAATAAAAAATATAGATAAATAATATCATCTAAATAATATAAATAAATAATATTATCAAAATAATATAAATAAATAATATTATCTTAATAATATAGATAAATAATATAGATAAATAATATCATCTAAATAATATAAATAAATAATATTATCTAAATAATATAGATAAATAATATTATATAAATAATATAAATAATATTATCTAAATAATATAGATAAATAATATTATCTAAATAATATAGATATAATATAATATTATCTAAATAATATAGATAAATAATAGTATCTAAATAATATAGATAAATAATATCATCTGAATGATATAGATAAATAATATTATCTAAATAATATGGATAAATAATATTATCTAAATAATATAAATAATATTATCTAAATAATATAGATAAATAATATTATCTAAATAATATAGATAAATAATATTATCTAAATAATATAGATAAATAATAGTATCTAAATAATATAAATAAATAATATTATCTAAATAATATAGATAAATATTATTATCTAAATAATATAGATAAATAACATTATCTAAATAATATAAATAATATTATCTAAATAATATAAATGAATAATATTATCTAAATAATATAGATGAATAATATTATTTAAATAATATAGATAAATAATATTATCTAAATAATATAAATAATATTATCTAAATAATATGGATAAATAATATTATCTAAATGATATAAATAAATAATATTATCTAAATAATATAAATAAATAATATTATCTAAATAATATAGATAAATAATATTATGTAAATAATATAGATAAATAATATTATCTAAATAATATAAATAAATAATACTATCTAAATAATATAGATAAATAATATTATCTAAATAATATAGATAAAAATACTTTCTAAATGATATAAATAAATAATATTATCTAAATGATATAAATAATAGTATCTAAATAATATAAATTAATAATATTATCTAAATTATATAAATAAATAATATTATCTACATAATATAAATAAATAATATTATCTAAATAATATAAATAAATAATATGGATAAATAATATAGATAAATAATATTATCTAAATAATATAGATAAATAATATTATCTAAATAATACAAATACATAATATTAATCTAAATTATATAAATAAATAATATTATCTAAATAATATAGATAAATAATATTATCTAAATAATATAGATAAATAATATTATCTAAATAATATAAATAAATAATATTATATAAATAATATAAATGAATAATATTATCTAAATAATATAGATTAATAATATTATCTAAATAATATAGAAAAATAATATTATCTAAATAATATAAACAATATTATCTAAATAATATGGATAAATAATATTATCTAAATAATATAGATAAATAATATTATCCAAATTATATAGATAAATAATAGTATCTAAATAATATAGATAAATAATATTATCCAAATGATATAGATAAATAATATTATTTAAATAATATAAATAAATAATAGTATCTAAATAATATAGATAAATAATATTATCTAAATAATATAGATAAATAATATTATCTAAATAATATAGATAAATAATAGTATCTAAATAATATAGATAAATACAAAAATATTATATATGGAATCTCTCTAGGAAGAAAAATAAAAACACATCGACTTGATTTCAAACACTAAATCTACGACACAATTATGTTTTTCTAATAGAGTTACATATTTTGGGAACAAACTATCTAATCAGCCAATAGACCTGTTCTCGGCCTTTGAAGGAAAACAACACACATGCTTGTTTGTTTGTTTGTTTGTTTTTTTGTTTTACGGCATATCAAGCCTTTTCAGGTTATTTAATGCCGAATCCAGTGATTTTGAAGAACAATTTTTTGATAGAGTATATTTGTTTTGTTTTTTTTTTAAGTCGGTTTCTATTTAACCCATAGTTGGGACCCTTACAGATACTACCACACCGGGTCAGAGTAGACCTGGGAGTAATGGCAATTAAAAGAGTGGCTCCACACTCCCCAAAGCCCACAAGCTGGGGCGTCACCATCGGATATAGATTAAGGTCATATCTAGGACCAACACACATGCATTCACAACGATTCTGGCTGGAATTAGGAGGACATTATTTTAAGTCGATTAAAATTATTAATGATAAAATGACTTTAAAAGGCATTAATGATTACATAGGGTTGTATCAATGACGCTTCTACATTTAGCTAACACAGCATTCCTCACCTAGACATAGAAAATCACAAAAATATAAACAAACTAGAAGATGTACCCGGCGTTGCCCGGTATTAAACGTAACGTTAAATTCTTTTTAAAAAAAATGAATTTAAAAACAAACGAAAGAAACCGAGACATGTGCATGCGAGTATTATGTTTTTTTTTCTAAACAGTTCATTTCTTGTAAGTTAAAAAAAATACTCGAGCTGAGATCGAAACCAAAACCTAAAGACAGCAGGTCGAGTACGATAACCATTACACCAGCTTGCCACGGTTTTTAAAAAGTGTTTTCAAACCTCATGAAACACTTGACAAACAGATAAAAATCCGATGACTCCCAAGTAACAATTTTTCAATTTTGACCCCTTAGCAGCCCTTTTTTCCGGATGAAAACAAAAAGTTTTCCACGTGTCTGAATACCCTATATACCAAATTTCAAGTCTGTAGATCAAAAATCCGTTGAGTATATAGGCTAAGAATTGTCCTCTCACACACATTCTCACTTTTATCTATATAAGTGAGAATGTGTGTGTGTGAGGACAATTCTCAACCTATATACTCCACAATTTTTTTTATCTACAGACTTGAAATTTGGTATATAGGATAATCAGACATGTGGAAAACTTTTTGATCAGTTTTCATCCGGTAAAAAAGGTCTGTTAATGGGAGTCATCAGATTTTTATCTATTTTAAACTGTTTCACAAATCCACACGCATGACCCTGAAACATAACAGCTTCTTTATGTTAAGAATACGTAGTTTGAAAACACTTTATAAAGAACGTGTCAAGCTGATGTTATGGTTATCGTACTTAACTCCCTGTCTTTAGGTTTTGGTTTCGATCTCAGCTTGAGTATTTTTTTTTTTTTTACTTACAAAAAGTGAACTGTTTAGAAAAAACATAATACTTGCATGCACATGTCTCTGTTTCTGTATTAATTAAAATATAATATTTGTGCATATTTTATGATCGGGCAACGTCGGACGGCCTGCTAGTAGATATATAGATTAGGACATCTATCTAGATAACAGTCCGTTGGGAAAATATTCAAACAAAAGGTGACGCTAACATGCTAGGGCTCATTGCCTCAGATTAAGTTTAGGGACAGACTTTTTAATTTATCAAAGAAATAATTCATGCACAAACTTAGAGAAAACTACATCATCATCATCAGGAAATTCGTGCAAACTAAGTGGTTAACGACACGAACTGACAACCTTGGTGTGCCAAGTTCAAATCCAGTTCATTCCACAGAAACACTCTCGCTTGGGTATACTACCAATCTTCACGTGATCCCTCTTATAAGTACCCAATATTTTTCTAGAAATAAGTCTAACTAGAAAGATATCGAGGAAACGAATGCCAACAATAATCATCTGATTCTTTCGAAATGAATAAATCATGCTCAACAAAAGCAATTAATCTTTAAAGTTCTGAATTTTTTTAGATGAGGATTGATTGTATATATTACTTGTATTGATTGGACTATTGTTCTCATCTTGAGTGTTATTTGTGCAACGTTTCGGTCGGATTGTCCTTCGACCTTCATCAGGCATGTTTGTTGTTGTTTGGAAAAGAAAGAGAAAAGTTACTGGCTCCATAAACATTTTCGTATTCTGTGAGTTAGTCTATAGTATTATGGTTATTGCTTAAAATATTACTAAGAAAACCAAGGCTAGACTTTAGTAGTAGTTGGGAGTCTCTAATTGTAGAAAAAAAAACAAATATTGTACACCTTTAAAATTTCGGCGATGAAAGGGAGATAATCCCCTGTCGATCTTTATTAAGGTTGCCTCCCCTCTGTCAACCAATTTCACAAATTTGAAACTATGTACAATGAACAATCAATCACGTCCATTTTACATCTTGCCATGCAATAGGCAGTTTTTAAAAATTAACTTTCAAACTAATCTATCTCTGGCCAGGTCTTCATGGATCCCTCTTTCTCTCAAGTCAATTCTTATCATCTCCTTACATTTTTTTCTGTGGCATTTTGCTATTAACCGAACTTGCTACCTCAACTGTTCTACATCTACTAACTTAAAAACTCTCATCCATTCTTTCAACGTGACCATACTATCAAAGTCTCCTTTTTCTGCACACATCTCTATATACTATCCAGATTTAATATTCCTCTGAGGTCATCAGATCTAAGCCTGTCTTTAATGTTCATATTACACATCCATTGTATTATTATCGTATCATTTCTGTTCATGCAACGTATATCCTCAATCTTCACTAGGCAAGTTTAGCGTCCATACATCATCTTACATACACATGCCTCATGGACCCTTTCCTTGGTCAGAAACATTTTGCTGGTTAATAGTGGTTGCAATCACATTAAAATTAAAATAATTAACTAAACAAACAAAACCGATCAATTAATCGATCTACCCTACTTTCCATTTATCTTAGACAAATCAAGAGACAGTAGCGTGCAGTTATCTGATAATGCCCGGGACCAATTTCTTAATTATACTCCCTAAAAACTTGAGTACAAGTCCTAGTACTGGGAAATATGAAAAGAAATAGAGAAAGTTTAGATGGCCTTCTCCCAATTAAATGTCCAGGCCACTGTCCCGCCACATGCCCCTTCTGCACGCCACTGTATACAGACTAGCTACTCATATATTCACGCTATCTATACCGGTTCATGCGAATGGGGGGGGGATAACTTGTACCTTCTTGATTATCAACAGGTTTATCATCTTTCTGTGTTGTATTGGTCTCATCACATTTTTTCTCTGTAACATTAACAAAAAAAATTTTTTTTTAAAAAGACGATAAAAAAATTTAAAAAAAAAACCCTTTCATATTGTATTCAGATGAAACCTAAAACCCTTAAACTGAAAAATGGAGAAAAAAAAATGGTGGATATGCCTTACAAAAATACAAACCCAATTCAGTACAATTCAAGATATTTGACAAAAAATAAAATAAAACAGGCATGCTTCAGTTGCTATGTATGGAAAGGTTCTATTAGGATATTTGTTAGGCCTATATATATATATATATATATATATATATATATATATATATATATATATATATATATATATATATAAATTTAAAGGAGATTAGAACAATAGTCTAAAGAGCAGAGTGTATTTTAATGTAATAGTAAAATTACTAATTTAATTAAAATACAGGGAAAGAAAAAGTGCTCGTTGTAATTTAGATATATAATTAGCTCGATAGGTAAATATCCTAGAGCTAATTTAATATTCAGTAATGTGATTGATAATTTAAAATTCAAATTAGAATTGAATTAAAAATCCGTTTCACAAGAAGAAACAACAACAAAATCAATAATTTGTAACCCTTATCCTTGAGTGGCCTCTGGGCCTTGATAATGTGGTGATGCCTTTGTAAAAAAAAAAAAAAAAAAAAAAAGAAAAGAAAAAAATGGGGGAAGCGGTATTTTTCCATTATACAGTTTCAGTTTCCATGATTCTATGCGATGTTCCTTTCTGTTTTTCAGTTTGTGTGTAGTTTATGTGTGGTGTTGGTTTCCACATTCAAAGGCTTTCCTTAATATTTCTGCAGTTTTCATTATTGAACATCATTGTATCTTCTCTGCCATCCCTCTGATTCCAATCTCTCCCATTCTTTTTTCAAAGTTTTTCGGTATTGTTCCTAGCGCTCCTACTATTAGTGATGTTATTTTTACTTTCTTCATTTTAAAGATCCCTTTGAGCTCTCTGGCCAGTTCTGTGTATTTGCTCAGCTTCTCAGTCTCCTTGATCTTCACTCTGTGGTCTGCTGAAACAGCAAAATCTACAATCTGGCAGGACTTTTCCTTGTTGTTAGCTATTATGATATCCGGTATTCTTGCTTGGATGAGTTTATATGTTTGTATATCCATGTCCCATAGGATCTTGTGACTTTCATTTTCCAGTATTGCTGCCGGTCTGTGTTTGTATCATTTGTCTGTGTCTTCAAGATGCAATTGTTGTATAACTGCCAATGTACTGCCTTCCCACTTGATCGTATCTATTTTTATATTCTTTTTGTGCTAGGTTGCTGTATTCACTTATTATGTGGTTTATTGTTTCGTCTCTTTGTCCATAGAGTCTACAATAATATTATTATTATTATTATTATTATTATTATTATTATTATTATTATTATTATTCATTATACTATTAATTTTAATCTTTATTTTTCGGTTCAACACATTCCTTTCAGTTTCTAATCATTTATACATATTGAAATCAGTTGTGTTTGATGTTGATGCTGATTTAGACGAACGTACATGCGTTCAAAATTAAAAAACTAAAAAAAAGAAAAAAAGACAACGTTTTTCTTTGTCAAATGGTTAGGAGAATTAATATAAACTATCTCAAACATTTTGGCAAAGAATGAACCTTAACCCCAAAGGTAAAATTTCCTGTATTTTCAACGTCTAAACATTTTGTAAACAAGAGCAGAGAACCGCTTAAAATATCAAAATACCCTACAATATAAATCTCACCTGTCTTTTTAAATGTATGTATGTATGTATGTATGTATGTATGTATGTATGCCTAAAACTTTCTACAGAGTCAAAGGATTTCCACAATATTGGGATCGCTTTGAAGTGCTACCCTTCAGACGACAAATATTGAAAAATTGGCGAAAAACATTAATTTCTTCACCCTCAACTGCTTGCTCAATCGAAATCGGCGGTGAAACAATTTCTGCTAATGGCGATGCAGATCATTTTCTGGTGCAAGAGTGAATAGTAGGTCCTGACAGAGATCATAATGATCATTGAAGGGGTTATAAAGCAGTATATGTGCGTTGTATAGTCGGTTCTCTTTATAACGATTTATCTGTTTATCATATATATATAATCATATTTGTTGCACTTTCTACGAAGATGCGTGCAGCTAAATAAATATATACACACTCTGCCTTGTTCCAGCCGTTTGACGATCAAACACAGAGAGGGTTTCAAAAAAAAAACCTATTTTCATTTAATTATTATTTTGCCTGCAGTGGTCCTCGGACATATCGAGCAAGGAGGGTGAAAGGTGGAGGTTGGGGTTGACAACGCAATGATCATGCACCTCTCTCCATCTTTCTCTCTCTCTTTGTGTTCGTAGAACTTCTTGTTTTGTTGATAATTTCTTTCTTTCTTCCATCAGACGTCAATATATGTGTACAAGTCTGAGCTAGATCTTTTTGTTTCATCAGAGGTCAATATGTGTGTATAAGTCAAACCGAGATCTCTTTGTTCTATCAGAAGTCAATATGTGTGTACAAGTCTGACCGGGATCTTTTTGTTCTTTCAGAGGTCAATATGTGTATAAGCCCAACCTGGATCTCTTTGTTCTGTCAAAGGTCAAAGGTCAATATGTGTATAAAAAATCTGACCTGGTATTTTCTTTGGCTTCTGTGAACCTGGAATTTGTGTGTGTGCACGATCTCCTTTATCCAACATGCGTAAACGTCAATTCTAAAGCAGCGAAAAGGTTATGCCAATCACTGAATCATTTACATTAAATTATTCAGAAAGGTGTGATATACCAGACCAAAATCAAACCAAACCATACAAAACTATTCAGTTGTTTTCTGACTTGTTCACATATCATTATTATATGTAAAATGTAATCATTTCCACAATCATTATAACAGTGAAAGCATTTATTGGAGTCGCATTTCATGAACGATGTTTCTGACAAAGGGTAAAAAATTGCTGTTTTCTGCATCAAAATCTATCCATCTAACACTTATCATTGGCTATTTTTAAACTTTGAGTTAGCATTTTATTTTTCATAGTTTCTTACATCAAGTGGCTCCATGTCTCGTCTGGTGTGATTTCTATAAAACAAAATGTCACAATAAGTGCTGCTGCTGCTGCTGTTGAGCGAGTTGGATCTGAATGCAGTGTTGAACATGGAGATGTCAATGTTGCGATATGCGTTGTGAGTTCGACGACATAAATTAATGAAGAGAGAGAGAGAGAGAGAGAGAGAGAGAGAGAGAGAGACAAGGAATGTGATATCGCCACCTATCGGTTGAAACATGCAACAAAGGCGATAATCATATATGTCTCGAAACTGAAATTGTTGTACTTGTGTTCGTATGTTTGTTATGTGCAAAACACAGACTAATGTATCGCCACATTAACATCGTCTGCTTTTGGTAGATTTGGAGCCCTTCATTTTCTGGAATGATTTCAAGTTCCCCCTGATACCAGGAATCAAATCTTTGTGGAAAGTTCATTATCTGTAGGTATTTTTTTTTGTTTTTTTTTTATTGCACATTATTATTACAGGTTATTTCACATGCGCCAACATTGCATTGCAATCGATGACTGAACATCCTCGCTTAACATAAATTGTCCTCAGGTCAATTGACAAAATCAAATAGAAGCTGCTATTCTTTTTTCTTTTGATGTCACAGCTTGTCAAGACTAAGAGCTACTTGAGGATAAAGGTTGTTAATGAGATGATAATTAATGACAGCTGAAAGATGAGGAGCATCATGGGAGTGAAGTACTGATCTACGAAAGGAATTGTTTTTATGGTTCGAATCGGAAAAGTCTCTTGCTTTTATCTGAAGAATGTATTCCGGAAGTCTCTTTCTATTCCTTCTATACGAGGGACGAGTGTGTGTGTGGAGAAAGACATATTAACATTATTATTAAAACTCAAAGTGAGAATGTGTACTGTTGTTATTATTTGTTTGCTATCAACCTGTATACGAAACAATGATTACAGCTGCTGCTATGAAGAAAGAGAAAGAAAAAAATGTACAAACACCTCTACATTTGTTGCTACTACATATCATGTTGTACACTGTTGTATTTCAGCTGTGTTTAAAAGATTGACGATACACTGATATATAAAAATATAACAATATATCTTTATTCTTGATCAGAATTATGGATCGTTGGTTGTTACGAAGGAGATACATGCACAGGAATTCAACGGGTTGATTCTTCTCGGGCTCAAATCATCAAAATATCTTTTTTAATTTTTATCATGTAACTATTTGTGACCATCTGAAACGCCCCCTTTTGGGATTGTATTGTCACTGTAGCCATATCCCCAAGGGTGTTTCATTTGGCCATTGCTGGTTCACTGGATTGACTTGACTTCGATTACATCTATGTAACGTTTTGCCGTAAATGACCTCTTTCATACGTTATACTTTTAACTCATCGTCTTTCGACAATTGATCAAGTTTGTTGTTTCTTTCCATGCAGGTGTCTGTGTGAGATTGATAATTTTTATTCAAATTACCTTTTGGCACATTTGATGATTATTTTATTGTTTGTATTTGGCTATGTGTATGCTTTTGTCAAAATGATTTCTCGTTACACATGGTGTGGGCATTAAACAAGATGTCAGATTCATAATTTTTATTCAAATGCCCTTTCGATACATTTGATGATTATTTCGTTGTCTGTTACACTTGTCGCCTGATGTATGCTTTTGTCAAAACGATTTCTTGTTAAACATGGCCTAGATATCCAAAACTACAAGGAAAGATAAACACAAAGAAAAAATGGACAAACACCTCTACATTCGCTGCTACTACATATTGTGTTCTACTGTAACATGCCGCACCTGTACCAAATCTGTTTATGTGGCAAAGATGCGTTCGTTATGTTACATAAGGATTACTATAAATCTATGGGTTGATTTACAGGTGTCTACCATAGACTGTCGCATGCATATGGACAGACTGACACTAGTCACATAAAAGATCTACAAGATTCTGAGGCTACAATCGGTACCTTCTTTCAAATTGGCGCCATTTTCTTCAATTTGGTCAGGTTTTGCATCGTTAGTATCTGCAACAAAACATGATTCATTTAATTAGATAATTGCCTTCTCGGCTAACACAATGTCACTGTTATAACATTACATGAACGTTGTAATAAGTTTTTTGTAGACTTCCAACACTATAGCTATATTATTACTTGATATACTGTGGCAAAAGCTGTGAAGATGAGGGCTTACCGTTCAAACGACCTAGGTGTGCGTGTGTGCTTTGTCATCGCTGCGAAGCTAGGATAAGAAAAGAATTCCAAGATGGCGCGGACGGCGTTTTGTAATGGTATGATCTCGGAAACTCTCGCAAAATCTCATGCATGTATGCAAATCAGTTAGTCTTCAACAACTATGAATTCGGGTCGTTTTGGAGGGAAAGGGGAGGAAAGAACGGCCGGTTGGTAATTGTGTACGCTGGATCGTGTTGATGGCGTGTCACCGTGTCTGTGTGTGTACTGATCGAACCGCTTTCCTGTCCCTTGCACTTTGGACTTTGAATTGGTTTACATTGGACTTGCACATTGGACTTTGCATTGGTTTAGATTGGACTTCAACTTCACTTAGGCATCTTTGTTACATATATTAACTTGCAAGATGTAATATATACTGTACTAGCTGGCAGACCGGCGTTATTACAATATGCTTAAACATAATATTTTAATTTATGGAGATTGCGCATATTATTATAGAATCAATTTTGTATTGATTCTTATATATTGCGAGGAATAATATGCTTGGTGGATTAATTCGCAATTTTTTTTTTTTTTTAAATAATAATAATGATAATGTTGTTCATCAAATTCCGTCCGTGTTTGTTTACAATATCACATCAGCTGATATTTGGGCTTGACGATGAATGCCCTGGAAAAGTCACTGCTGATTAATGTTTAGTTTTAAAATATGCAAAAGAAAGAAATGATTTGCAGCGATTTTAAATGGTACCGCTTCTTTTATCGTAAATTGAACTCATTAGTAAGAAAAATTAAAATAAAATTGTGAGGTATACCCGGGATTGAACAGGAGTCATTCGATCTGTAGTCCAATGCTCTACCACTAAACTATATCTCCAGATTATAATAAATCTGTTTTTTTTAAGAAGAAATAATTTACTGAAATTTTATTATCTCCCTTTGCCAGTGTAATATAAAATATTCTCCCGTAAAAATTATTTATTTTTATCTATAAGAGAAAAAAGTTATTTTTAAGATCGGATTTTTTTGATTTTCGATACTTATCGGATGAGTTTCTGTACAAAGCATAGGTAGGAACACTGCCAGACATATAAAGGAACTCTCTCTCTCTCTCTCTCTCTCTCTCTCTCTCTCTCTCACACACACACACACACACACACACACACACACACACACACACACACACACACACACACACAAAGTGACTTTTATATAATAGCAGAAATATCTTATTGGCTGTCACAGAAATAAAGGTTTCAAATATGCCGTGCATGGGAATGTATGGACAAAATTCTCAACATGATCAGTAGCATGGTGAGAGGCTTTCTGAACTAGAGTTTTTTGAAGAAGTCTCTTAGTTGTCTCTTGAATTGGGTAACGTAAGACACAAGGTCAACTTTCAATGTGAGCACTCTATTTCCTTAAACAGGAAGACTCTAAACTGGAAGCAATTTTTAATTTTCTCTAATTGAGGATAGAACAGATATACATCCAAGTTATAATACGAGAAAAAATGTAAGCTTGTTTTCGCTAACTTTAAAACTAAGTTTACAGTCGTTTTTGCTCCTTTTATGAAATGTAATATTTCAAATAAATGTATTAGAATACTAAAACTATGTTGATCTTATTTTTTTTTTTATGAAGATCAAAAATCAAAAACGAAGCATCTTTTGCTTTAATCGAAAAGATTAATCAGAATTGAATCGGAATGAAGAATCGAAAAATCGAAACTTTTGGAGCCTAAAAACACAGTTCAGTAATGAAAAAACAGTTCCAGTAATGAAAAATGAAGTTTTCATTACTGGAAAATAATAATAAATATTTATTGTATTTAGACAATCAGTAAAACTAAAATCTTTAGATCATAATTACATCAAAATACGATGTCAATTTATTTTATTTGTATTAAAAAAAATACATTTTTTGGGTAACATTTAAAAGAATGTAGTAAAGTTACAATTTCCGAAAAATGTTAAAAAATTAAATAAATTATTTTTGCAAGAACAATTAAATTAAAGATAAAATATAAAAAGGATTTTAAACATTTTTAGTTCAATTATTTTATTCTTTTGTTTGTTTCTTTAATTATATTATGGGTTTTTGTGTATATTTTTTTTCCATTATATAGCGGACTTTTGTTTGTATTTCTATGATTATATGGTGGGTTTTTGTATGCATCTTTTAATTATATCATGGGATTTTGTACGTATTCTTTTTAATTATATGGTGGGTTTTGTATGTATTTATTAATTATATGGTGGATTTTTTTGTTGTTGTATGGTAGCTTTTATCTGTATTTTTCTATTATATGGTGGGCTTTTGTTTATATTCTTAATTATATGTTGCGGTTTTGTCTGTTTTTTAGTATATGGTGGGGCTTTGTCCGTTTTCTATTACATGGTGAAAAAACATTTTTTAATTACATAGTGAGTTTTTGTCTGTATTTTTAAAAATCATATGGTGGGCTTTTGTCTGAATTTTTTAAAATTATATAGTGGACTTTTGTCTGTATTTTTTAATGATATGGTGGGATTTATCTGTTTTTTTTTTAATTATATAGTAGGTTTTTGTATGCATTTTTAAATTATATGCTGGGTTTCTGCACATATTTTTAATTATATGGTGGAATTTTGTATGTATTTTTCAATTATATGGTGTGCTTTTGTCTCCATTTTTAATTATTTAATGAGATTTTGTCTATATTTTTATCATATGGTGAGGTTTTTCTGTATTTTATTTTATGGTGGAATTTTATCTGCATTGTTTAATTATATGGTGGGTTTTGTCTGTATTTTTAAAATTATATGGTGGGCGTCTGTCAGCATTTTTTTAAAATTATATAGTGGACTTTTGTCTGTATTTTCTAATGATGTGGTGAGATTTGTCTGATTTCTTTTTAATTATATGGTGGGCTTTTATCTGCATTTTTTAAAATTATATGGTAGGGTTTTGTCTGCATTTTTTTAATTATATAGTGGGGTTTTGTCTGCATGAACTCATGAATTTAATCTGTATTTCTTGATGAAGAAACATTTGTGTTTTGCATCTATCCCTCAGATATTCCTGTATTTTCAGTCTCTTGCTAAGAATGTGCATAGCAGACAGCTGAACTAAATATTTGTTTGTTCTTGGAATGGTGCCTTTGTACAAACAAACTTCAAACGAGACCAAATTTCGGAAGAAGAATGAGAATCAAGTGACAGCATTTATCTTTAAAAGTGTTGGCATAGAATAAAAACATTAGCTTTGTTTTCATAGTATTTACTTCCCTCCCACTGCAGGAAGATGTGACATAAGCTCAAAATGTGGGAATTAAAGGAGAGGTGCACTCTAGTCCACACACACACAAAAAAATCCTTGAACAGTCTCTTTGGTATTCCTCAGATGATTAGCAATAAAATAATCCCTTTTCAGAGAAAGAAAGTAAAGCTTTGTAAGGGTGAACCTCCTAGAACTGCCCAGAAGCATTCAAATTGAAGTACAGATATTCTTCCTCTGGTTGAAGAAGGTTTTTTTTTTATTATTTTAATGACGAATGTAATACAAAAACATAAACTATACTTCCATGTTTGATTTTGTCATAAATTCTCAATATGATGGACTCTCCCATCGATTTTGACATATGTGGTCCACCACAGTTATTCGGAAATCCACACAGATGATTTGTTTTTATAGTGGTGAAGGCTTTGTGCAGAACCAACTACACTTTCTGGTACAACTGCTAATATCAGTCGGTGTAATAGTTGGCACAAGACAAAACTGACAGTAAAACTTAGGTTTTACATCTCCTAATGCATGTCTAATGACGTCTGAGGGTGCATCTCTCCCAGTGGATTAAATGCGCCCCCTGATACCAACCCGAAAATTTCTACATCCTAATGCAGTACATACAATGCCTCGCTTTCCCATCCATGTGGTCAGACCCATTCTTGTTTAACTTCGGTGATCCAACGAGAACGGTGTGTCAACATGATTATGACACATTCTCAATATAATTGTACTAAAAAAATTTGTACTAAAAAAATGGACCAAAAAAAATATGTGACTCGTGGAGTCCCTTCCCCCTGAGCTCTGATTATTTTTTTAAAAATGATATGCTGGGTTTTTATCCGTTTGTTCATATTTTAATTATATTGTATGCCTGTTTGTTTAATTATATAATAGGCTTTTGTATTTTTAAATTTTATGGTGAGATTTGTATGTACTTTTTAATTATATGGTAGGTTTTTGTACATATTTTTTAATGATATGGTGGGTTTTTGTATGTATTTTTTAATTATATGGTGTTTTTTTATGTACTTTTTAATTATATGGTGTGTTTTTTTGTATGTACTTTTTAATTATATGGTGTCTTTTTGTCTGTATTTTTTAATTATATGGTAGGTTTTTGTATGTACTTTTTAATTATGTGGTGGATTTTTGTATGTACTTTATAATTATATGGTGGGTTTCTGTATGTATTTTTTAATTATATGGTGGGTTTTTGTATGTACTGTTTAATTATATGGTGGGGTTTTGTCCGTTTTTTATTATTTGCTATATTTGGTTTTTATCCGTTTTTTTTCTTAAATTATATTGTATGTCTTTTTTTAAATTATATAATGGGGGTTTGTATATATTTTTAAATGTTATGGTGAGATTTTTATGTACTTTTTAATTATATGGTGGGGTTTTGTCTGTATTTTTTTAATTATATGGTAAAATTTGTAAAACATGTTCAATAAAAAAAATAAGACAATGTCCAAATTATCGGTCGAGCAAAATATTTAATCTATATTACTTTCATGATTCCTCTTCATTATAATAATAAAATCTTCATTATAATAATAAAATTTGACACTCAAAAAATTGAGCTTTTATTAAAGAAGTAATTATAACTCCTTACTTTTTATGTCAATTCCTATTAAAAGCAATATTATCTACTTGATTGTCAGGTTGTAATTAATTAAATGTTACTGGAATATTACAATAAAACAAGTACTTTTATGATTTTATTAATCAGTGAAATCCACCATTAATTGCAACAAGACAAACTGAGTTACTTCCCCTGATTTCATGCTGTTTATTTATGTAAATTTATTAATTTTATTTTGAAAACTACTTTCATTAATAATTTACTTTCTTATTGTTTTCTGTAATTTTTGGATATGTTACTAAATTCGAGATGACAATTAAATAGATTCCATTGGTTTTACTTGAAATTCAATATTTCGATTTTCGATCTAATAACGAAGAAGTGCCACTTTCATTTTGTTGTGTCGTGGAACAACAGTGAAAATAAGAACAATCAAGTCGAGGTTCAGTTAAGGAACAAGTGTATTAACAATAATGTACAAAGATAGGAACGCGTGTATATCTGCTGGGCACTCGGTTAGCAGTTGAAGTGCAGTCGCATCTCTCTCACCAGTGTTGGAATTACTAGCGCTATTTATAGTGCTAATCGGTGTAAATTCCTCTGTTCAAGGAAGGCCGGTATAACACATTTATTGAAAAAAATCTCTTAGCAGTGAATATAGTTTTAAAAATAAATTCTTATATTTACAATTTTGCGTAACTTTTCAATGTAGAAATATTGGATCTGTTACACTCTGCGTGCTCTCTACACAAAATTAAGGCATTAATAATCATCCTCATTTGACATCCGGATAGCTATCACCGTCATTTGACGTTATAGATCGACTATGAAGAAAATAAAAACTGTTTATAACTCTCTGAAGAAGGTCTGAGTCGACCGAAATATTCGTTTATATTGTTTTTATTTATTGAAAAAATCTCTTTGAATTGAATTTGATTTTGTCACAGAGCACACATCAGCGCATATGAAAATATCAGTAGCAGCCGAAAGATGGATGGCAAGCGATTGTATTAGCAGCAGGAGCAGCGTTTGAATGCGTATGCAAACTGGCAAGTGTGCTTGGGTTTGCGTTTGAAGAAAAAGAAAAAAGGACACCACGTACTCGGAGAGAAATAAAGTCGGCACTCAAGGAGACGGACGTGTAAGGCGAAGGTAAGAATAGGTCGGATGTGACCAGCATGTAGTCGGAAGAAAGAGAAACGCGACCAGGTTAGATGGACATGTGGCAGTGAGAAACTTTTTAAGTCGTGTTGAGACGGGAAAGTTACAGTAGTAAATGCATTTGTTAAAAAAAGAAAAAAAATGCCGATCTGGATTTTTATTTATTTTTGTTTATCTATTCTTTTTCGATCGTACCCACTTTACAATTTTAAAAATGTGTTGTTATATCCAAAATAAGGTTTATTTCTCTCTCCCAGTTCCTCTCTTTCTCTCCAGCTCCGGGTTAAATAATATTACTAGTTGTGGTGACATTCTCTTTGTTTATAATGGACTATTACAATTTTCTTATTCTTTGTTCTGTTTATTATTTTCAATGGTTAATGAATAGACTGAGACGAAGAGAAAGAAAGAATGAAAGAAAGAGAGAGAGATGACGCGAGAGTGATAGATAGTGTATAAAAAGAGACCATGAAAGTCAAACAATGTTATAGATATTAAGAGTAATAGACAGATGAGTGACTGGGTTATTAAATTACAAATGACGGCTAGTTAGGACAATTTTTTTTTTTTTTTTTTACACAGTGATCACCACTTATCAAGGCCCGGAAGCCACTCACGGATAAGGGTTATTGCAAGTACATTACGTTAGTGTGGAGATTTGATGAAGTGTTTACTTAAGGGGGCGGTTCATTAGGAATTTGTTAACATTGGACTTGAACACATCCAAGTTGTAGTCCGGTGGGAAGCAGGCAGACGGAACAGAGTTCCACAGGCGTGCAGTTCTAAGAAAGAAGCTTTGTTCATGGAATCCACGTTTTGATCTAGGCACAGATAAAGAGTGGGGGAAATTTTTCACAGTGGATTCAGCTAGACGGGTGTTTTTCGTGAAAGATTGGCGAGGGGGGACCAGAGATTGGAGTTCAGACGAGCACCTGCCATGGAAATAATGATAAAACAAGGATAGGCTCGCAACGTCTCTTCTGTGGGAGAGAGGTTGCAGGGTAGAGAAAAGGGCATCCCCCACTAAGCCACAAAGTCTATTTTGTTCTCTGTCAAGGCAGGATAGGCTGTTTTTTGCAGCTCCTGCCCAGATATGGCAACAGTATTCCATCCTTGGACGTACTTGGCTTTTATATAGATAGAGAATTGCATCAGTAGTGAGATATCTTCTGGAGATGTAGAAGGATCCCACCATCTTTCCTGCGACCTTGGCAACAGACTTGATGTACGTGTTCCATTTCAGATCAGGAGTAAAGGTCAAACCCAGAAGCTTGTCAAAACACGGGGCCTCACCCAGACGAGAGCCATCCATCACAATTGATGCCAGCTGGGGATCAGAGCGTTGATGATGATTTTGAACTCTATCAAGGCAGGATAAGTCCTTTCTAGCAGCTCATGCCCAAATATGGCAACAGTACTCCATCCTAGGACGTACCTGGCTCTTATATAGATAGAGAATGGCATCAGCAGTGAATCTACTGGATCGATAGAAGGATCCCATCATTTTTCCAGCGGCCTTGGCAAGAGATTTAATGTATGTGTTCCATTTAAGATCAGGAGTAACGGTCAAGCCCAGAAGCTTGTCAAAACATGAGGCCTCCTCAAGACGAGAGTCATTCATTTCAATTGAATAGATAGAGAATTGCATCAGTAGTGAGATATAAAATAGTTTTTTTTAAATGTAACTCAATCCCAATATCAAGGAATATTTTAACATTTATTTCATAAGAATAAAACAGATAGAAAAACAGAGAAAATAAACATCGACCAACTCAACTTTAGTATAATGCAGGAAAATGTTATATGATTCGATACTTGCTAAAAATATGTTTTTAGTTTTTCCTAGCTTCTTCCTAGAACTGTCCGTGTATGGAACACAATTTCGTTTATCTGCTTCCCGGCTGACTATAACATGGTCGTCTTCAAGTCTATCATAAATAAATTCTTATTAAGTTGTCCATTTAGTTGATTGTTCTGGACACACCATCTACCTAACACTAATTTTTAACCTTGAGCGGTCTTCAGGCCTTGATAAGTGGTGACCCTCCAACTAAAATAAATAAATGAATACACTTTCCACTTACATCGAAAGCAAAACTGTAGCATTCAAAGCTGGTGACGCTACCACTGTACCAACGTGACGCGCATATGAAGTGATTAAAAATAAACTAAAATTGATGTAGAAAATGTATAAGGATTTGTTTCAATTTTGATCTCTTAAAACTATTTTAATCGACTAAAGGCCCATAAAAGAATGGTCCATAAAAAATCCAATCATTTGAGGCTCCTAGCGCCGCTCTGCGACTTTTAGTTTCGGGGAAGATAGAGTTTTAAAATATGAAGACAGACAGACAGACATGATGAGTTTTATAAATTAGACAATTGGGTGGGGGCCGGCTTTGTCCGGTCGTAAAGTTTGCTCATATATATATATATATACACATGCACATACAAACATTATATTTATGCGTGTATATACATATAAAATATAGTTTATATAAACCATAGTTACCGACACACACACACACACACACACACACACACATACACACACACACACACACACACACATATATATATATATGTGTGTGTGTGTGTGTGTGTGTGTGTGTGTGTGTGTGTGTGTGTGTGTGTGTGTGTGTGTGTGTGGTGGGGAGTGCGCAAAATGGCTTTAATCCAAATGTGAAGAGCATCAACTGAAGGTGACCTTAACGCAGTGGATCTTCGAAGGATCAAATATCCGCAAAGAGAGTCGTTTTTGGTGAAAAGAATGTTTACCTAACATTTCCAGCCGTTCGTACAAAAGATTGGTATCATCTCATGTTCTGTTGCAATCTGGCACAATCGTGAACGAACGGGCCCACCAAACCGAAGTGTGAAAAGGCCCGGATAAATCACAGAATATCAGCCGGGGGCCCACAAGAACGAATTTATAAATCAAATCACAATCTATTAACCCCACGATTGATTACATACAGTTTTCCTGCAGATCTGAACTTAACCCTAACTTACCTCCCACACACCTTAGCAATGAAAGATGGGGTTCAAGACATACGGAGGAGGAGTCCTTTTTTTTTTTAGTTTTTATCTGTGGTTCTTTGCTTAGAATGTTTCCCTAACATTATCATATGAGAGTATCCTGTATCTCTACAAAGCCACCATTCACCCATCCAGGGAGTATTGTTGCCACATCAGGGCTGGTGTAGCTACCACTTGTCTCTCCCTCTTAATCAGGGTTCAAAAAGAAGTCTTCAAAATCTAATACGTCCCACATTATCATCCAAGCTCCAACCCCTGTCCCATCGCTGCAATGTTGCATCCCTGTGTCTGTTTTACACGTATTTTAATGGAATGTGTTCTGATGAACTCATCGTACTTGTGCCCCCTCAATGTACATACCTCCGACAAACCTGTTTAGCAACAAAATCTCACCCCTTCTTTGCAGGTCCCTAGATGCTGGTAAGCTTTCTACTCTAACAGCTTCTCCCCTCAAACTGCTAGACTTTGGAATTCCCTTCCTGCTTCTTTCTTCTCTGACTGTATTAACCCGCAGAAATTTAAATGTAATGCAAACAAACATCTCGCTCATCTTCTTACATATCCCATGTAAACATAGTCCCAAATAGTAGTCCCTTACGTCCAAGTGGTAGTAAGTCTTGTTTCGGTTGAATATGAGTAAAAAACATAATTATGTAGAGACGTTTTTACCAGTAATAATGTAAAAAAAAAAGTTACAAAGTATATGTGCAGTTCTTGTCCAGAATTCCCTTTATATTTTAAGTGATTAATGGGTATTTGTAGACATTACAACATAAATCTCGCAAGTTTTACTTATTGAGTTATCTTCCTTTGTTTTTTGTTTATTTTAGATTGCCACTTTTCTGTTACTTACAAAATTTGATTTTCTTATTTAAAAATAAAACTAGTTGATCATTTTATGTGATTTTTGGAATTTTTTTTAAAATTACATTTTCACCCCAAATAAGGCAAGTGCCACTTTCATGTAAAGGGTTAATATCCGGGACATAAGTTGCAAGGATACTATCTAGGGAGTTGAGCATCAAGATGTCTGTTCACATTACACTTGAACTTCTGCATGTCAGAACAGTTGGGGAAGCAGGAACCCGGAAGGAAATTCTAAAGTCTAACGGTTCTGGGGAAAAAACTATTAGCGTAGAAGGCTTCCTTACATCTAGGGATCTCTACTGTGTAGGGGTGGGACTTTGCTGCTTGTCGGTTTTGTCAGGGGTACAAATGCTTACAGTTCATCGGAACATCCACCATTAAAATATTTGTAAAACAGGCAGAGGGATGCAACATTTCGTCGATGGGACAGAGGTTGAAGTTTAGATGACAGTTCAGGATCTATCAGGTTGGCAACTCTCTTTTGAACCCTGTTTAGGTGGGAGAGACTAGTAGCAGATGCACCAGCCCAAATGTGACATTGACGTATGATATTTTCCTTTTAGCCAGTTACAAATAACTAGAGATCTCTTCAGGCGATATTGCTTATAGAAAATGTGGAGTCCATAAGGAAAATTGGAGAAAAAAAAATCACAGCACATATTAATCAGGTCAGTCACGTGATATTCTGAACTAAAATAAGCTAATGGCATTAAAATAAGGGAAACAGAAAGAAGAAAAAAGAAATAGAGGGAATAAAATAAAGATATATAAAAATACAATATATGATATACAAAATATATAAATGTACAAAACAAAAGAAATAATAATAAAAATAATAATACTAATAACAATAATCATAATAATAAAATTATAAAATTTAAAATTATACATCAATGAACAAAAAATATTAAAAAAAAAAAAAAAAAGGAACAAAAATTCTTCAATTTTCATCACGGACTCTACCTTTGTATAAACTGCATCGTTTGAAGAGGTCTCTAGTTACTTGTAACTGGCTGATAGAAATATGCTAATGAATGTGTAGCGACATATCAATGTTTATGTAAAACAAATAAAAAGTGTACCTTGCTCTACTTCTGTATTGAGTACTCTTGTATGAACCTCGCTAAAAATTCATTGGTTGCTTCATCTCTGGAACATATTAACCTGGAATAATTACATATATATATATATATATATATATATATATATATATATATATATATATATATATATATATATATATAATTATATATATATATAATAATTTTTTTTAATACCTACAGACACTAGTGTTTCATCCTTTCAGGAATCATCAGTGCAGGGTGACACGATTACTACCAGTCGGGAGATTCAAACCCGGCCACATAGCCATCTCTGACTCCATTAGCAAGGAACAAACCCCACGACCAATCTCAACAACGAGAAATATTGTTGAAACCGCGAGAAATATTGTTGGAATTTTAATATTTATTAATACTTGCCGATATATATATATATATATATATATATATATATATATATATATATATATATATATATATATATAAGGAAACCTCCTATTTTGTCTTTCATCTCAAAGTTGTGTTTTTAAAACTTTTACCAAATTTTTCAGATGGTGCAAACAGCAGATCTAGAAGATTCTTTTCACACCAACATCGATTCAACTGGATGCGATACAAGGCAGGAACTGATAAAAAAAATTTTAGGCGTACTTTGCCACAAAATCAGTTCTTATGACGCAGCGCCAATGCAGGAAAGATTTCGGCAAGAACCGTATCTGGTAGAAGGACAATTGAACGTTTAGTGGCCAAGTTTCGGGAGACAGGAAGTATAGTAGATACGAACAATGACAGTCGTGCTCAACATCATTCAGATATAATTTCTGACAATATTCAGATTTTACGAGAACTCTTTGAGGAATCATCCAGAAAATCAACAAGAAACTGGCATTTTGAGGACATCAGTTTTGAGTATTCTCCAGGATGACCTTTTATCTGTTTCCTTACAAAATTCAGATCTTACAGACACAAACCAGTCGAAAAAAAAAAAAAAAACAGAACAAGAAGCATTTTGTGAAGACATCATTCAAAGAATAGAAAATGATCCTGACTTGTTGGATTTGATTTCCTTTAGTGGCGACGCTCAGTGTCTCTGGACTCAGGCTCAGTCCCATGAACATACCGATCGTCTTCTTAGCCAACAGAAAGTGACTGTATGCTATGCGATCGGATGAAATGGCATCATCGATCGGACTATATTTCTTTTAGGAGGAGAAGGAGAAGAATGACTGTTACATTGCATTCATGTGGACAAAATTCGTTCCTGCACTGATAAGGTTTTACTTTCAATCAGACTTGGAATCTACAATCTTCTATCATTCAACCATTATTTGGTGAAAAACTTTCCAAAAATACTCTGTGGAAAATTTGAGATCAAAAAGAAAATAAGGCTCTTTCCTTGAACCACCTTGTGTGTATATATATATATATATATATATATATATATATATATATATATATATATATATATATATAGGAACTCGATGGAAATTGCTCAATTTGTATGTCACATCTGCTTCAAGATGTGCAAATCTGCGGCAGGAGTACAGAGTCATCTGAGATGGCATGGACGACAGGATTGGGA
>NC_136518.1:83718124-83780624 GCF_053919585.1 Euprymna scolopes
AGCAACAGTGTTCTCCTACATGACTGCATTGTTATAGCCTTCAAACACAACTCCTTTCTTGAATTATTCATCAATCAACCTAATAGAAGTTTCAAAAAGATTAACTAATACGATTTATTCAACACAAGTTGCTTTATGATGTTTTTGAATTTTTGAGATGAGGATTCATAATCTGTATTATTTGGTTTCTTCAGACTACTGCTCTCATCGTGAGCGTTATTTTCTACACCATTTAGGTCGATGTAGCCATAGGCCTTCTTGAGGCGTATCTTGCCGAAAGATTCTCGAGTTTGACAATATACATCCGAAGAAGGTTGGAGGTTTCATTGACAAAATATTGTGAAAATGATGGTGAGGACAGTAGGTTTTTTTTTTTTTTTTTTTTACACGATGGTCACCATTTATCAAGGCCCAGAAGCCACTCAGGGATAAGGGTTATTGCAAGTACAGTACGTTAGTGTGGAGATTTATTGAAGCGTTTACTTGAGGTGGTCCAAAGAATCCAAAGAAGATAAAGTTGCTTGTAATTGTTAAAAAAACTTTGAAGCTCCAACATTTTGAAACTGATACGGTAAACGCTCACAAAATTATGAAGCATCTCTCTAACCCTGACTCAAAAACACCTTTTTTGATTACCATGTGCCTGACGCATGTGAACCTGCTTGCAGAAGTCAGAAAATAACACAGCTTTCAAACATTTTTTTCGCGCACAGAATCACTGAGTCATGGAACAATCTACCTGCATCAAGTATTGGCTGCTGAGACACCTGCATCCTTTAAAAACCCTCAAACTTTCACAAAACTCTCCCCAAACTATACTTAATGTCTCCCTCCTATACATAGCATTACCCAAAACACGCTGTAGCCTCAGTCGCAAAGTAAAAATTAGAATTAGAATTTCCTTGATTTCCCACCGCACATGACAGCTTATTACAACTGTGAAATCTCTCACGTAATTGTCTTCTCGAACCTGCTCTTTCCTTTTTATAGTGTTTTTTTCCTTACCATGACATTCCACTCACAGCTCAGTATTTGCATATAGCCGCCTGTGCTATGGTAAATATCCGTGGAACTATGCATTTCATGAATCGCTATTTACTTGCCTCCCCACGAGGGCAGAGTTAGACACGAAGTCAGTATTTAATGTGAGAAAAATCGCTCTTCCCAAGTAGAGGCTTTCTGGTTTAGGACAAAATTTCAAATTGACTCAGTCCAGAAGGATTTCTCCTTCACTGATTGAGGACCACCAAAGAATCAAACAGGTACTACACGTTGCTATTTGCCAAAAAGTTAAGGAGATTTTATGTCTTTGACAATTGCACATCATCCTCTATACTGTACATGCACTTTTGATAAAGTGCTATTAAAAACGTAAGCCTGACAGACCAACGAAAATTCTATTTCAAACTTAAGTGTAATAAACAAAAGAAAATTAAATTTTAAATTCAAATATGAAACAATAAAAGAAACTTCTTTTTTTTTGTTACAAAGGAGTCACCACTTATCAAGGCCCGGAGGCCATTTGAGGATAAGGGTTAATGAGTGTACTGTTATGGGAAAATGTCATAGAAATCGTTAAAAGTGGAAATTTGGTAAATTGAAAGGGAACGGCTCATCAAGAACTTGTTTATGTTGGACTTGAAGACAACCATATTGCGGTCAGCTGGAAAGCAGGCAAACAGAAGAGAGTTCCACAGGCGTTCATTTCTAAGAAAGAAGCTTTCTTCATGGAATCTACATTTAGGTTTAAGCACAAATAAAGAGTGGGGAAATTATTGATAGTGGTTTCAGTTAGACGAGTGTTTTTCATAAAAGTTTGGTGAGGAAGGTATCATAGAGTGGAGCTCAGACGAGCACTTGTCATTAAAATAAGGATAAAGCAGAGACAGGCTTGTAACATCTCGTCTGTAGGAAAGAGGTTGCAGGGAACAGAAAAGGGCATCCCCTACTAGGCTACAAAGTCTATTTTGAACTCAGTCAAGGCAGGATAAGCTGCTTCTAGCAGCTCCTTCCCAAATGTGGCAAGATTACTCCATCCTCAGACGTACTTGGCTCTTATATAGGTAGAGAATTGTATCAGCAGTGAAATATCTACTAGATAGGTAGAATGATCCAACCGTTTTTCCAGCAACCTTGGCAACGAATTTGATGCACGTGTTCTATTTCAGATCAAGAGTAAAGGTCAGACTCAGAAGCTTGTCAAAACATGAAGCCTCACTAAGACTACAGCCATTAATTCCAACTGATGCCAGATGGGAATGAGAATGGTGATGATATAAAGATAGAAGTTTGATTTTAGATGCATTATAATTAACCAGCCACCTCTTTCCTCATTGTACCATGTGCTCAAGATCAGAGGAGAGAGAATCAGAGAGAACTTGGTCGTTTATGACCTTTGAAGTGTTGTCATAGATAGTAGTGTCATCAGCATAAATGTCTATAAATGATCTCAAGATGCGATTTAGGAGATCATTGATGTAGATCTAGAAGAGAATTGAGCCCAGGATTGACCCATGAGGGACTCCAGCATTAATATACTGAGCTGATTTTTGCCCATCAGCCACTACTATTATGAACTTATCAGAGATAAACGATTTAATAATTGAGAAAACATTTTCAGCTATACCGTAACTGGAGATCTTGTGGAGTAGACCTTTATGTCGGACCTATCAAAGGTCTTTGATATGTCAAGAGCAATTGTCCTAGAAAGGAAGTCTCTGTCGAGAGATTCACTAATCCTATGAAATATAAATGTTAGCACATCTGCTGTAGGTGCAGAATGAAAACCATATTGCATGTCACTGAAGAGGTTATTTTTGTTGAGGTGGTTGACTACTTCTCTATTTAACACAGATTCCAGCAACTTACTCGTGACGCACAGGAGACTTATTGGTCTGTACTGAGAGGGAAATGACCGATTACATGAATTTTTAAGTACATGACATATTGATGAGGTTTTCCATCGTGTTGGGAAGCAATTCTCCTTAAGACAATGTTTAAACAGCTTTGTAAGTATCGGAGCTAGTTCTGGTTGAAGTGACACAGAAAAGAAAAATTAATTTCAAACTTAAGAGTGACAGACAAAAGAAGACGCTATTTCAAACTTAACTGTGACGGATATAAGAAAATAAGACAGAATTTTCATGGCAAGTGTTCGCCTGAGCTCCAATCTATGTTCCGCCCTTACCAAACATTCACAAGAAACACCCATTTGGCTGTAAACACTATCAATAATTTCCCCCACTCTTTATCTGTGCCTAAACCTAAACGTAGATTCCATGAACAAAGATTCTTTCTTAGAACTGCACACCTGTGGAACTCGTTTACCGGCTTTCCAGCTGGCTACAATATGGCCGTCTTCAAGTCCAATGTAAACAAATTCTTGATGAGCTGTTCCCCTTAAGTAATCCAATTTACCAAATTTACACTTCTAACGATTACTTTATTGTCCTTTTGACCACTGTACACTCTTTAATCCTTAGCCTCACGTGACCTCTGGGCCTTGATAAGTGGTTACTCCTTTGTAAAAAAAAAAAAATGCAGGAGAAAATTCTATTTCAAACTTTAGAGTGACAGACAAAAGAAAATTTTATTTCTAACTTAAGCATGACGGACTTTTTGTGAGTTTTATTGCACTTGAACCCTGTACACAACGATTTCATCATTACGATGTTTTATTTTATTTGAAAGGTTTTCATTTCTGTATACCCGATTTTATAGCCTGTAATTGTAGCCATTAAGACAATCATGAAACTTCCAGAGTATGAAAGAATTGGTTTAAAGAATATCACAAAATCTTACCTACTTAATTTCCCAATTAAGTCTGCAAAAGCCCCAAGTGGAATAAATGGAAAGAACCGAGGATCTTGGATAAAAGTAAACGTCCTCTAATGCTTCCAATCTGCCGAATAGATCAAAGTCTTTTGTAAGTCATATTTGTACAGGGCTTCTGCAGACATTAGGACCTCCCTGTGGAGAGAAAACATTAAAACAGCTGTCTACTTTGTGTTTTATCAAAGAATTTTGATCTGATTCATATGTCTTTCGAGGGTTAGGGTTGTGGAAAAATGGCTTCTTCCTAATGGAGGTGAGCTGCTTTGCATCATTTATTTAAAAAAAAAAAAAAAGATGTAGTGGATATCAGCTGAGCTTAAGGGTGTTTATCCGTCATTTTTCTACCCAACAAAACAAAATCTTCAAATTTAAGAAAGAGGAAAGTTAGGGGTACACAAAAAATGCTGTCGATAACCGATTTGTGTGCAAAAAAAAAAAAACAAACAAACTGTAAGACAGACGAAAACTAGGATGTGGAAAAAAAAATATATGTATATATATACTAGCAGGCCGTCTGGCGTTGCCCGGTTGTAAAATATGCATAAATACTATATTTTAATTTATACAGAAACTGAGACATGTGCATGCGAGTATTAAGTTTTTTTTTTTTCTAAACAGTTCACTTCTTCTAAGTAAAAAAAAAATGCTCAGGCTGAGATCGAAATGAAACCCTAAAGTCAGTGAGTCAAGTACAATAACCATTAGACCAGCCTGACACGTTCAATGTGTTTTTTAAAACCTATCTTTTTCTTAACATAAGGACGCTGTCATGTTTCACGACCATGCATATGTTTTGGATCTACAGACTTGGAATTTGGTATATAGGGTATTCAGACATGTAGAAAACTTTTTAAAAGGCTTACATCCGGAAAAAAGGGCTGCTAAGGGGTCAATATTGAAAAATGGTACTTAAGAGTCATCGGATTTTTTTTTTATCTGTTTGCTGTTTCACAAATGCACATGCGTGAATTGTTCGCATGACAAATTACTTATGAGAGTGGAGAGTTGTATATTTTGGTTTCGACTCTAGCTGATGGCACCCAAGTCATATATATATATATATATATATATATATATATATATATATATATAATTTTTTTTTTCCTTCCGAGAATTTAAACTGCATTCTTTATTTTTATTTTTGCATATTTTATTCAAAGCTTCTTTAGACTATATATATATAATTATTTTTTTTACTATAATAATTAAATACCTACAGACACTAGTGTTTCATTCTTTTGGGAATCTTCAGTGCAGGGTATCACGATTAACACCAGCCGACAGATTCCAGATTCGAACTCGGCAACATATATATATATATATATATATATATATATATGCATACACGTTTCATTAAATAGCACAGATAACTCTTGCTTGTTTTTCTTGTAATCCTCCTTTTCTCTTTGTCGGACCATTTTCCGAACGTTTTTTCCGAGTGAAAAAAGAAATTTCCCATAATCGCGAATATATATATATATATATATAGTCATCCACATACAGTACTGTTTCGCTGTTTCACAGCTCATCAGTGCGGCTAGACAGGCAACTACCTCAAGCCAGGATTGAAACCCGACCGTTTGTACGGCAGTCAAGGCTCCTAACCATTACGCTATTGGCGGCTGCTTGAACGAGTAGTGAGTTTAACGATGTTTTGATATCGTTCGAAATACCTATATATATATATATATATATATATATGAGCAAACAGTTAATAAAATATGTTAAAAAACACTTTGAAATGAGTTAAAAACATATTTAATCTGAAAAGGAAACACTAGATAAATGGATAGTCCTTAATCCGCGGAGTTTCGAAGAAATACTCTCCTTCTCATCAGAGGGTAGGAATTAGCAAAATGCGGGATCAGATTTTGCATGCAGAAGTATTTGATGAAACAACAAGTAAGTCAAAGATCTTACTTGAAAACAAAATAAGTTAAGCAGAGGGAATATGGTAAAGAAAAAGGTGATTACACATGAATGGATAGTCTAGAAAATCCAGTGACGGTAAAATCCAAATGTAAAACTTCAAGAAAGTTAAAAGAATTTCCATTTGTACAAGTAAAATCCAAAGACATCCCGTAATTGGAAGAAGATGGTCCATAATATATATATATATAAACTGGAAAGAAATTTGAAAAAAAATTAATTGGTCCAAATTATCTTTACATTATTTTTATTTTTTTTTTTTTTGAAGGTGGCTTCCTAAATAATCAAAATCTGAACGGATCCTGGATTAATTGGATTGTCTGGATTAATTGGATTGTCTGGATTAATTGGATTGTATGGATTAATTGGATTGTCTGGATTAATTGGATTGTATGGATTATCATTCTCATTTTGGATGTTATTTTCATAAAATTTCAGCCTAAGCTGCATAAATTTCATATTGTTCTGAGATCATCAGATATAATTTCTTATCATTTGTGCCCAGCATCTCTTCAGCCATTGCTTTCACTTTCATGCAGCATCATATTTCTTTCACGTGCATGATAGACTGAAAATGTTATTTCAAACTTAAGCGTGGACAACCAACGAATAGACAGATGGAGGTAACCATATGAATGCATGTATAATGGTATTTTAGTGATAAAGATGCGATTTTAAACTTAAGCATGACAGAGACTGACGAACTGACACTTTTGGCTCGGAGCAAAGTGTATTATCTGTTTTGATACAATACTTTATCTTTTCTGGCTTCTCAGTCAGCAAAGAAGAAATTAGACTAAGGCAAATTTTATCACAATTCCAAGTATTTTTTGGAAACCAAATTTTTTTTACATAAAAAGCTGATACTGTGTCTACGTCTGCCCTTGTGGGGAGTTGACTAAAGAGGGACAAACTAACAGAACTTGTGCTCGAAAAACTGAACTTCATCTCAACTTAAAACTTGATAAAGTGATGGTTAAATTTTTTGTGCAAAGCTTAATTTAAGCAAAGACTAGTTCATATTATTAAAAAAAAAAAAAAAATTGGGAAATGTCAAAACGGGAAATGTTACAATTGGGTGCTTCAAAGTCATATTCATTTTTTGGCAGATTTTAGGAAATAATTAAAATAATGTCATACTAAGGAGTTTTAATGTTTTAATATTTTAATGTTTTAGCAATCAGAAAAAAAAAATGGGGGAGTATTTTTCTTCTGATTTTTATTGCATGTAATCGATTTAAAGAAAACTAGAAAAGCACACAGCTCTGCGAAGATGAAAATTCTTCTGAAAATAATCTGATGTTCTTTTTTTTTGCGTTGGGGGGGATAGAAATCACAAAGAATAAACAACAGATAAAGATGGGGTTGAGCAATCAAAAGGAACAGATCGTTGGATAAGAAAGAAAGCAGTTAAAAACGAAAGATGAAGGTGGGGATAAAAAAGAGGATGGTTAAAAACGAAAGATTGAGGTTGGAATTAAAAAAAAAGGTAAAAAGGATATAAAACCGTTAAAAATCTGGAAGGAAATTTAGAAGAAAAAAAGTAAAAGGAAAGTCTGGGTAATCACACAGAATTCTTTTTTTTTTTTTCTCACCAATATTTTCTTTGTTGGCACTAGAGGCAGTTGCAGACGTCTGCGATGGAGATTTGGTGTCAGGTGTTGAAGCAGCAGCGGCCGATGCCGACTTTTCTGTGCCTGGAATTAAGCAATCAAATTATTCTTAGTTTCAAAGATTCTTTTTTATTTGATTATTTTAAATTGTATGTTTACAATTTATGCAAATCTGATACAGTTTGGTTCATTTTAGTTTAGTTTCTAATCATTTAAATTACTTGTACTGATCAGACTACTGTTCTCATCATGAGTGTTATTTGTGCAATTTTCCCCTGTCGGTCTTTATAAGAGTTACCTCCCCTTTGTCAACCAATTTTTTTTCAGAAATTCGAAATAATAACCATAAAATAGAGACTAACTGACAAAATATGAAAATATTTACGAAGCCAGTCACTTTTCTCTTTTCTTTTCCAAACCATAACTAACATGCCTGAGGACGGTTGAAGGATTATCCGATTGTAACGTTGCACAAATAACACTCAAGATGAAAACGATAGTCAGATGAATACAAGTAACATAAACAATCAGCCCTTATCTAAAAAGTTCAGAACTTTTCTAATTAGTTCATTTAACAATAAATAGCCTAGAAGGTGGCTGGTGAATTTTAATGCATCGAAAACCAAGCTTCTCTCCTTTCATCATCAACGCTCTGATCCCCACCACACCCCAATTGAAATGAATGGCTCTCGTCTTGGGGAAGCTCCATGTCTTGACAAACTTCTGGGGCTGACCTTTACCCCTTGATCTGAAATGGAACACATACATCAAATCTGTTGCCAAGATCGCTGGAAAAATGATTGGATCACCCTACCACTCCAGAAAGTATCTCACTGCCGATGCAATCCTATATCTGTATGTGCCAGGTATGCCCTAAATTGAAGCATTGTTGTTACATTTGGGTAGAAGCTAGTCGGAGCACCCTATCCAGCCTTTATAGAGTTCAAAACCAGTTTCGAAACCAAGTAGGTAACACCCTTTTCTCTTCCCTGCAACCTCTTTCCCTTAGGAGAGACGTTGCGAACCTGTCTCTGCTTTATCGTTATTTTATATGGCAAGTGCTCGACTAAACTCCAATCTATGGTTTTCCCTTGTCAAACTTTCACAAAAAACACTCGACTAGCTACAACCACTATATACGATTTGCACCCACTCTCTAACTGTGCCCAAATCTAAACGCAAATTCAATTAACAAAGCTTCTATATATGGCATCTTTTCGTATCTTCTTCTTCTGATGAAAAGCATTAGACTTCGAAATGCCTGGCATAAAGATAATTCATATCCCCTACACACTATATTGTATTCCTTTGTTTCAAATTGATTGGTAAATCTATATACAACAGTATATATTTTTCTATCAATATATTTTCATATATATATACACTTGTGCCCGAAATTATTCATACCCCCCTTGAAAATTGAGTTTATTAGGTGTAACTTTGTAAGAATTTATTGTTTACGTCCATATTGATACATATTCTTAATAAACCTCTTCTGATCATTTTCGTCATTTTAAAATCTCGGGATACTTGTAATAAAAGAAATATACAGCTATTTATAAAATCTGCAATGTTCAAAAATAATCATACCCCCTTATTTTTTCAGTATTAATCGAGTTTCTGACTGTTTGTTTCCTGTTTGATTCTTATTTTGAATGCTTTTATACAACCTTTGATTAATTTCATTTCGTTTTTTGCATTTTTCAGAAATTAAATGATATCAACTGAAAACCAATAAAAGAATAAAAATTATTAGAATGGGGAAGAAAAAAGAGCTTAGTAATGATCTTAGGACTAAAATTGTGAATTCACATAAGGATGGTTTAGGTTACAAGTCAATTTCCAAGAAATTTGAGGTCCCTACAGCAACAGTACAGAGCATCATCAAAGAATTCCAGAGCCACCACACAACAAACAACTTGATTGGTAGAGGAAGGAAAAGGAAACTGTCTGCTAGAGCCACCAGGAATATTGTAAGAAGTGTTAATGCAAATCCAACCACCACTACTAAGGACATTTTAGAAAATATGGAGTCTTCTGGCATAAAAATATCAAGGCAAACATTGCAAAGGACTCTGGATGAAAATGGTCTGAAAGGAAGAAGACCAAGAAGGACTCCATTGCACACCGGAAAACACCTTGCAGCACGTCTAAAGTTTGCTAGGACCCATGTGAATTCTCCAGAGTCCGTTTTCTCAAGTATTTTGTGGACTGACGAAACAAAAATTGAATTGTTTGGCCATATGGATGCTTCTTACGTTTGGAGGAAGAAAGGAGAAGCTTACAACCCAAAGAACACCATACCCACGGTGAAACATGATGGTGGTAGCTTAATATTTTGGGGCTCCTTTTCGGCTAGTGGTCCAGGTAGTTTGGTCAAGATAGATGGAACCATGAAGAAGGAGCAATATTTGGAGATACTCCAGAAAAACATTAGACAAAATGCGGAGAAGCTCCATTTAGGACCAAACTGGGTCCTTCAACAGGATAATGATCCAAAGCATACTGCCAAAATAGTCAAGAAATGGTTTGAGGATAATCAAATTAATGTTTTTGAATGGCCTAGCCAGAGTCCCGATCTGAACCCTATCGAAAACCTCTGGCACATATTGAAAACTGAGGTTAAAAAGCGGAAACCTTGAAATTTGAGGGATTTGGAGAACTACTGCATTGAAGAATGGTCAAAAATCAGTGTTGATGCTTGTAAAAACCTTGTTGATAAATATCCAAAACGGTTACAGGCAGTTATTAAGAATAAAGGGCATGCTATTGACTATTAGTAAGAGAGGTATGAATAATTTTGAACTAGTGCCATTATTGTTTTTCTTTGTATAATGTTTCAAACTTGCATAATTTATTTATTTGTTGAGTTTAAATTAAATGCTGATGCTTGATTTATTGTTTGAAATCCCTTTAATATTGTCTACCTTCTGGTTTGAGCAATATTCTTATAGAAATCTCAAAAGTTCCGAGGGGTATGAATAATATCGGGCACAAGTGTATATAGATATATATATATATATATATATATATATATATATATATAGAGAGAGAGAGAGAGAGAGAGAGAGAGAGAGAGAGAGAGAGAAAGAGAGAGAGAGAGAGAGAGAGAGAGAGAGAGGCAGGCATACGCATTTTTGTAAGGAATCGTCAGGCACTTAGCTCTACCCACGTACTGAGCACTCTTGAATCAAGTACTGAAAATCTATACATATCATATGACATGTCCTTCTAATAGATATTATCATATATATAATAGGTATTATCATATATATAATAGGTATTATCATATATATAATAGATATTATCATATATATAATAGGTATTATCATATATATAATAGATATTATATAATGAGTAGGGTTGGATCAAATACAATTGTATTTGTATTTCAATTGCATTTAAATACAATTTTAATGTAATTGTATTTGTATTTTAACATCACAAGAAAAAGTAATTTGTATTTTTATTTTTATTATGGCATCCAGGAAAATAGTATTTTGTATTTGTATTTATATTTGAGAGGGAGAGAGAGAGAGAGAGAGAGAGAGAGAGAGAGAGAGAGAGAGAGAGAGAGAGAGAGAGAGAGAGAAGGAAACTTTCAGATCTCTAATGATAATAAAATGCAATGAGGACACGATATAGAATGTAATGTAGATGTCAGATTTGGAAGGAAATATTTCTTTTCTTTTTTTTTGCATATTTTCAGATTTGTTTATTTGAAAAAAAAAAGTACTTATATTTGTTTTTGTTTAAATCGGTTATTGTATTTTTATTTGTATTTTGAGATTGAGGAATAAAAGTATTTGTATTTTTAGACTTAGGAATAAAAGTATTTGTATTTGTATTTGTATTTCTGGTGACCTAAACGAAAGTATTTGTATGTGTATTTCAATTGTTAAAAGTCAGTACTGATCCAACCCTAGTGTGTACATGATATAAAAGATGATTTTCCCAACAAAAAAAAAAAGTCACTGAAAAATAAAAACAACTTTTATTTTAATTGACAAATAAGATTTTCGGTTAAAAAAAAGATTATAAGAAAAAAAAAAAAAAAGATTATAAGAAAAAAAGAAACAAAAAGATTAACAGTAATTTCAAATCAGAAATGATTTACGCTGAAATAAAACATTAATAATGCAAGAAAAAAAGTCTGTTTTATTCAGATAATATATTCCGAAATGTGCTCTGTCGGAAGTTGTGAAGACTTGAGGGTGAGTATAAAAATAATATAAACTGACTCATAAAAATAATGGAATGGCTAATGATGATGATGATGATGATGATGATGATGATGATGGTGGTGGTGGTGACGATGGTGATGATGATGAGGGTGAGGAGGAAGATGATGGTGATGATGATGCCGCCGCCGACGGTGATGACAGTGATGATGATGATGATGATGATGATGATGATGATGATGATGATGATGAGTACAGTGATTATGATGATGATGATGACGACGACGACGACGACAACGGTGATGATGGTGATAATGACAATGACTATAATGATGATGCTGATGATGGTGATAATGATGGTGACGATGATGATGATGACGACGACGGTGATAACGACGACGGTGATAATGACGATGGTGATAATGATGATGCTGATGATGGTTATAATGATGGTGACGATAATGATAATGATGATGATGATGATGACGACGGTGATGATGATGGTGATAATGGCGATGACTATGATGATGATGATGATGATGCTGCTGCTGATGATGATGATGATGATGATGATAGTGGTTGTGATGATGGTGATAGTACTGATGTTTTTTTTTAATTTTAACTTTTTGGATTAGAACAACATCGTTTCGGTTAATTTCGGTTCTTCATATCACTCATTACTATTATTGTTACGTTACTGTTTTCGCCTTAAAAAATCCAAGAAAGATGATTTTTGTTTAAACATTTGTAGATTAACGCCTTCCGCTGAAGGCGACCAACGACCTTCTCATGATAAAGCTTTTATGATTAGAGTGCTTAGCGGTGGCTCTCGTGAAGTAGATATTGTCGTGCACTGACGACCTGCATGTACCAAGTTCGATCCAGTCAGTTTCACGTATGGATGTTGGCAACCTTTATGTTGTCTCTCTTGTATTTAGTAATTCTAAGAAGAATTGGAAAAACAATTCGATCAACAGAAACGATGACTCATACGATTTCATCTTATTATTACGATCCTTAAGTTATATTTGGACATTAAAAGTTTTTTTTTGTTTTTTTTTTACATTTGTTAAAAATAACAGCCTGTTTTATTTTATTTTATTTATTTTTCTTTAGCTGGGTGAAAACAGATCTTCTTGTAATTCGGCCGTTCAAGTGTAACGTGTCTGGTTGTGACTTAAGGAAGATAAAAAAAAACTTATGTGATGAATGGTGGCCCCTCTCTGTCTATCTCCTCGTCACTTTCTGTTGTTTCCTTTTCTCTCTCATCTCCCACTCTTTTTCCCCTCTCCCTTTTTCTGTTTCCCCCTGTTTCTCCCCCTCCCTCCCCGTTCCTCTCTTTTTTGCTCTCTTACTCAATATTTCTCTCTCTTTCTCCTTCTATCTACTCCACTCGCCCTGTCTCCTTTTCTCAGTTTCAAAAACTAAAAAAAAAAATATCTCCCTTAAAACAGAAATAAGGCAAAACTTCTCCATGTTCCATTTCTTTGCATATTATAGTGTTCATTCCATTAACAGAAAATGGTTCATGCGAGAAGACAACAAAGCCCTTCTATTCAGTTTTGTTTTCCATTTCAGCCTCATACACCTCCACCTAAAAATAGGTTGAAACTCGAAATTGCTTTAGAATCAAGTGGACAAGTTGTTCTAAACAAATACGCGTGTTTAAAACCAAATGTTGAATTTCATCTGGACTTCACCTTTCGATTGCTTGAAGATGGATAAAAATTACTCCGAAACATATCAAATCCCAAAAAGAAAATTAAAAAAAATATATATTTGTAAAATTGCTTTTTAAATGTCCAACTATGAACCATATACCTATAGTTACATCAGTAATTATATAATAAACAAAAATAACGAGAAAAGAGATTTCCATCAGTAATTATATAATAAACAAAAATAACGAGAAAGAGATTTTATCCCCGAAATATTTTAGATATCCACCATCCTGCTTATATAAAACAGTAAGGCCATATTTACTGATTTATACACGTGATTGATTTTGAAAAATAAATAGAGATATACGGAGATTTATAATTTGATAAGAACTTGGTTCTTTTCTCTGATTTTGCTCATACGTCACTTGCATACTATTTCATGAATTGATTGATTGATATTTGATCTATTATTCTATTGAAAATGCCTTTTAGTTCACAAAATGTTTTTTTGCATATTTAAAAATTTATATATATATATATATATATATATATATATATATATATATATATATATATATATATATATATATATATATATATTCAACCTAACCACTGATTCATTTTTACTTTTGTTTGTTCTTTGACACAAAGAAACTATCCTTGAAAATCTATGGTCTTTTATTATCATGATTTATTGTTTGAATTTTTCATGAATTAATAAATATTTAAATTTATTCAATTTTGATTTTATTATCAATTTTTCTTGTTTATACACGCATATTTATATACCCACATATTTATATATACACATATATACACACATACACACATGAAACATATTTTTGCAGTCGATTTTTCATCAACCAGAAAGCAAAACTCGTACACTTCGTTTTCGTATAAAATATAAAAATTTTTATTTGCTGTTTCTTTCGTTACTGCCTGATAACACGTGATCCTAGCCAGAGACAAAGAGAGCGGACCAGAAACAGGGTAGATAGTGCCATGATTGTGCGATGTTGATTTGCCAGCTAACTGTGGCTTGTTTCCATTTTCCTTTTCTCCGGGCTATATATGTAACCTTCTTTTTGAATTATTTCTCTATAATGTACCTGTTCATATTTGACTTTTAATTAAAATATTCTAGTGTTCACGGCAATTTAAAAAATAAGTTCAAATTGAAAAGGCAAAAAGAAAGTCCGCAGCAACAAACTTGCTTAAAACCAGCTTAAATTAACGCCGCTAAATTAGTTTAAAATATCCACAAACAGGCAAAAAAGCATTTCTAATCGTAATTGTTGTTGTTCCAGGTTATACAACGTAACATTTAGTCCGACTTTCTATTAGTGATCGTCAGGAGCTTATTAATCTCCACCTTTCTGGTTTATCCAATCGAGAAATCAGCCACAGATTGAAATGTGATGAGAAAACAGTACGAAAGACTGTGCAAAAGCACGAAAACACCGGCAGTGTTCATGATGCCCCTAAATCTGGTCGTACTAGTGTTACTTCCAACAGGGAAGACAATGCTATCAAGATCAGCAGCCTAAGAAACAGATTTGAAACGGCTCCCCAAATCCAGCAACAGTGCAATCTTGTTAAAAAGTGCTCTCTTTCTACTGTCAAGAACAGATTAAAGGAATTTAATTTGCGAGGATCTGTTGCAAGATGCAAGCCAATAATTTCTGTAAAGAACAGAAAGTGCCGTCTGGACTTCGTAAAATGCAATGAAGATCATGACTCTTCATATTGATCAAAAGTGCTTTTTAGCGATGAAACCAAGTTCAATAGGCTAGACAGTGATTGTAGGCAGTACGTCCGTCAAAAGAAAGACAAAGAATTTTATCGTAGGTGCTCAGTTTCAACGCTGCTAGGTAGTGGAGGTTCAGTTTTGGTGTGGGACATTATTCGTACCAATGGTCCAGGGCCTATAGTTTGCTTGCAAGTACATTAATATATTGAATGAGCATTTTCTACCATACTTTGGTCGGAATTTGAATGATAATCTCATCTTCATGCAGGATAATGCTCCTATTCACACAGCTGACAATGTCAAGAGGTTCCTAGAAGAGCATGATATTCTATGTTTGGATTGGCCTGCACAATTTTCAGACCTCAATCTTATCGAAAATGTATGGCATTACATCAAACAGCAGCTACACAATGATAAAATTTCAAATTTGGAAGAACTTTGGACAAAAATTAAAGAAAACTGGGATGCCCTTTCCCTGGAGTATTGCTGCAGTCTAATTCAAGGAATTCCCAAAAGATTGCAGGCTCTCAAATTGCAGAAGGGCTATGCTACTAAATATTAACTAGTTCATTGTGTTCCTGTTGTATTTGTGTTGCATTAATGTCCTAAAGTTACATTTAAATAAAAATTTTCCATTGTGCAGACTTTCTTTTTGCCTCCTCAATTTGAAGTTATTTAAATTGACATGAACACTAGAATTTCAATTAAAAGTCAAATATGAATAGGTAAAATTATAGAAGAATAAAAGCCCAATCAAATGAGGTATAGTTTGTTTAAACAGTTACATTAAATTTAGCTTTGATTTGCAGTTTTTGAAAAAATTACAAGTGCGGACTTTCTTTTTGCCGCCTGTGTACATATATATGTAGTCTTGAGAGTTTCTTTAACACCTTTAAAACTATGTTTTTCGTTGGAACATTATTTTGTCAGTAAACAAATTAATCTCCTGTATCGCTTAATAGTTTTACTTACATGAAAAAAAACAATAGGACCAATATTTTTTAGGAGATCATCAGTTGTTTACCTTGAAACACTGTTTCGAATCATATCTCTCTATCTATCTATCTCTCTAAATATATATATATATATATATATATATATATATATATATATATATATATATATAATATAACTACTTAATTTACTCACATAAAATTAATATACGAAAGTATAGATTTATGCGTAACCTGTAAGTATTTACTTCAACAGTGGTCAATACGTAGGTAGAGCTAGTTAGTAATTTATAAAATATATATGGTGATTAAGCTACACTGAATATTCCGCGTTTCATCCACTCTAGGATTCTTCAGGCTTATGCGAGAATTTTTGTGGTTGACTCACGTTTTTATATACGCACCTTCTATTGAGTTTTTAGTTAGCCAATCAGCTTTCTAGTATCCACCGCACCCTTCCTAATCAGTCAATGAGCAAGCACTTACAGGACAAAGGCTCAGTTGACCTCCGGTTGACCCATTCTTTTGTGTGTGTGCTATTTTGCGTAGATATCTAGTGTCTTGACCTGTTTTAAATCTAGGTTAAGTTTTTTATAATTCTTTTACTTTTATTTTATATATATATATGTGTGTGTGTGTGTGTGTGTGTGTGTGTGTGTGTGTGTGTATGTGTGTGTGTGTGTGTGTGTGTGTGTAATAGTTTATATATATGCATGTTTATTTATTTTTTATTTTTTTATTTGTTTATTTTCTATTGTTATTGTTAGTTTTAAAATTATTTTGTATCTCTATCCTAGAGTAAATTTTATCCTGTGGACACAGTTGTTCGCTATTTCTCTCCTACAGTTCAATAGATGTTGGGGTTCTTTAAAATATAGGATAGCAAATTTTTCGTGAAGGCATAATCTACATGGATCGTCTAGGTCTCTATATGTGTTTACTTGTCTTACTATTTTCCATTCGACAATGTTTGGTTTCATTCTTTTGTTTTACGGCATGTTCTGATAATTATAGGAGAAAAAGTGCAGCTAAAATCGAAGAATTGATATTTTCTGTAGATTTAAAACTTCTTCGGTTAATTTCTATTCGATGCGATAAACAGCTCTATCGTTACTAGCACCTGTTTAAGTTGGACAAGGCGAGATGAAAATAATGCAAGTGAAGCCACAAAGAACGTGTAAAAATGAAAACGAAGAAAGAAGATAACGAGACTTGGATGCGAAAGGAAGGTGAACAGAGATGAAAGTAAAGACAAAGTTTTTTTTTTACTGTCTCAGCTTTTTTGTCTTATTTTTTTTTTTTTTTATTTATTTTTTTTTTATACTACAGCTGAAGCAAAAAAAAAAAAAAAAAAAAAAAAAGCCAGAACTTGTTTTGCTTACAAGCATTACATCAGCCAACATGGCCGCTTTTTTTTTTTTTTAAAAAAGAAAGAATCTTTTGTCTGTTTTCTTTCGTGTGCAATAAAAGCTACTGATGCATCCAAAAAAGCTTTGCATAATTCCTTCTTTTTTTTTTTCGCCCTAAAGATAAGCATCTAACATTCAAGGTTCATTCAGTTCAAAAATTCAAATTCCATTTCAGATCAACTATTATTCTTTTTGAAATTAAAAGACAATCGAAAGTTTTGGATCAATTCTTACAAAGATTTGCAAGGCTACCCAGTGTTGCTTGGCAACCTTGAAGTAGTTTTTTTTTTAGTTCCTTACATTAAATGGCGTCATGCCTTTTCTGGAGCCATTTCCATGAAAGAAAAGATATTGGAAGAATAATTTCTTTCAAATATATTGTTGCATAATAAATTATTATTTTAACATGGCATACAAAACATTTTGTGCAACCTAATAAGTTGAATAAGAAATAGTTACAATAATGTCGCTAACATGTCGTGGTTAGCTTAAATAAAGTTTAGGAATTGTTCTTTTATTCATTAAAAAAACAATTCCAAAACATTTATTAAGATCTATTTACATAAAATTAGGTATACGTTTATATATTTGTATGTACATGGTATACTCCTAAACTAATTAACCGATCATTATGAAATTGGAAACATGGCTAATCAGCGTAAGGGTTTATAATAGAGGCCGCATTTACTTTTATTTTATACAAAGGGGACAAAAGTGGGGTCGAAAACCTTCGTAAAAATTCAGATATTTCTAAGTTTCATGAAATTTTAAGAATTTTTCCGGTTAAAAGCCGATGATTTGTGCATTGGTCAAATTTAAAAGCAAGAAGGTCATTGGCAGAAGGTCATTGGCAGAAGGTCATGGACAATGATGACCTTTATAAAGTTATAATAAGATATTTATCTTTTATTCTGTATTTTAGTTTTAACAAACAATTCCCAAAACATTTCTGAAGATTATATATATTTACATAAAGTTAAGTATACGTTTATATATTTGTATAAATATATAACTCCTAAACTAATTAACCGATCATTATGAAGTTTGAAACACACCTACTAGGTGCAAGGGTTTATAATATGGGATGTATTTATTTGTATTTTGTACAAAGAGGGCTAAGATAGGGTCAAAACCGTTCATAAAATTCTGATATCTCTAATTTTTTATGAAATTCTAATAACAGTTATTGGATATAAATTAATATTCCCTAGATTGTAGATTCTTTGTTCTGTTTTAAATGGTTTTAGGTTGTATAATATGAACACAACGTTCTATTGGAAAATTCAAATATTTCAGGTTTACATAAAATTGGATTTACAGTTATTAATCCTCCCAACCTTGCACGGTCGATATATCGACCCTAGCAACATAGCTAAAAAGATGATACGGTCGATATGTCGACCTTCTAATAATACGTTATCAAATAATTTTGCTGACCGTCTATTACCTTTTTGGTTGATTATTGTTTAATTGGGTCAGAGTCCAAAGGGTTAAACACTAATTCAGAAAGATTTCTTTGATTTTCATTTTTTCGTAAGATCTTTTAAGTAGTAATGGGACGATTGGTCTGAATCAGAATCGAGAATTGGAAACATCGAAATTTTTCGGGGTATCGGAATCGGCAAAAATTGTGTACATATTTCTGATACAAAAACGATTCCTCTAATTATCTCGTTTTTATTTGATTCTGTTTCAAACAAAATCTTCTACTGCTAGTAGTAATAATAAAATAATAAATATTTATTAATATTTAAACTACCAGTAAAGCTAAAAGCTATAGATTACCATATTTTTTATGTTTGAGAAAATATTTGCCCATTTAACATATATTTTTATGGTAATTGGTAAAAATAACAATTTTATAGTTTGATATTTAGAGGATCGGAATCGGTAATTTAGCACGGAATCGGGAAAAATATTGAAATCGTCCCATCACTGCTTTTAAGTGGAATCTTTAAATTTTAGAAATTGTCTCATCTAAAACCATTGAATGAATTTTAATTGAATTTGGAATAAAGATTCCAGACATAAGGTTTAATATCATCTTATTTTGATTATACTCTTTGTAAGGAGACACAAAAAACAACGGTGCAAAACTGTTCAGTTCAGGGAATTAATTTTACCTGCCCTGGGACGGGTATTCTAGGAAATTTTTTTCTTTAAACATGTAAATGCTGAAAAGAAAAGAAATTTAAAAACATTGCCGCAATTCAAGATGCATTTGTATAAACAGAACAAAAATTCCTTCCTAAATTACCATTCCAGAATAAGCAGGCACTTTGAAGAGACGATAAGCTAGCACCATGCAATTTTCAACTCTACCTCCAGCAGCCAAAATTTTCGTCTCTGTCTCCTCTTTGGCTATTTTATCAAATAATTCCAATTTCTTTTGCTTCTCTTCATCGGCTTCACGCTGGCGTTCCTTAAGGACATCTTGGGAGACGTGCAAGCGTAGGTCTTCCGAAGCGGCAATCATGTTAGACATATCTTTATATGCCTGCAGTTTGCGCTCCTTCTCTTCATCGGCTCGCTTGACTTTATCTTTTAACGCATCGCCATAAGCTTTCTCACTCTCTAAACGTTTCGCCTCCAATTCCTCTGGTTGCGCAAAACAAAATGTAGGACTCGTTTTAGTCGGCATCAGCATAAATCAAAAAAATAAAATGTAGGACCCTTACCAACGTCGATCCCAGATAAGATGTATTTACTGCACGGGATGAATAATCATTAAAATAATCATTAAAATAATCATTAAAATAATGGTAAAGTCAGTCAAGAACGCACAAACATCTAAATTTAATTAAATACAACTTTCATCTAAAAATGAGGGAAAATATTTTAACTCGATTGAAATAGCTAAAAGGCAGAACAATAAACATTCGAAATTTCAAATGAAAAGCCAAGATAAGCGATCGATTAGATTCTGATCAAGGAATGTGGGGCAAAAATAAATAAATATAAGTCAAAACAAAGACGGTCAGTTAACGGGAAGAGAGAGAAGTTGACACCCTTCTGCCGTCGCTGCCGCACACCACCCCATACTGATCCAAATTCTCTGTTACATAGGTGACAGACAGTGTCGGAAAATATCGGATCCAGGCAAAACCAGATGTGAATCGGACTGCTGGTGATGATGTCAACTCTACATTCTGATCGAAGAATCGAGATCATGTAACAATGAGAGAAAATATTTTAACTAGATTGGAATTGCTAAAAGTATTTCAAATTGAAGGTTAAAATAAGCAATTAGATTCCAATCAAGGAATATGGGGTGATGAAAATATAAAACAAAGGAAGCCAATCAGAGAGAAGATAGAGAGAGACGACACACTTCGGCCATTGTCACAACAACCACACACAAACCCATACTGATCTGAATTCTCTTGCTTGTCATAATATGACTGCAATGTAAATAAAACTTTGTTGATTTAGCAAAGTGTTGTTGGATTACAAAAACCACGGTCATCGAATTGTATATACTTTGGCATACATTTTGTAAAAGTGCGAACCATAAATTATATAGACGCAATATTACACCTGCCTTGGTTTATTAACAAACAAATTCCTGCATTATTATAACTACTATTATTATAATCATTATTATTATAATTACTATTATTATAATTACTATTATTATAACTACTATTATTATAATTACTATTATTATAATTACTATTATTATAATTACTATTATTATAACTACTATTATTATAATTACTATTATTATAATTACTATTATTATAACTACTATTATTATAACTACTATTATTATAATTACTATTATTGTAATTACTATTATTATAATTACTATTATTATAACTACTATTATTATAACTACTATTATTATAATTACTATTATTATAACTACTATTATTATAATTACTATTATTATAACTACTATTATTATAATCACTATTATTATAATTACTGTTATTATAATTACTATTATTATAATTATTATTATTATAACTACTATTATTATAATTACTATTATTATAACTACTATTCTTATAACTACTATTATTATAATTACTATTATTATAACTACTATTATTATAACTACTATTATTATAATTACTATTATTATAACTACTATTCTTATAACTACTATTATTATAATTACTATTATTATAATTACTATTATTATAACTACTATTATTATAATTACTATTATTATAACTACTATTCTTATAACTACTATTATTATAATTACTATTATTATAATTACTATTATTATAACTACTATTATTATAATTACTATTATTATAACTACTATTATTATAACTACTATTATTATAATTACTATTATTATAATTACTATCATTATAACTACTATTATTATAACTACTATTATTATAACTACTATTATTATAATTACTATTATTATAATTACTATTATTATAATAACTATAATTACCTTGAATGTTATTTTCACAAAGTTTCAGCAGAGTCTTTTTGTCAGTGCAAATATTGTTTTCTTTTTAATTTTTTTCTTACAAAGGAGTCACCACTTATCAAGGCCCAGAGGCCCCATGAAGATAAAGGTTAATGAGTGAACAGGGGTCATTGAGACACAGGGGGTGGGGAAGAATTGCTGTTTTTTTTTATAGGAATCTATTCCATCTAACACTTATCGTTAGGTAGTTTGTGACCTTGTAATTTTTAGCTCCTTACATTAAGTGGTTTCATACCTTGTCTGGAGCGATTTCCATAAACCATTTATAACCTGAATTATGATGTAGATGATTAAAAAAAGTATTTATTGTTAAGTTTAGAAGGCAGCATACTGAATGTAAGTAATGGACAGTTGCAATCTGGAGGTATCTGGCATCTACCCAGATACTGAACTAATACGTGCAAGGTGTGTTTGAATTAATTCCCATTTTTATTTATGTCGTTATATTCATTTATTTACAACTGAACGAATTAGTTCAACCAGGTCATAAAGGATTAACAATTACTACACTATCACATTACATTCATTAACCCTTATCCTCGAGTGGCCTTCTAGCCTTGATAAGTGGTGACTCCCAAGTTAGGAAAAAAATGCAGTTGAATTACTGAAAGATGATGATCAGTTTGCGTGAAAGAAGTGTAAGAGATTGAAAACGGATGAGAAGTCAGATGTGGAGAAAAACGATTGAAATTTGAATCTAGAGATTTACTTTGTTGCTGTCCTATTCTTAATCTGTTCCGACTTTGAAATTTTAAAAATCTTTGCAAATACATCTGAAATATCAGAAAATTTATCAGATGTCCTGCTGGTCAAGAGCAAGCTCAAAATGTTCCTTCATATAATAGTAATGGAAACGCATTTTTCATTTCTGCTTAAACGAATGACTATGAACACAAACGTGTTAAAAGCGAAAGAATAGAATGAGTTAAGAGGTAGAAGAAGCAAAGGAGTTGATAGACGTTGATCTTCCAAAGTTGCTAGCTAGCTATCACAATTTGAGCTAGTTTATATAACATTTTTGGACATTCGTGCATTCACCTGTTAAAACCTATTTTGCAATTTTTGCCTTTACCATCAATGTAGGCAAAACTCTTGGAGCAGTATCACCGTCTGCAGGTGACCTCCACATCAAATCACTAGATATTTTACTTTCCGGACAGATGTGTCTCTATGCCAATTAACCGCATTTTGTTTCTTCCAGCCAGGTGCGTATATGTGTCAAGTAGATTTTATTTATTCCTACCAAATGTTATTTCTGGTCCACCACACCTGATATTCAACAACGTTTTTAAGTTATGCACTCAAAATGAACAATTCATTCATAACACATCACTCAATAATTCTTGGCTTAACTAAGAAAACAAGAACTTCAACATTGTCTACTTTGAGGCTGATAAACTGATTCCAACGCTTCTGTATCAATTTGATTTTTTTGTAACAGACCATCGCCCCACACGCATGCGTGAAAGCATGAAACACTGGTGTCTGTAGATATAAATGTAATTATTTATTATAAGCCCTTTTAAGAATATTAAAGTTGGGCCCTGTCTGGGAAGCAACCAACTAGTGTTATGCAATGTCCACGACTTCCGTTCATTAAAACACTTTTGATTGTTTTACTCTTGGCATTTATAGGTGCTTAATTTCTTTTAATTCTCGTGGCAATTGACGCTTACTCAGAGGTAGCATCCTAACAAAATAGTCAGCACTAATGTTTGTAGATATAAATATAATTACTAATATATATATATATATATATATATATATATATATATATATATATATATATATATATATATATATATATGAATAAAATAAAGCAAGATATAAACGATGCTTTAGACGTTATGTGAATAAAAAAAAAAGGAAAAATCTAAAAAAGTAAAAACAAAAATAAAATCAACGTTTCGTCCCTATTTCAGGGGACATCATCAGGATTTCTAGGCGAGGATGTACAGGAAGACGGTCATATATCACATGCGAAAGAGGAGAAGTTAGTTCTCTTTCTGTTCTGGAGAGAGCTCTCTCGCCTAGAAATCCTGATGATGTCCCCTGAAATAGGGACGAAACGTTGATTTTATTTTTGTTTTTACTCTTTTAGGTTTTTACTTTTTTTTTTTATTCACACACACACACACACACACACACACACACACACACACACACACACACACACACACACACACATATATTAAATTGTAATTCAATGAATTTCAAAAAACTCTCATTGAAATGAATTTCATATCAAAGAATTTTTATTATTCTAAGCAAGACAAAGAATGCTTTAGAAAATTAATCTCCTTAACCTATAGGGTTTCGATGTCTGCCATCTCATCAGAGGAGAGAAAATATTAGCAAATATTTATAAAGGTATGCACCCTATTTGCTAAAGTCAGCCTTTATAAATATTTGCTAATATTTTCTCTCCTCTGATGAGATGGCAGACATCGAAACCCTATAGGTTAAGGAGATTAATTTTCTAAAGCATTCTTTGTCTTGTTTAGAATAATAAAAATTCTTTGATATGAAATTCATTTCAATGAGAGCTTTTTGCAATTCATTGAATTACAATTTAATTTATTTGCTCTATCTTGCATATCGAGCAATTCTTGTTTAGATGGGATAACTTAGTAATATTTTGTAAACCTTACAATCTCACGTTTCCATAACAACTGATTGTTAAATAAAAACTATTCTGAAGAGTATATATATATATATATATATATATATATATATATATATATGCGAAATTCTCTTTTTTTTGTTTATTTACAAACAGAAAGCTTTGCATATATTATCTGACTTCTCATCCGTCTTCATTGTCTTACTCTTATTTACAAACAAACAGGTCAATTACTGTAAAAGTGGTGGGCAAGTGTCTATATATATATATATATATAGACATTTGATGAGGTCTTTGCAATGGCGGTAGAGAGACGAGTTCTTGTGGTAAAAAGTTTTACAAGAAGGGACTTTCCATGGAAATAACGATAGAGTAGAGACACGTCTCTTTTGCGAGAACGAGGCTGTAGAAAACAGAAGAGATCACTTCCCACTAAATTGTGAAGTCGATTTTTTGTATTTTGTCAAGCAGCACCACCTCTCCAGATGTGGTTGCAGTACTCCTAAGACTTTCTTAGTATCATAGGACTATCTGACTTATATAGGAGGTCTTTGTTAAGACATAATAGATCTTATCTTCCACATTTGATGTTAATATTACATCATAGAACATTATATATCTTTACAAAGCCAAAATTCACCAATGCATGGAGTATTGTTGCCATATCTGGGCTGGTACATCTACCGCTAATCTCTCACTCTCAGACAGCGTTCAAAAAAGAGTCTCCACACTAGCAGGTCCCTTACACCCAGCCAATCTCAAACCTCTGTCTCATAGCTGCAATGTCACATCTCTGTGACCGTTTTACAAGTTCTTTAATCGAATGGGCTCTCATGAACTCGCGGCATTTGTGTCTCCTCGACGTACATACTCCCGACTATCCTGACAAACAGCAAAATCCCACCCTTTCTATTGTTGGGAAGTTTCTTTCTGCTTAACATTGGACTTTAGAATTCCCTCCCTCTTTCCTGCTTCCTTGACTACAGTCAAACCTGTAGAACTTTATAGATAATGTGAACAGACATCTTGCTGCTCAACTCCCTACAGTCCACTGTTAGACACGATCCCAAATAGTAACTGCCTCCGTTCCAAGTGGCAATATGTTCTTTATGGGATCAGAAAGAGTAAAACCAAATAAAACAAAATCACCTAAACAATTATTTCAAAAGAGTGAACCTGTTTTGTAACAACTTCAACACTTATCGTAATGAGGAAGTAGTTAATGGTACGGACTGATGACCTAGGTGTGCCAAGTTCGAATCCAGTCGGTTTCATGATATATCAGTGCTGACAACTTTTACAATGTGCCTCCTGTCAATAACTGAAAATTACAGGGAAAATAATGCTAATATCTTCGATCCACGCAATTTGCAGCAAAATCCCACCCCTTCCTTACAAAGGTCCCTAGATGACGAAAGATTTTCTATTCTGGTAATTTATTTCTTCTGACCGCTTCCCTTTGGAATTCTCTTCCTGTTTACTGTTTCTTCAGCCGAATGAATATGCAGAGATTTAAATGTAAAGTGAGCAAGTATCCTGCCCCCCAATTCATCACCCAGGTTGGCACAAATAAATCTGATTGCTATAACAGTACCCCCTTGCGCTTTCAGTGGGCATATGCCGCGCTTGGGTTGAACAAAAACTTTTAAAAGAATCAGATCAGTAAAAACAGTTGTAAAATACCGATTCATAGTCTGTACAGTAAAACACGTAATCTGGACTTAACGTCAGTAAGGAGTCCTGAAATAAAAACAGATTCGAAGAAATTAAGCGGTAAAACAGGTGCAGGATCTCATTCAATAAATAAAAATATTTATTTATCAAAAATTAATTTCGATATTTTGAATTATAAAATCTTCATCAGAAAAATGCATTTTTTTTTCTTCTTTTTACATGCCATCGTGGCGGTAAAGCTTGGCATGTCTTTCTTCAGATGTTGGTGAAATATAAGATTAAAAAAGTCCGATACAGTGTATATATATATATATATATATATATATATATATATATATATATATATATATATATATATATATATATATATATATATATATATATATATGCGTGTGTGTGTGTGTTATATGATCAACAACAAACTGACAATTCTATCAAATTCTATCAAATAGTAGATCTTTATTTCAATATTATGTTACAGTCTAAAAGTAGTTTGGTGCTTGTTAAACTTGTTTTAAAGCCGAAAGACTTACGTGTTCGACACTATTTAACCATGTTAACTTCCATACTTTTACACTACTAATCTTCATCCTTTCACCATGCTAATCTCCATACTTTTACCATACTAATCTCCATACTTTCACCCTACTAATCTTCATACTTTCACCCTACTAATCTTCATACTTTCACCATGCTAATCTCCATACTTTTACCATGCTAATCTTCATACTTTTACCATGTTAATCTTCATACTTTCACCATACTAATCTTCATACTTTTACCATACTAATATTCATACTTTCACCCTACTAATCTTCATACTTTCACCATGCTAATCTCCATACTTTTACCATACTAATCTTCATACTTTCACCCTACTAATCTTCATACTTTCACCCTACTAATTTTCATACTTTCACCATGCTAATCTCCATACTTTTACCATGCTAATCTTCATACTTTTACCATGTTAATCTTCATACTTTCACCATACTAATCTTCATACTTTCACCATACTAATCTTCATACTTTCACCCTACTAATCTTCATACTTTCACCATGCTAATCTTCATACTTTCACCATACTAATCTTCATACTTTCACCCTACTAATCTTTATACTTTCACCATACTAATCTTCATACTTTCACCATACTAATCTTCATACTTTCACCATACTAATCTTCATACTTTCACCATACTAATCTCCATACTTTCACCATACTTATCTTCATACTTTTACCATACTAATCTTCATACTTTCACCCTACTAATCTTCATACTTTCACCATACTAATCTTCATACTTTCACCCTACTAATCTTCATACTTTCACCATACTAATCTTCATACTTTCACCATGCTAATCTTCATACTTTTACCATACTAATCTTCATACTTTCACCCTACTAATCTTCATACTTTCACCATACTTATCTTCATACTTTCACCCTACTAATCTTCATACTTTCACCATACTAATCTTCATACTTTCATCATACTAATCTTCATACTTTCACCATACTAATCTTCATACTTTCACCATGCTAATCTCCATACTTTAACAATACTAATCTTCATACTTTCACCATGCTAATCTCCATACTTTTACCATACTAATCTTCATACTTTCACTATGCTAATCTCCATACTTTTACCATACTCATCTTCATACTTTCACCCTACTAATCTTCATACTTTAACAATACTAATCTTCATACTTTCACCATGCTAATCTCCATACTTTTACCATACTAATCTTCATACTTTCACTATGCTAATCTCCATACTTTTACCATACTCATCTTCATACTTTCACCCTACTAATCTTCATACTTTAACAATACTTATCTTCATACTTTCACCATGCTAATCTCCATACTTTAACAATACTAATCTTCATACTTTCACCATGCTAATCTCCATACTTTTACCATACTAATCTTCATACTTTCACTATGCTAATCCCCATACTTTTACCATACTCATCTTCATACTTTCACCATACTAATCTTCATACTTTCACCATACTAATCTTAATACTTTCACCCTACTAATCTTCATACTTTCACCATACTAATCTTCATACTTTCACCATGCTAATCTTCATACTTTTACCATACTAATCTTCATACTTTCACCCTACTAATCTTCATACTTTCACCATACTAATCTTCATACTTTCACCTACTAATCTTCATACTTTCACCCTACTAATCTTCATACTTTCACCATACTAATCTTCATACTTTCACCATACTAATCTTCATACTTTCACCATGCTAATCTCCATACTTTTACCATACTAATCTTCATACTTTCACACTACTAATCTTCATACTTTCACCATACTAATCTTCATACTTTCACCCTACTAATCTTCATACTTTCACCATACTAATCTTCATACTTTCACCATACTTATCTTCATACTTTCACCATGCTAATCTCCATACTTTAACGATACTAATCTTCATACTTTCACCATGCTAATCTCCATACTTTAACAATACTAATCTTCATACTTTCACCATGCTAATCTTCATACTTTTACCATACTAATCTTCATACTTTCACCATACTAATCTTCATACTTTCACCATACTAATCTTCATACTTTTACCATACTAATCTTCATACTTTTACCATACTAATCTTCATACTTTCACCATACTAATCTTCATACTTTCACCATACTAATCTTCATGCTTTACCATACTAATCTTCATACTTTCACCATACTAATCTTCATGCATTCATTATACTAAACTTTGTACTTTCATTATATAATCTTTATTATTAGATCCTCTCAATCTAATTACCATTTTTGCCATCGAATTACAATGTATTATATTGTCATAACTATGTCAGCTGTTTTAATCTACAATGCAGTTTTCTATTACTAACAGCACATTTAACGTCCCGTTTACATTGAATCGTCTCCGCATGCATAAAGATGCACTTGCGTATTACTCTCATGGGACAACTGTTTTGCTTTCATTTTGGAGATCTCAAGACAGAAGAACATAATTTCACGACAGGGGGAGATAATTCAATGTCTTTTTTTTTAATTTAATTCGTGGTGAAAATTTAAGTATTTTGACTTTGTTATAAAAATTTAAATTTTATAAAAAAAATTTGTTTTCCTAGAACAGAAAAAAAGTCACAGACATTTGAATTATAAGTGCTCAAAACTATAAATTGTAAAAAGTCATACATTTTCAAATAATTAAATCTTTCATTAAATTAAAAAAAAAAACTTTGTTATGAAAATTTATTTTTTGTGAAAAAACATTTATTTTGTGCTATTAGAATTTTCTTAATTTTGTTTTAATTTAATAAATGGTCAGATAATTTAAGTTTTGGTTATGTTGTTGTCGATATTTTCTTATTGGTCTACCAGAATTGTTCTCCCATTCTAAAATTTAATTATATTCCCCTGTTCTGAGATCTTCAAATTAGAAAACAAAAATGTTGTTTCATGACACAATGCACAGGTGCCCGTTTATGCATTCGGAAATGTATGACATGCTTGACTTCAAAAGTATAAAGGCTGCAAAGTAATATGCAACAATATTTAGTTAGGCTTAAAATAAAAGTAATTAAAAAAGAAAAAAAAACGGATTCTTACTCATTTTTTTATCTCTAATTTCTCGGATGCGAGCTCGGATCTTTTTCCTTTCCTCAAAGTTTTCCACTTTGCTCATCTGGAAGAAAATGGAAAATAACAAATTTATTTTTTTCAAATTTTTGTTTTTTTTGTTTTTCATTAACGCTTATACGTTGGATTAACAATATAACAAAAGAAATTAGGATGCCCCTTTTTGGGAAGCTTGATTTCTACACATTCAAAACCGACCTAAAAACGTATCTAATCTGTTCAGGTGCTACGTTTCATCTGTCCTGTCTTCATTTAGTATAAGAGAAATTCCGAGATAAATTTTATTTTTGTTCCAACCCAGTGTGCCCTTTTTGGGGAGCGGGATTTTTTCCACATTCAAAGCGAAATTGTGTCTAACAGCCCTCGTAATGAAACAAATACATAAGTTCAAGAATTTTTTTAGTTTTAACTAAGAACAAAATGCAGTACCTGTTCAGATGATATGCTTCTTTTTTTCTGCCCTGGTGAAGGAAAAATCCCGACACAATTTTTATTTTTGTCATAACCCGATATGTCCCTTTTAGAAGCGGGGGGGCGTCTGAATTTTCCTCATATTAAAAAGCGACCTTAACTCCACCATTATGAAGAGACAAGTAAATAGGTACTAGACTCCTTGACTTTTTGGTTAAATGAAGATTGTAGTATATTTACAGATCTTAGCTGTGCAAATATTTCAATTTTATCTATACGTAAATGCATTATAAGTGTTAAACGAAAAAATATTTTTTTAACTCTATATAATTAAATAAAGTCGCTAAGTTTTTTTTATTTGGTCCATTGATAGTTTTTGTTCTATGAAATCAATATTTGATTTTGTTTTGTCAATTTTTTGTGTAACGTTCGTACATGTTATTAGCAAGAAAAATATAATTCAATTTAATTTGCTTAAGAAATTTATTATCATATATTATCGGACCAGAATAGCTTTTCCAATTTAAAAAAGAAAATTTACTTTTTTTGTCAATGTTTTACATAAAAATGGGAAAATAAATCTGTATGGGTATAGAATTGTTTCTCTTTAGAAACATTTTCTGTGCAAAGTTTGTGCATGTTTTTATCAAGAAAAATATAATGTGATTCAATTCATTTTTCATGGAAATCGCTCGTGACAAGGCATGGAGCCACTTGATATAAGGTGCTAGTTTTTAAAAATTTGTATCATAGTACTTGTTAAAATTTAGTTGCAAATTTACACTCTTCTGGAAGTTGAAGGTTTAACCCTTAGTGCGGGTGACGCTCAGAATACAATAGCGAATTGGTTAGGACTTCTACCCAATCATGGTTGACAGAACAAGAAGATGCTACCCCTGTGGATTAAATGAAGGATTCTGTTCAAAATTCTGTGAAGATTTTTGAGTTTGACAGAAAGATTCCCAAGGTTGAGAGAAAGATCCGTGAGTTCAACAGAAAAATTCTTGAGTTTGACAAGATACACCTGATGAAGACCGGAGGTTATATCAGCGGAAACTTTGTGAAAATAATACTCAAGATGAGAACAGTAGTCCGAATAATTCAAATGATACGATTAATCAATCCTCATCTAAAAAATTCAGAAATGTTGAAGATTAATTTGTACATTTATATTTTCGAATTTTAACGAGAGCAGAAAGTAGATCTTGGGTTTACTTTCGGCAGCTGCATAACTCCCGCTTCCTTTATTTTGTCCTTTAGTCCTCACATTCCACCAGCTATATTTCTGACAAAGAGGGAAGAATTGCTGTTTTCTGAGTCAGAATCTATTCCATGTAACACTTATCATTGGCAAGTTTTTGACCTTGAAGTACTGTTTTTTTAGCGCCTTACACCAAGTGGCTTCATGCCTTGTTTGGAGCGATTTCCATTAAAAAAAAAAAGCAGAAACCGAGTAAAAAGTTTTGATGTAGTGTTAGACGGCATTTGTGATTTATATATCCAAACTAAATTCCGTAACTTTTGTTTCAAATGCTCTTAACTCTTCAGAAAAGATAAAAGGTGGAATAGCCTCTAGCGGGCATGCAACGGTCAGGGTCTCCCGTCGGCCATGCGCGTGACTTGTCAAAAACGTTTGTTAAAAATTAATGCAGAGTATTTTTATTTATTCGACCTAGGAACATGCAATATGTTCAGGTAATTTTTATGCATGAGTGCATGAAACCCTAATAAAAAAATTAATAAACACAAAAGCACAGAATAAGTAAACAACAAAACAACGAAAATGTGTCAGAAAAGGTGAAAGAAAGAAAAGGAATCGGTAGTTCTTGAATGTTCTCATGTCGCAGAGGCAGAACCTTTAAATGTCCCAGGTTGTCCAGTGGAGGTTTTCAGTGAAGTAGTCGCAGCCTGGGGGGATTCAGTGGATAAAGAGTGAGAGGAAAGAGGTCTGTGTTCTTTGGTCTGAGCTCCTCTGCTGCCTGCTAGATCATTCCTGACAGGGGTAAATAGTCCCTTAAGGGACATAAAAAATTAATGCGCCCTGGTAGCTAATTAGTCAGTGTGTGGCCGCATCAGGCAGCAAGGGAGCATTAATCCACAAAAGAAAATAGTTTGTTATGGTGATTGCTACATAATGGGCAATCAACAATTCTCCCACTAACCAAAAATCACGAGGTTGTTTGCTCAGCAACCGAGAAGGCTAACATGCTTGCCAGTCGGTTTGCCTCAAACTCCACACTGGACCCTTCCAACCACCCAGTACCCACTACCTGAATTTCCTATGCGGACAGACGCCATGCTAGACGATCTGAAAATCACCCCTGCTCAGGTGCATGCTATCAAAAAAAAAAATCTTGACACTTCAAAAGCATGTGGACCCGATCTCATCCCAGCTGTGCTATTAAAAAAGTGGTCAGCCGAAGTAGCTCCAGTTCTCTCCAAACAAATGCCTTAATGAATCTTGCTTTCTGGGCTGTCAGAAAACTGCTTCTGTGGTATCAGTATTGAAGAATTCTGGCAAAAGAACTGACCCATTAAATTATCGCCTCATTAGCCTCCTCCCCCTTTTTGCCAAAATATTTGAGACCTTAATTAACCATGCTTTAGTCCATCACCTTCTGACTGACAAACAATATGGATTTAGACAAGCCCGTTCCACAGCAGACATCCTAACTGTAATCTCTGAACGTATATACCATTCACTGGACAAAGCGGGGGAGGGCAGAGCGGTAGCTCTAGATATATCTAAGGCTTTTGACAGGGTATGGCATGAGGGTCTCCTCAGGAAGATTAGATCATATGGTATCACTGGTAGAATACTTAACATAATTAAATCCTTCTTAGATAAGAGAAAAATCCAGGTTGTCCTCGACGGTCGTACATCTAAACAATATGATATAAATGCGGGAGTACCCCAGGGGTCTATCCTTGGACCTCTACTGTTATTGATATTCATAAATGACCTCCCCGACAAAATTGCCTCTGAGATGGGTATATATGCTGATGACACCACACTCTATAACAGGCACGGCAGGAAAACAAATGAAAACATATCAAAAGAAATGGCAAAAACACTAGAGGATGAACTCCAATCTGTAGTGGAATGGGGACAAAAATGGATCGTCACATTCAATGCTGCCAAGACTAAACTTGTTTTCTTCAATAATTATAAGAAACCTTCTCTACCACCTATAGCAATGGCCAACGACTCTTTATCTGAGAGTCCATCTTTCAAACTCCTTGGCCTAACGTTCACAGGAAACATGAGTTGGAACAATTACATTGAAGGCATTGCCAGGGCCGCTGCAAGGAAGGCGGGTTCTCTCTACCGTGCTAGAAAACTACTAACACCCGAAAGTATCCTGTACCTCTATAAGGCCACCATTCGCCATTTATGGAGTATTGCTGTCATATTTGGGCTGGTGCATCTGCTACTAGTCTCTCGCTCCTTGACAAGGATCAAAAGAAAGTCGCCAATCTGATAGGCCCTGAACTGGCATCTAAGCTTCAGCCTCTGTCCCATCGACGAAATGTTGCATCTCTCTGACTGTTCTACAAGTATTTTAATGGTGATGCTCTGACAAACTGCAAGCATTTATGCCCCCACGACGTAAACCCGACAGGCTGCTAAATCCCACCCCCACACAATAGAAATCCCAAGATGTAAAAGATCTTTCTACTCCAGTAGTTTCTTCCCCAGAACTGCTAGACTTTGGAATTCCATTCCTGGTCCCTGCTTCCCCAACTGTACTGACGTACAGAAGTTCAAGTGTAACATGAACCAACATCTTGCTGCCCAAATCCCTACATAGTACCCCAGTAGTTATTGCCCCTGATAGTAGCCCCCTACACCAAAGTGACAATGTGCCTTGTTTGGGGTGAAAATGTAATAAAAAAAATATGCATAGAAATGATTAGCAGGGGGGGGGGGCATCCGGCTTGGCCCAGTCGTGAAATACGCTTAAATATGATATTTTAATTTCGTATATATTATTATTAGTGCTATGACAAGAGCATATTGTTTTCATTATTTTGACTCTCGAGTATATATCTTATATGTTTTTAGATAAAGTGATGCGGTTCTCAATTAATCCACTGTGTCTAACTGTGTCGGATATATACTCGAGAGTCAAAACAATGAAAAGAATATTCTTTTGTCATAGCCCTCTTACAAGAAGGAGGTAACACCTGTAAAGATGATCGCATGACAACAAAACAGATACTACATTATGCTCCCACTGAATTGAACATGCAACGATAGTAATAGTATAGTTTTGTATCTGTTTGTAATAGCAGTACAATAGTTCATAAATAGTAGTAGTACCATAGTCTGAAAATAGTAGTAGTATATTAGTCTTTAAATATTAGTAGTAAAATAGTCCATAAATAGAAGTAGTACAATAGTCCATAAATAGTAGTAGTAGTAGTAGTAGTATATAGTCCATGCTTAGTAGTAGTACACTATTCCATTAATAGTAGCAGCACAATAGTCCATAAATATTATTAGTAGTATAATAGTCCATAAATAGTAGTAATAGTAGAGTTCTTCTCTTCAGACAGATACCAAATCTCCACAAGTAATCAGGTGCATCTTGTTAAACTTTTGAATTTTTCTGTTGAACTCGGGAATCTGTACCGAATTTCGACTAGAACCCTTTACTTAATCTATGGAGGCTTGCTCTCATTCCATCAGCCATTATCGAGTAAAAATTTTAATAAATTCATAATTGTATTTTTAGTATTGCCTATACTGAGGATTGAACCACAAAAACTGATCATCACTTAACACTTTTATCTGTTACGCCACAGTACCTGGCCCAGTTTAGGTAACCGATAAAGAAGCAAAAGTAATATCGAAGTTGGACATACATATATAATTTGGACATACATATATAATTTGGACATACATATATAATTTGGACATACATATATACATAATAAAAATAAAAAGTGTCGCCCTAAAGAAAACAACACTACAGCTTTATTTTAAAACTTTCATTGAAAAAATCAATTCAGATAACTTGATTATGTAGCAGAGTTAACATATATTCAATGTAGCCGCCTTCAGCATCAATCACCACTTTGATATGGGTCCGGCGGAAGCTCGGCGAATGCTCGGTGTTGTGGGAGGTTATGTTGGTGATGTTCTTGACGTATGACCAAACGAAGTAGTCGAGTGGGTTCAGGTCGGAGGAGAAGGAGGCCAGTGAGAGAAGGGTACAAAATCATAGCACTCCTGAAGCCTGGGTCTCTTTGAACTTGTGGGCTAGCGCTGAGTCCTGCTACCACACCCAGGTTCTGCCAGTGGTTACCTGATTGTACCAGGGATTCACCAGACTCTTCGGCACATCCAGGTACAGTTTGGTGTGTACTTTCAAGTCGACTTCGAAGATGTGAGGTGGCATGATGTGGCTCTCATTTGAAACCATACCAAAGACCATAAGTGTGGCTGGACCATTCTACACACAGACAGACAAGGTTACTTTATATATATATATATATATATATATATATATATATATATATATATATATATATATATATATATTATTTTTTCAATTTAAGTAAACAAAATTACTATAGGTCGCTACATCATCAGCTGACAATAAAACTCAAGGCCAATCCTTTAATCTCTAGTAAGACTGGTATTTACGCGACTTATGGTAATTTTGTTTACTTAAATTGAATAAAATAATATCCTGCTCTTTTTATTAAGCACTATCTTGTTGGAATTCAATGGTTTTTACTTCATTTTTACCAGCCATTTTCCTCAATCACTTTCGATCATTGATCGTCGTCAGGAGCAATTTTGTTGTTGTTTAAGAGGTTTTTTTTTCTGTTGGCTTTTTATATGTAATTTATTTTGGTTTTATTTATTGGTTGATTTTTATTTAATTCGTCTGTTAGGGAGGAAAGGATGAAGAAGAGTATATTGATATTGTTCACTATAAGTCATTATATATATATATATATATATATATATATATTAGTTAGTTAGTTACGAATATATACATATATTAATTGTTGAATATATTTAATATCTTAGTACAGATGTTAAAAGCTATTTTGTTAATGTTGGGCTGTATTTTTTAATTAATATTGCTCCAAGCAATTTTAATCTTTTTGTATGATTAGAGAGAGAGAGAGAGTGACAGAGAGAGAGAGAGAGAGAGAGAGAGAGAGAGAGAGACAGACAGACAGACAGACAGACAGACAGACAGACAGAGACAGAGACAGAGACAGAGAGAGAAAGAAAGAAAGAGAGAGATATATATAGATAATTGCAATAACTTTGGCATATCAGAAAATAAGACAGCAACTTACAGATTAGATAGATTCCTTGAAGTCCTTCAAACATTTTCTATTTCAGTATTAAGACTTGCCGTACTATTAAGATTGCTTTCTTTCTCAACATTAACATAGATCGATATTAAAATGCTAAACCAAACAAAAGAAAATGCAGTTTAAAATAAACAATTGAATTTTATTATTTGAAATGTATTTCGCTCACCATTTCCTGTAACTCATTTTCATCTTCGATTTCATCGTAGGAAGTCATTGTCCTCGTTGTTGTAGTTGATGTCGTTTGTACGAAACCTCCCTGGGCCGTTAATATCTGTTTTGTGGAGACAGCTGTCGTATAGATGGTGCTGTGGCCGATTGGACTTGGACTTAGGGATATCGGAGAACTGGAATTATCTGCTAGCAAACTGGGCCGAACAACAGAGACCAATTCCTGGAAACAAAAAATAGAAAATCATAAATATTAGTTGGTGAATCTCTATCACATTTGAAAGTTTTTGGTAACGTGCAAAAACGCATCTGTAATTTGATTGACTTCGCCCTTTCTTCTTCTCTATTCTCACACACACACACACACACACACACACACACACACACACACACACACACACACACACACACACACATACACACACACACACCCTTTCAGTCTTCTCTATAAATATTATGGCAGAATTGTCTAATCTTTTCCCTGCTTCTTTTGTTCCAGTTCAGTTGATCTAGTGGTCTCCCTCAATTCGCTGCTTTAATACCTAATTGTAATAAAGCTTCATATTCCAGTAGCTTCTTACCAAGAACCGCAGACTAGTGGAATTCATTTCCTATTGACAGTTTTTCTTAGTATTTTGAAGACGAAGATCAATGAAGAAATGTTAGTTTAAAGAAAGTGGGATATCACTTTTCTATAATAATTTAACGTATAATGATCACCCACTTTATAGCCACCACTAGTGTAAAACTTGAATTTACGCCGCTGAAATACACATTTGCCGAATTTTTGTTGGAGGAGCGTCAACGTGTGGGTGCTCAATTTACGTAAAATTCTTCATATCTTGGAAATTGGAATTTTAAACGTTATTTTCCTTTTCGATATCATCAAAAACTTATAAATGTCTTAATTTTCCAAGTTTTTTTCTATAGTGTGGAAAGTCGATTGTCTGCCCCTTTCTGCTCTTATATTCCCAACATTACCAATAGGTGTCGCTAGCAGTGTATCATTCAAAAACAAGATGATGGGAAGTTTTTCTTCGATAAAATGTCTCATAATATTTGATTTTCTTAAATAAAAAAAAAAAAACTACTTGATCGATTTACGTGAGTTTTGGAATATGACATTTTCATGCAGTAACAAGAACGTACATTATAAAGATTTTTTTCAGATTTTTATGGACCATTTATAGAGTTTCACCAAAATATTCATCGAAAAATCGTAGGTACAGACAAAATGAATGCCGACGCTCAAAATGTATAAACATTTTGACCCCTCCCTTTACTTAAAAATTCACCAAAAATCAGGAAATTAACAATTTTAATTAAATTTTCAGTATTTATCAAATAATGATCGTGGAATATAATGAACGAATTATTTTTATTCAAATCTTAGTGAAAATGCATTATTTTGTTTAAACAAAAAATACTTTTACTAAAGTTATGGTTTTCAGTAGTAAATAAAAAATGCAAGAATTTATTTTTGCTGTATTTCTATATAAATAAAGCATCGTAATTTGGAACAATAACAAAAATGTTTTTTACAGGAACATTACAAAAAAAAAAAAAAGCCCCTAAAGTCCGTATTAACGAATTCGATATAACTTGAAGAAAAATGAATTTCTCGCATACTATTCAGGAAATTAAAGATTCAATTATATTCCTATTTCAGTCACCTAAATTACGCTTTACGGTTGTTGTAAAAATGGAACGGAAATTTTAATTTCGTTCCCTTTTAAATTCGGTACATTTTTACATTACGTCCAACTCATCATTCACATTCGACATGTCAACTTTTCTAGGTTTTCGGGTATGCTGACAAGGTTAGGCGTGTCTATTCCGAAAGTCGTTCTTAACATGGGTAGATTGGAGTGTTTATTCGTTGTAAACGTACCCAACAACTTATAAATGTCGACATTTCCAGTGTGAACGGTAAGTTGGACTTATGTAAAAAAATAACAAAAAGATATACCAAACTGACTTTTTTCGTTTAAAAATGGAATTATTTCCCTTTCGTTATTAACTTTTTTTCTTTTTTTTTAATATTTTATGTTTTATATATATATATTTTTAGATATTTTGTGTTTTAAATATATATATATTTTTTTAATATTTTGTGTTTTATATATATATATATATATATATTTAAATATTTTGTGTTTTATACATTTTTTTAAAAATATTTTATGTTTTATATATTTTTAAAAAAATATTTTGTGTTTTATATATATAAAGTACAATGTTTGAATGTTACTCTTTTGATTATATTCGTTTGGGAGGGGCACAATTAAAAAAGAGATTAAAACGGAGCGAAATTTTAAGTTTCCATTTTTACAACAACCATAAAACAGCGCATACTCAACAAGTTCTATCGCAATTTATAAACATCTAGATCTATTTACATTATATTAGAAACCGAGCGACTCATAAAAATCTAGTAGCTGAGTGTCAAATCTGCTTAAAATACTGAAAAAAAAATAGACCTCTCCCAAACATACTAGCAACAATTTGATTTCGTCCTTCCCCTGAGTGTTTCCAATAGGAGGATTTATTTACTAGGATTTGTATTAGGAGCTGAGCACTTATTAAACTTATTTAATTGTTGACTTTTTTGCATTTTGGTTAAATTTGTTAGTTTGCAATCGCTGATAGCCCACTCAAAAAATTGAACAAAAGACGAAATTAAAAAGAATGGTACTCATGCAGAATTTGACCCCGCCTCCTCCGATTCCAATTATGGTTAGGGTTCGACCGGCAATCACTGGATTCAACCTAGCGTTGTTCAAATGTTGAAACACTAAATCAACATTTTATTTATGTTTTTGCATAATTAATGATGGAAGTATTTTTTCCTGCTTATTTTCTTAACATCCGTTGAAAAAAAAATAATTTGTATATTCCCTTTAAAAAAAATCAAACTTTTCTCTACTTTCACCTAACTATTTACGGTGTTCATATAAAGCATGCATCTGTTCTTTTATAATAAAAATTCCGTTTTCAAAAAGAAACGTTTACTGCCAAATTTCTTTAAAAATAAAAAGTGCAAGTTTTACTGAAAAGAAAACAAACTTTCACCTAACAACTAACGAGCGGCCCAAGGCTAACCTTATCAAAGCACTTAACAACAAATAAATAAATATAAAAAATAATAAAAAATCAAAAAATCAAAATCAAATAGATAAACCGAATCGTAGCCCCCCCCGCCTCCCAGCCTATGCGAACACCCAACAGGCCAAGACATACTTACCAAGAAATCATCTCACTAACGAGACGCCAGCAACCTAAACCTTAGAACCCGAAATTTAAAGTAACCCCTCTCCTTACCCCTAAATATCTCCCTCCCCCTCCATATTTCCCTATGTCCTTAGTCACACCAGAGAGGAACTTCCCAGACCCCCCCACAACCAACTAATGTTCTTGAACTCCAAAACTAAAGCATTACCGACCGACCAAGCACCCCGCCTCCCACCTATCTCTTTCCACTTTTCTCGCACTCCTCCCCTGACATCATTCATTCCTTCATTCCACCATAAACGAACATTTCTGTAAAGTCTGAGGAAGCTACATAATGGCCAAAAAATGGTCGTGTAGCTGAAACAGAAAAAAAAACGGTAATAAAAAATAAAACGTATATATATATATATATATATATATATATATATATATATATATATATATATATATATATATATTCATTAATGGATATGAATAATGGAGTTACAATTATTGTTGGTCTCGTTTAGTTGTTCAGACCTGTCTTCTAATGGAACAAAGAATCAATAAAAATGCAAACAATGATCTTTGAACACGTATAAAGTGGTTTATGTCCCGTTGTTAGCAATTTTGCCGCCAGATGTCAGCACTAATCAAATGGTTGCGGCATGCAGTGGATGCAACACTGGGGAAATTTTGCAATCTGACTATCAGCGTTTAAAGGCATTGTTGTAAAAAATCGTGTGAGTTGCAGCAATGAGCAATTAATGCGAATGCGATTGTCGTTTGTTTGTGTTGCATGGTTATATTTTCCGTTCATTTCGGTCCTATGTTTGTGTACGATCTAAAAAAGAAAAAAAAAAAGAAAAAGAAATAGAAATAGCACTAACCCTACGCAGGTTTTACTGGCTTCCTCCAAAGGAGGAAATTCCATGGGAGTATGAAATTTAGTCGTATGTATATCCTCTTTAGGGAAGATGATATTAGGTTTTTGCAACTCTTGCAAGGAGGTGTCAACATCCTCGACATCCAGCGCCTGGAATTCTCAAATTGGTCACCCATCTGAGACTGACCCAGCTCAAAATTGATTAACTTCTATGATACAAAGAGAACTAGTGTGTCAACGTGATTATGCTGTACGTATTTTGTGTCGCATAATCAGATATGGCCCCGTGACAGTATCCACAGGAACTCATATGGTTGCGCCATTACCATTTCTTACAAAGTTGAAATATCAAGCAGAAAATATACTTTTTCTTCGTTTGTTTCCTAGATTCTGGTGCACCAGTTGGCACTTTTGTATTTTAGATTACCACAGAAAATTATTTGTTTAGTGATATGAGATTGTGTAGTGTTGTAAAGTTTTGAAAATACGACTCTTTTTACATTGAATGATTTGCAATTTTGGGAAATGGTGTTCATCGCCTTTTGCATTCCAACTGTTTGAATTATTTAAACTCTTAATTATATAAAAATAATTATTTAAATGTTTAAATCTTTTTTTAGATATATTCATCACTGCTATTTTCATATATATATATATATATATATATATATATATATATATATATATATATATATATATATATATATATATATAGGAAATTTATTACTGTGAGTCCAGAATGAGTTTACAAATTGTTTCAACTAGAGGAAAATCCTCAAAGAGAGGAAAAATCCAACTAGCATCATCAGAATTCATAGATATATAAAAGCGACCTTGTCTGCATGTGTATAAAACAATCTCTACCAAACTACTCTGTGAATTTTTGGTTTACAAACTTGAAAATTTGAAAATTGATATATAGGAGATTCGGATCTGTGGGACAAATTTGATTTGGAAACTGAACAGGACAATACTTCAGTTCTATAGAAACAGAGTTGGACTGAGTGTTGAGGAGGTGTCTCTGACTAAAGTGGATTGCATACTAAAATATAGTACAATAGTATATTAACTGACTCAAGACCATGAAAACTTTTTGAATTTTGTTTTCAAGCATATGGCGAAGCTCTCTGGAGTATGCAAGTAAATCAAGTAGGTCAAGGATAACTGTGCAGAGTGGATCAGGGCTGTAAACAATGATGTCATCAATTAAAACAGAGAATGAGTTATAACCGTGCACAGTGGATGATGTCACAAAATAATGACGTCATCCATCCAATGAGAGAAAGTGAGGGGGGAAGAGATCTTTTATGAAGTTTAATCCTGATGGGTCACGGGTCGTCTACTAGACGAAAACCGTGGAGGTCTAGAATAGTTATAGTAACTCTAATGATGCTGTTAGGTTGCTTGTCACCGTGCACACTTTTCATCTGTACATAAATGTTTTAGGTGGTGGGAGGAAGGACAAATGACGTAAATAAAGTGCAAAGAAATGGGAGAGGTGGTAATAGGGATGTCGTGACGTCATCCACTTTGTACGGATACAAACAAGCAACTCAGCAAATAAGCAAAATAACAAGATCCACAGAATTTATAAGCATTATAGATAGATGTAATAAATACCGACCCAGTGGGTCACGAGTGACCTAGCGCGTATATAAAATGACATAAAACCTGATTTTCCACCCGTTTATAAATGTGTGCATGAAAGGCGTTCCAAAAGTAATTCCTCCTATTTTTTTTTTATTTTGTCGAAATAAATCAGGAGGGATTACAAATTGTATTGTTATGAAGACTGAAATGCATATATATGACCTTTGAAAGTTTCATCACTCTGTTGCAGATATTGATGGTGCGAGACTCAAAGAAAGCAACTCCTGTTGCGTCAGAAGTAGAGACGCCTCATTGAATTCCTGGCAAAAGTGCACTGAAAATGGTGGTGACTATGTAGAAAAATTTTTTATTGTCATTTCACCTCAAACACGGTAAAAAGTCACTTAGTCGTGAGGGGCTACTATTTGGGACCAGATTTGCAGGGATACTATTTAGGGAGTTGGGCAGCGAGATGTTTGCTTACGTTACACTTGAATTTCTGCATGTCAGTACAGTCAGTGAAGCAGAAGTTCTATGGAAAAGGCTAATAGAGTAGAAGGCTTTACGGCATCTGGGGATTTCTACAGTGTAGGGGTGAGATTTTGTTGCTTGACGGGCTTGTCAAAAGTATTGTCGTGGAGGGAGTATTAGTGCTCTGAGTCCATCAGAGCATTTGTCAATGAAGTGCTTGTAAAATAGGCACAAAGATGAATTCTGAAGCACAAAATGTCACTCATTTTAATGATACCACTCACGTATTCGTAGCTCTTCAACTTTTTGAGTTAAAAAAATAGGTTTTACTTTTGGAATGGCCCAACGAAATGTCACCCCTTCACTGCAGAGGTCACAAGATTTTTTTTAATCCTATTTAAAGTAAAGTTTGTAAGCATGAGTATAAGATGTTTTGTTCTCTGCCATGTTCTACGCCTGCTAATATATATATATATATATATATATATATATATATATATATATATATATATATATATATATATATCTCAGAACAAGTAGTTAATAAAACATGTTAAAAACACTTTGAAAAAGAGTTAAAAAAACATATTTAATTTTAAAAAGGAAGCACAAAATAAGTGGATAGTCCTTAATCTGCGGAGTGTCGAAGAAATACTTTCCTTCTCATCAGAGTGTAGGAATTAGCAAAATGCATGATCGGATTTTGCTTGCAAAAGTATTTAATGAAACTACAGGTACGTCATAGATCTTACTTGATAACAAAAAGTGAAGCAGAGGGAATAGGGTGAAGAAAAAGGTGATTTCACTTTTTTGTTTTATTTCATTTCAGTTGAAGTTCTCAGAAATCAAGTGACCCATTACCTGTGGCTAACACTTGAAATCTATATGAGATACATAGATATTCGAATGTTTCATTAAAGTTCTTTATCTCTCAAGCATTGAATTAGTAAAGAAATTGAGAACATAATTTTACTCTCCTCAATTAACCATTTTTATACGTTGTAGTATATCTTTCATGTTGGTCTCATGGTCTTACTGGATTCCAGGACAAGAATTTATCTAGTCTGGTGGAGTATCCAGCTTCGTGCTATTACTTGAGGTAATATCACTTGGAGAAGGTGCACCATTCCTCGGAAAAGCTGTGGGGTAGCCGTAGTGAGGAGATCTTATTTGGGCTGCGAATACTATGTGATTTTGAATATTTGGTCAGGATTTACTTCTATGGAAAAGTATCCTCATGCCAGATTGTTCTGACAAACCCCTGTACAGAGAGACCTTAGACACTCGAGGATAGTGTCTAGTAGGCATTCAAGTTCTTCCCCAGTAATCTTGTGAAGGGTAAAATCCAAAAAAGTTAGTTAAATTTCCATGTCCACAAGTAAAATCCAAAAGAATCGCGTAATTGGAAGATGGTCCAAAGTAATCCAAAAGGCAGATATCTGTGGAATAATTTACAAATTCACAAGGAAAAAGTGAACGAGTTCAAATAATATTATTGAAAGAAAGATAAGATGTGTGTAAAAATATATATATATATATATATATATATATATATATATATATATATATATATATATATATATATAAAGGAGATTAGAGCAATAGTCTAAAGAGCTAAGTGTATTTTAATGTAACAGTGAAATTACTAGTTTAATTAAAATACAGGAAATAGAAAGTGCTCGTTGTAATTTAGATATATAATAAGCTCGATAGTTAAATGATATTATGAATCACATTACTTAATATATATATATATATATATATATATATATATAAATATATATATATATATATATATATATATATATATCACCAAAGTTAAGCAACGTTAGAGCCTGACCAGTACCAGATGGGTGACCATTTGGGAAGGTTAGGCGCTGTATTTACCATGCCGAGTTGTAGAAATTTCCAGATTGATATCTCGAGGCGCATTAATTCACTGGGAGGGATACCCCCCTAGTCTCTGTTAAGACATGCATCTAGAAGAAGGAAACTCTGATGTAAAAACCTGCGGTCTACTGTATACTCTGTCCTGTGGCAGTCATCTGCATCGACAAAGGTTAGCAGTAATACCAAAAGGTGTGGTTAGTTCTACACAACGCATTCGCCATTAGAAATAGATCATCGGCAGAAGAGTCCATCATTATATATATATATATATATATATATATATATATATATATATATATATATATATATATATAAATCAATAAATCGTTATCATTTTATTATTACTACTAAAATTGGAAAATTAAATTTTAAACAAGTAAAAACACATAGAAAAGAATCGTTTTTTAAATCAGAGAATAATAAAAAATTGTTCCGATTCCAATATCCCCAAAAGTGCTAATTTTACTTGATTCTGGTCAATCATCCCATATATATATATATATATATATATATATATATATATATATATATATATATATATATATATACTAGCATTTCAGCCCTGCGTTGCTCGGGTGTTTGGAGGTGTATTCTGAGCAACAAAAAAAAAAAGAAAAAAGCGGTCAATTTTTTTTTAAATTTGACCCCTATTATGACCCTTTAACATTTATTGTTTTGGGCTCAAATAAAGTTATTAAGTTAGATCCATGTAAAAGGAACTTATATGCAAACTGTCAAGTGTTTTTACCCAAAATTGTCGGAGGAGTTTGGTAGAGTTCTCAAATGTCAAATCCTTGAACTTTGACCCCTTAACAGCCAAATTTCTGGCCAAAAACCGATCACATAGATTTTTCCAAATCTCAGTACCCTGTATATCAAATTTCAAGTCTGTAGACTGAAAATTGACAGAATGACTAAATGCATAGGGATATGTACACAGGCGGACAGACAGACACACTCACAGACAGACACTTTCACTTTTATATATATATATATATTGGGTAGCAATAAGCTATATATAATATATATATTGGGTAGCAATAAACTTCCCGTAGGTCTCAGCCCTCTTCAAACTCATCCAGTGGAGGTCTGTTTAGTGCTATCTCTCCCCGATTTTTCCATCCCCCTTGACCCTTCTCGACTACTTTGTGTGCTGTCAGTCGATGTCAACAGTACAATTTTTTTTATGTATCTTCATAAAATGTTGTATATAATGACACACGCGCGCGCACACACACACACACACAAACATATATATAGAATATTTATTTATACAAACAATATTGGCTACATATGTGCATACACATGTCTGTTGATTTTTTTTTTTTTGTGAAACTAAATTTTAAATATGGTTTTCCTTTGTATATTTTTCCATTTGAACAAGTTATAATAAAGAAAATGAAAGAAAAAATAAAACAAACAATATAGAAAATGGGTTGAGCGGGGGAGGGAAAGTGTGATATAGATGCAAGATTTAAAAAGGGAAACAATTAAAAAAAAGTTATTTAAAAAATTTTAGTACATAAGATATTTACCTCCAAGATTCGAAACACCTCATCCAAACATTGTAAAACATTGTAAATAATCATACTGTAATTAGGCTCTGTTATTAATGAGAACTTTTTCATAAACACCCGAGTTTCACTGGATTTACATCGAGGAAATTACAGCGATACAATCATTATATATATATATATATATATATATATATATATATATATATATATATATATAACTACTTAATTTACTCACATAAAATTAATATACGAAAGTATAGATTTATGCGTAAACTTTAAGTATTTACTCCAAAAGTACTCAATACGTAGGTAGAGCTAGTTAGTAATTTATAAAATATATATGGCGATTGAGCTACACTGAATATTCCGCGTTTCATCCACTCTAGGACTCCTCAGACTTATGCGCATAAGCCTGAGGAGTCCTAGAGTGGATGAAACGCCGAATATTCAGTGTAGCTTAATCGCCATGTATATTTTTTATATATATATATATATATATATATATATATATATATATATATATATATATATATATATATATATATATATTCTTGGAATACAGTGAGTATGATAACTACATCAGCCAGTGCTTGCAGGAAACAAGAAAATTAATTAGAAGGTTGGAAAGGATCCAAATAAGAATGAGTAGAAATAAATTATATGTGTTATTCAATGAAATGTGCTTAAAAGAAAGAATGCTGCTTAAGTATATCCGCACACACACACACACACACACACACACACACACACACACACACACACATATATATATATATATATATATATATATATATATATATATATATATATATATATATAAATAAAGTGAGAGAGAGAGAGAGATAGTGATAAGTTTTTTGTTTATATCTACCTCCTGATATACCAGTTTGCACGAGGTTTGGTCCAAGCATGACCCCCTGTGGTGGCGATGGAAATGCCGACATTCATAAGGCAAATGATAATAATAATAGATGTTGTCGTAGTAGTCAACGTTGTTGCTATTGTTGTTGTTGTTGTTGTTGTTGCAGAGTCATTTATTAATATTTGTTTGAAAACTACGTCGAAACCGCCTGGCCGAATTAAAGTAATGCTCCGTTGTTTGGGAGTTTGGGTAAGTACCAGTTAGATTTGTAGTATTAATAGTGGCGCTATTGTTGGTTGGAGAGGGTGACCGGTGCCTGGGCGGGTCAGAGAACAAACACTAGTAAAATGAACCAATATGTATAATTATAAACACACACACACACACACACACACACACACACACACACACACACACACACACACACACACACACATTATTATTATTATTATTACTTTTGTTGTAACAGCTTCTTATCATCACCATATGGGTGTGTTTGTGTTGTGCGCAGTCATGTTAGCACTATTAGTAGTGCTCAATATCGAGAAATAGAGCAAATATATATATATATATATATATATATATATATATATATATATATATATATATCGGGAGAAAGGGACCTCCCCTTTTGAAAAGGGGAGGTACCTTTCTCCCGAAATTAATCAAAAATTCCGTTTGGACACAGCTGTTTGGACACAGCTGCTATACAAAGGATATAAAGAAACCTCCACAATCTATATATCTATAAAAGTGAAATTGTGTGTGTGTGTGTGGGTGTGCGTGTGTGTGTGTGTGTGTGTGTACATTTCCCTATCAAATTACTCTGTAAATTTTCGGTCTATAGACTCGAGATTTGACATAATGGGTATTGAGATTTGGGAAAATTTTTTTAATCGGTTTTCGGGCAGATATCTGGCTGTCAATACCTCCGCCAATTTTGTGTCTAAACACTTGGAATTTTAGATATAGGTTCCTTAGACATGTATCAAACTTTTTAATTTGATTTAAACCCAAAACAATAAATTTTAAGGGGTCAAAATTGGGGTCAAAGTTAAAAGAATTTGACCTCTCAGCTAATTTTTTGTCTAAACATTTGAAATTTTACATAAAGTGAATTCAAACATAGGAAAGCTTTTTAATCGGTTTTTGGCCGAAAATTTGCCTATCAAAAAATTTGCCTGTCAAAGTTCAAAACATTTGACCTTTTCGGTCTCTAGCAAACTATTCAGCAAACATCTGAAATCTTACATTGTATTCAGACATGCAGCCAGCTTTTTAATCAGTTTTTGGGCGAAAATTTGGCTGGTGAGAGATCAAAGTTGAAAGAGTTGATCTTTGCAGACTCTATCAAACTCCACCACCAATTCGGAGTCCAAACTTGAAATTTTAGATGTAGGTTACCTAGACATAAATCAAACTTTTTAATATATATACACACTAGCAGGGGTGCCCGGCGTTGCTCGGGTGTTTGGAGGTGTATGCTGTGCAAAAAAAGCAAAAAAACAAAAAAAAATGGTTAATTTTTTAAAACTTTGACCCCTATTATGACCCCTTAAAATTTATTGTTTCGGGCTCAAATCACTTTATTAAGTTAGATCCATGTTCAAGGAACCTATATCTAAAATTTCAAGTGTCTAGACCCAAAATTGTCGGAGGAGTTTGGTAGAGTTCTTAAAGGTCAAATCGTTGAAATTTGACCCCTTAACAGCCAAATTTCTGGCTGACACCCGTCACATCGATTTTCCCAAATCTCAGTACCCGGTATTTCAAATTTTGAGTCTATAGACTAAAAATTGACAGAGTTATTGCGTAGGGAAATGTACACAGACAGACAGACAGACAGACACGTTCACTTTTATAGATATATATAGATATGCACATAAAGTTATGAACAGTACATAGTGCACGAGCAAAGCATAGCTGAACTGCTAGTATATATAATTATTAAAATGATATAATTTTATTTAAATATTTTAAAAGTATTTTTACGTGCACGAAACATATCCATGAACACATCATCAACCATCAACAAGGATCGAACTCACAACCATACCATCATCAGCCTAACATTTTACCAATGGGCCACGATGCCTTGTCAGATTCCATGAACGGTTTTTATCACTTTCAAATGTAAGGTGTGTTATAATTTTTTAGCGGTATAAATAAAAAGTGTTTGGAGGTGTATGCTGAGAAAAAACCCCCCCAAAAAACGGTAATTTTTTTAAACTTTGACCCCTATTATGACACCTTAATATTTATTGTTTTGGGCTCAAATCAAGTTATTAAGTTAGATCCATGTCAAAGGAACTTATATGCAAACTGTCAAGTGTTTACACCCAAAATTGTTGGAGGAGTTTGGTAGAGTTCTCAAAGGTCAAATCGTTGAACTTTGACCCCTTAACAGCCAAATTTCTGGCCGAAACCCGATTACATCGATTTTTCCAAATCTCAGTATCATGTATATCAAATTTAGAGTATGTAGACTAAAAATTGACAGAGTTATTGCGTAGTGAAATGTACACACACACACACACACACACACACACACACACACACACACACACTTATATATATATATATATATATATATATATATATATATATATATATATAATATTAATATTTGTATAGTAATCCCAAGCAAATAAAAAGCTCAATACAACCAAGATAGGTAATATAGCTTGTTATATAACACAAATTTAAGACTGTAAATTATATTTTACATGAATTTATTGTTCGACAGGATACTCCCATAAGATATATTAACATTTCCTCAAGATATTAACAAATGAATAATATAGCAAAGCTATGAATTTGCTGGTACTGACATTAATTGAAACAGAATTATATGAAAACTAGTCATAAAGGCAAAATAAGTTTTTAGTGCAAAAAGTTCATAAAATGGACAGAAAATGAAAAATAAAAGGATAAATTAAGTCAATGATTTACGAAACCAGACAAAAAGAAATGGAGAGTTCAAGTATTTTCAAGACGAAATGATGATAAGAGTCAATGTTCTCAGAAGAAGAATCCGGAATTATACTGTTGACAAATAGATTCAAATTGAAATCCAAAAATGTTTGTAATCTAGGTTTGTAGAAAAGTCTGTTTGCAAGCAGTCGGGGAATAAAGATTGTTTGGAATCGTTAAAGATTTTTCACTTATGGATAAGTTAGCCGGTGTAAGAACTCCTATGGCCGTTTTATGGTTTTAAGTAATTGGATTACATAATCAGTCTAGCACCTGTTCCAACCTGTGTTGTAATGGTTTCATCAAGGTAATAAAACTTCTTGACAACCTCAATGGCTTCGACATCCAGATATACCTTTTTCCATATCTGAGTTTTCAGTTTGCCACTTCTTGCACACGAATTGATTACTCTCTCTCTCTCTCTCTCTCTCTCTCTCTCTCTCTCTCTCTCTCTTAATCTACCAGTAATTCTACTACACCTCTTGTGTACCCAATGATTACAGGTTCCACAACAACTAAAGTGCATCCAATTCTCTTTCCACAAACTTTTGTGGAACATTTCAGCACTACAACTACTGATCATCACTTTGTTTTAGTAAGATTCACTTTTTTTTTTTTCAAGTTATCAATGTTGAAATAATCGAAGAAACGTTAACTAGCGATACTGCTGTTTGCAAATATTTGTTTTTGTTATAAAAACAAAGAGAATCAACGATCATCACCATCACCATCACCATCATTATCGGTTAACGTCCATTTTACATAGTGACATGTGTTAGACGGCAAATTAAGAGTTTTCTTCCTACCAGGATAAAGTAATTTCTAGAAAGAAAGAAATCGATGGACATTTTGTTGTTGTTCATAACATACTTCAAGGATAGCAAGAGGAAATGGCGAATCAGAATCAAATATTGATTTGGTCGGTTTTAATGCATCGATGACAAAAATTAAAAATTCGACTGACTCAATTTTATATTCTGACCATCACATCAACTGAATTTAGATCTAAACCAAATAAATAGATATTTCCTTATTTAATTTAGCTTGCAATGAAAATATTTATCTGATCTGGGGAGGAGGGGGCAACATTGAGGTAAAAAAAAAAAAAGGTTGCGTCGTATAAGTATTACTTTTCAGATAATTATTTAGCCATCTGGTCCATACCAAAATCAGACGGACATCTAGAATTGAAAGAAATTAGCTTCATCACTCATCCCCCATTAATCTTTTGCGTTATATTCGGCTTCCTTATCATGTTGTTCCCTAACTTTATTAATCTCTGCCTTATAAAAAGCTCTACCTTTTTTCTGCCTTCAAGCTACCTCATGCCTTTTGATCTCTGTGTAAAGAGCTCAGACCAATCTAATCTCAATTACTTCACCTTCTAAGTTTCTCTCTCTTATTTTCTCTCTCTCTTTATACATATAGGGTGACCCCCCCCCAAAAAAAAGAAGCTAAATGGAGGACATCTAGAATATATGCTGTAGAACAGAGAAAAAAAGGCCACAGACCCTTGTGTTTTGATGTGATGTTTTGAATATAATAAACTAGTTATGACCAAAGTTTCATTTCATTCGGACAAAACACTAAGAAACGGGGCCTAATTAGATTTGGGGTCAGTTTTTTGGGGCCACCCTATATATATATATATATATATATATATATATATATAACTTTTGACTTGTTTTACATAAGTATTTGTATGTCGCTACACATTCATAAGCATGTTTCGGTCAGTCTGTAGCGACATATTAATGCTTATGTAAAACAAATAAAAAGTATATCCTTCTCTACTTCGTCACTGAGCACTCTTGTATGAACCTCGTTAGAACTTCATTGGTTGTTTCACCTCTGGAAAATATTAACCTGGAATAATATATATATATATATATATATATATATATATATATATATATATATATATATATATATAGAGAGAGAGAGAGAGAGAGAGAGAGAGAGAGTCTTATTTGTAGCATTCCGAATTTTACTGGGTTTATATAATTGAGAATTCGGTAATCGTTCTTATACCAATAAGTTTTAAGCCAAAAAGAGACGACTTAAACTGTAAACTACAAAATTATTATATTTCATAATTGAACATCCATATATTGTTTTAAAAATTTAGGATGCGATGTAGGTAAAATACTTTCGCTTGTTTTCTTTTCCTTATAAGGAAATGGTTTCCACAATTTTGTTGTTAAAGTGTTTCTATTCAATAAATCTGAAGAAACGCGGTTCTTGTGAAAATTTTCAAACGACATAATGTTTGGATTTGTCCGAATAGTTTTGAAACAATTGTAACTAACGTTGCAATACACTATTTGTTGCTATCAACCCATTCTTTGAAGTCTTGGTTTTTATTAAAACAATACACACACACACACACACACACACACACACACACACACACACACACACACACACACACACACACACACACACACACACATATATGAATGGAAATGTATAAAGAAGAATACGAAAAGTATAAAAGCTTATAACTTTTCTTTTTTCGTTTTCAATTGGTGACGTGCAGGAATACAAAATGATATTATGAAAAAAAATTAAAAACACGTTTTTTACATGTACATAATTTCGACCGATCCTTCAGTCTTCATCGTTGTATATATATATATATATATATATATATATATATATATATATATATATATATATATATATATATATATATATATCCAGGCTCATCTTGATTTTCTCGACCTGCCGAGCATGTTTTCTTGTTTCAGTTGGTAAAATTAACAACAATAAAATTGCTCCTGACGACAATCAATGATCGAAAGCGCTCAAGGAAAATGGCTGACAAATAATCACTCGACAACCCAATACAAAATTTAGCAACTGAAAGTAAGAAAAATGCTCCAGAGAAAATCAACAGAAACAAGGCCAATAGCCATTAGTCGCGTGCTCTCGTGTAATGAATGAATGCGTGAATGTAGGATTGACATGAAATTCTTAAAGATAAACTAAAATGAGCGAAAAATGGGCTGAAATGACTTAAATAAATAAAAAGTAAATGACTTAGAATGACTTTAATGAACTTAAGGATGAATTGAATGACCTTAAGAATGACTTGAATTCTTAAAAAATAACTAGAATCCTTTAAAAACAACTTGAATGATCTGGAGAATGACTTGAATGGCTTTGAGACTGACTGGTTGTAAAGTGGGTGACCATTTTACATTAAATTAATACAGAAAAGTGATCCCCCACTTTATATCACAATAAGTACAGCATGAAGTAAGAACGGATACTACACTTTGATCTTGGCCAAAAGGCCAAGAAAACGGTATTTATTTGCTCCCCCACCGAGCAAATTAGGCACAAGGCCGATTTTTAATGTGAAGAGTGAAGGGGAAATGGGGACCAACTCCCAGGGGAGTAGGGGGGCTGGATAGTGACAATTGGTATGAAGGGTTGCCCCTACATTGACCAAGGTCTTATATGTGGGGTTTGTATTTATTTGCTTCCCCACTGAGCAAATTAGGCACAAGGCCGTTTTTTAATGTGGAGAGAGAGAGGGGGAGGGAAAAATGGGACCAGCTCCCGATGGGTGGGAAATGGGAGCTGGATAGTGACAATTGGTATGAAGGGCTGCCCCTACATTGACCAAGGTCTTATATGTGGGGTTTCCCCCACATATGGTCTTTGCTTGCAGTATCTGCCGGAACAGATATTACACTTTGATCTTGGCCAAAAGGCCAAAACAAAGCTTAAAAAGCTATGAACAGAATCTAGTAACAACAGATCTTAACCAAAAAGGCCAAGCACAAAAGTGTTACGGACAAACTGACAGACCAACCGACAAACCGAGTGACTTATAGAGTCGCTTGCATGCGACTAAAAAAAGAAAAAAACCCTGTCGTATTTAATTAAACGTGTTTTAATAACGACTTACTGCCAATATGCATACTGATATATATATATATATATATATATATATATATATATATATATATATATATATATATATATATAAGTTTAAATATATAAGCAAATAAATATATATATATATATATGTATATATGTAAGTTTCGTGGTTTAATTTTAAATTCTGAAAAAACAACATATAGAGGCATATATTCGATTTAAGAATTTATTGCTTGACAAAGGAATATATAGAAAGGGGTATTTTAATTTCCTTAATCCATGGATTTTCAATAATGGCTCATATCATCAGAGGAAATGAAATGCATTTAGCAAAATGTTCAGCTGTGAATGGACGCTATTTTGCTTTTCAGCACAATTATTGAAAATAGTTTTTGGGTGGTTGTAGATAATTATATGGAGAAAATTATACGAAAAGAGAAGTTGATACAACCTGGGTAGTCCATTATCGGAAGGAGTCCAATGTCATTCGGAGTTACAAATCCGGGTGGGTAGAAAATAGGCCCATGGGAGAAATTGATATTCCCATATAGCGAAAGCGTACTGCTCAATCCTGATATTTAGAAAAGTATACCAGGCTGTCTTATTCGTTGTTGCGTTGATTGTATGTTATTTGTTTTGGTCCAAATGTTTTCTCGGTGTTGACAAAGTATATCCGAAATTGGGTGGATATACTATTCCATTGTAATTATCCCCATGAGTAATAGAATTTGAGCATTGAATTAAGTGTGCGATGGACCTCGAAATCAATAGTATAATTTTCTCCATATAATTATCCACAACCACTCAAAAAACTATTTTCAATAATTGTGCTGAAAAGCAAGATAGCGTCCATTCGCAGCTGAATATTTTGCTAACTGCATTTCTTTTCCTCTGATGATGTGAGCCATTGTTGAAAATCCATGGATTATGGAAATTAAAATAACCCTTTCTATATATTCCTTTTGTCAAACAATAAATTCTTAAATCGAATATATGTCTCTATATGTTTTTTTTTTCAGAATTTAAAATAAAACCACAAAACTTATATATTGATCTATTCTTAAATATTGAGCTTTTCCTTTTTGGCTAGGATCACCTTGAAAGTATTACTTTAAGTAATATCTATCAGGATTTTTCATCTGAATTCTATCAGTGTCTTATCATGCTTATATATATATATATATATATATATATATATATATATATATATATATATATATATATATATATATATATATTATAAAAGTGAAGTTATCTGGAAATGACCATCTAGATTGTATTTTTCTCATCAGAAAACAGGATTTTCTTCCACTTCTCAATGTTCCATGTCTGGTATTCATGACCAAACCTTCAGCGGCCCACCTTGTGATGTGGAAGCAGGCAAAGAATTTGTTGACGCTTTTTCTTTACCATGCCTTTTTGTTGTAAGTGTCGTCTGATAGTTACTGGACTTCACTCAGCATTTGTAACTTCCTTAATTCGACTAGAAAAAAGTCCCCTTTCTTTCCCAACAACTCATCTTATTCTCCTACTCAATGCAGTAGAAATTTGGAGGGGGGGGCTACCAGTGAATTTTGCTTTTCTATAATTCCACCGTTCTTTAAAAAGTTGCACATCAGTTTTACTGCGATTTACCTTAGCACCAGTTTTTTTTTTTTTGTTTCTTAATCTCATTCATCCAGAGGAAGTCTCGAAATAAAGACGAAACGTTGATGAACACATAATACGGTTTGTTCCTTTTTATTTCTCTATTTTGTTGGAATACTATTTCCATTATTTTCATCATATATATATATATATATATATATATATATATATATGTGTGTGTGTGTGTGTGTGTGTGTGTGTGTGTGTGTGTGTGTATTATGTACATCTACAGATACTGGTGTTTCATGTTACGCAATCATCAGTGCAGGGGTGACAGTTTCATATATATATATATATATATATATATAAATATATATATATATATATATATTTGGTAAAACTGGTAATTAGTAAAAACCTGAAGAGAGTGATCAATACTATTGCAGAGCAAATATGTGTTTTATTTTTTTATTACCGCTTTATCTGTTTGGTTACATATGTTTCGGATGTTGGACCGTGTTTACGATCTAACAGCCTCGTTAGACCTTACAGAAATGGTTGGTTAGTATTAGGAAGAATTGTTTTTAGAAGAAATATACTCGCATATCTTTACAGACATTTTTTTTCTTCTAAAAATAATTCTTCCTAATACTAACCAACCATTTCTGTAAGGTCTGACGAGGCTGTTAGATCGTAAACACGGTCCAACATCCGAAACATATGTAACCAAACAGATAAAAGGGTAATAAAAAATAAAAATAAAACACACACACACACACACACACACACACACACACATATATATATATATTCTCCCTCACCTGCACATTTTTATTTGGATAAAATTTCTACGAATCGAGAAAGGAGAGTATGGCACGAGTCACACTTGACTCAAGAATAAACAATTCTTTCTTTGCTTTCTTTATCGACCAATCAGCTGCTGCCTCAGTTTTGGAATCTCTCGGATTGAACAGGAAAGTCAATTAACACTGATGTTGAATCCAGAATTGAAAATGGCAATTAAGCCATGATGAAAATAAAATCTTTCTTCAAAAAAGCTGGACGAGACAGATTTATCTACAAAACCACATTAGCGTAGAACAATGTTTCTCCGCCTTTTTCGGTTTGACAACCTCATCGCTTCCAGATAGATTCCTAATGCCTCCGATGGTGAGGCCCCAGCTTGCGAGCTTTGGGGAGTGTGGAGCTGTGGTAGCAGTGTCAGAAATTTCGTGAAAATAGTGAATAATTCCACCCCATCTTTCCAAGCTTATAACTCCTCGAAAAATGTAATTCAAGCCCTAATTTTTTTTTTCAATTAAAGGAGTAAGGACCAAGGTTTTATTTAAAAAAAAAACAAAACAAAACAATGTGTTTTTTTTTTTTTAAAAAGGTTTTAAACTTCGGACTTTACAGGTAAATTTCTAAAAAACTGATTTTTTTTTTTGTTTTAAATTTGAATATATTATTTATTGACCTTTTCTCTTCAATTTGTGATATATAAACCTATTAAACATAAATTAATTATTTACTTTTTAATAGACATTTCAAAATGAGAGGCGTAAATTATTCGACCCCCTATCTTTCTAAGCTTATAACTCCTCGAAAAATGTAATTCAAGCCCTAATTTTTTTTTCAATTAAAGGAGCAAGGACCAAGGTTTCATTAAAAAAAAAAAAAAAAAGACAAAAAGAAAAAATGTGTTCTTATAAAATAAGGTTTTAAACTTCGGACTTTACAGGTAAATTTCTAAAAAACTGATTTTTTTTTTTTGTTTTAAATTTGAATATATTATTTATTGACCTTTTCTCTTCAATTTGTGATATATAAACCTATTAAACATAAATTAATTATTTACTTTTTAATAGACATTTCAAAATGGGGGGGGCGTGAAAATGGGGGGGCGTGAAAATGGGGGGGCGTGAATTTAAAAAAAACGTTTGTCTAAAATATTATATTCGGTTTATTGGAAAGAACATAAAATTTCACATTGACCCTGAAAATATCGTAAAAATAGAATCAATAGAAAAATTTTGATAGATTTTTAAAATTTAAAAATATTGAGTTTAAAAATTGAAAAATATTGAGTTCGGAAAATTCATTACTGTTTTAAAAAAAAATAAAAATATTTTTATTACTTTTAAAACAACTGTAATAGTTTATTTTGGAAGTATAATCCATAAAGAAAATAAATAACCCACTTTTAACAGAGAAATTACGAGATTTTTATATTGTATTCGCAGTTTCGTGTTAGGGGTGTCAAAAATTCCTACAAAAATTCTGATACTGCTAGAGCTGTGGTGGCGTATTTCTAATATTTTTTGTTAAATATAAACTAAAAATAAAATGTATCTACATATAAATGATAATAAACTTTAATGAAAAAAAAAAAAAATAGAATAATTAACCTTTTTTCTGGTTGGTCTAAAACTTTTGGTTATTTGAAACCGCCATAAAAAAGAAATAAAACCTACAGAGACACCCTTTTATTGCCATTGCTCCCAGGTCCACTCTGACCCGGACTGATAGTACCTGTTAGGGTCCCAACTATGGGTTAAATAGAAACCGACTTAAAAAAAAATATATATATACTCTATTAAAAAATTGTTCTTCAAAATCACTGGATTTGGCATTAAATAACCTGAAAAAGGTTGATATGCCATAAAACAAAAACCAACCAACCAACCAACCTAATGCCTCCTTCTAGCCATAAACACGTGCTTGTTTTTTTGTTTTGTTTTTCTAAAAGTAAATGCAATAATGTTATTCACAATATATGCATTTCAAAAATCCATAGAGCGTAACCCGGATATAAGAGACCTCTTCTCCGACCACTAATCTCTCTTATATTCGGGTTATCATTATATCCGGTGTTCTTCTATCCGGGTTTTCACTGTACATTGATACAGGCTTTAATTTGGGACAAGACAAAATCCCCTATATCCGGTTTTCTTATATTCGGGTGCCTTATATCCGGGTTAAACTGTATATTAATTTACTTTTCCGTACGTCCGGTGTCACAAAACAACCATCATCATCACAAACATTAATTAATGGGAAACGAATTACCTCCCTTTTATAGTCGCTTTTTATCAGTTAAAAATCATTAAACCATTTCCTCTCCAAAAATGAAAATATGAATAAATAAACATGGCTGTCTGCTTACAGTTTCCAAATTTTATAATTAAAAAATTAATCATGTCGAGAGGAGACTAAGTTTTATTATTATAGTTTCTTTTTAAAATTAAAAAAAAAAATGTGCAAGTGATGCAAGTGAATTGACATCTGTTTCGTCATATTAAAAAATTATTCAGAAAAAAAACAAAAATCAAAGTGTTGAATTTTCATATAAATTTTTGAAAATCAATTTTTTTTTTATCTTAAAAAGGTTAAAAAAAATTAATTTGCTATAAAAATTGTTTTAAATTCGTCGTTATTTATATTCTTTAATTGGAATTCATTGCTGAGATGAGTATTTATTAATTTATTAATGGCGGACTATTATTCTCATCTTTCTTGGTTGTTGTTTCACGACGTTTCGGCCAACTATTCCTCTGGCCTTCGTCAGGTGGTAACTATGACGGGATTTAGCTTGACACACACACAGACAGAGGGAGGTGCAAAATATGCTTTCAAACTTAAGCCTGGCAGATGTACAGACAGGCAAATAGATCGACAAATGATATTTAAAACTTAAGTTTGACAACTTGACGAGTGGACCGACAAAATGCAATTTCATACGTCAGCATGATATACGAATGAACAGACAGACAAAATACGTGCGTTAGCATGTAGACATCCAGGACCCAACACGTTGTAGCAGAATACGTCTCAAGAAACAGAAGACTTTCAACCACTTTCAACATCGTTTCCTGTGTATATTATTTAATTGGAATTCATTATTGAGATGAGTTTTATTTATTAATTTATTTTATTGCAGATTATTATCCTCATCTTTATTAGTTGTTTTTTCATGACGTTTCGGCCAACTATTCCACTGGTCTTCATCAGGTGGTAACCGCGACGGATAGGAACTCTGAATCTCCTAAGTGCATGGTGAGACGACAACTATGGAAGGCAGTAATTGCTGAGGATGCAGTTAGGAGATTCAAAGTTCCTATCCCGTCGTGGTTACCACCTGACGAAGGGCAGAGGAATAGTTGGCCGAAACGTCATGAAACAACAGCTAAGAACGATGAGAACAATAGTCGGCAATAAATAAATCGTTGTCATTTGTTTTATTATAATTTTTATTTGTTTTATTTATAATGTGTTTTAAAAACAATTTTAACTACCGTGGAATTTTCATGGGTTCTGCTAGTAATTGCAGACTGGCAATAATCAAGACAAACACGGTGGTAGAGTATAAAAAATGTATAAGCAAAAATATTTTGCAAAAGTACACGTCATTATTCGGGGGCCATAACTGCCACGAATCACTACCCGCTAATGTGTTTACATGCAATTATCTCTATAGCCTCTGGGCAATTCCATTATCCCTGAAATAGGTATATCAGCTGACTGCATAACATTTAATAAATTATTTTGTTTAATTCCAGATTTATTACTTTTAATTAAGTTTGGAATATGACAACATCGAATGGCACTTTGATATTGCATTGAGAGAAAGATTTATCTTATACATATTGGGCAGTTGTCTGTACGTTTCTACGTCCAACTAAAAGTCGAAAACTACAAAACAAAGACCTACAAGGATGGCATTTTTTTTTATCAGCGTTGGCCTGGATAAATAATATCTAAAATTTAGAAAAAATTATTAATTCTCCGGATTAAGTTTCGTTTTTTCAGTGTTTTATATTTTTTTGGAAAAGAAAATGCTGCCTAATCTTACAAGGAATCTATTATATAATGGGTAGTTGCTTGTTTTTTTTTTTCGTATTTTGATTTCCTAATCGTTTTACTTTTAATAGGGATGGGGTATCCTACCGGATGTAGACATTCACCCACTATTTCAGTCACTCTAACAAAGACATCGTTTTTTTTTTTTTTTTTTAATTCTAACCGTTCCTTTGAGTGCAATTATTTGTATTTCTCTCACACTTGGTTCACTGGGTATATTCAACAGGTAGTTTTTGAAATTCTTATTCCTGAGTCCGGTTGCTCCTATGATTACTGGAATGGTGGAAATCTTCTTAAGATTCCAATTTCTTTTCATGTCGTACATAAGACCTTGGTATTTCGTTATATTCTCCCTCTCAGTTCTGTTAAAGCCAGCATTCATTAGGGGCACTTCCTTCAACTAGGGTTGCTACTTTCTCTCTCTCTTATCCCATATCACTATACCAGGCTTAATAGCTCTGTTTTCTAGGTAGGTAGCAGTAAGCATTTCATAGTTATAATCAATGATATGTGACTTGTTTCTAACAGTTCTTTATGGTAAACATGTTCCCACGATTTCCTGTTATACTGGATATTCAGCGTTTCAGTGTGTGGGGGGGGGATGGGGGGATGGGAGGGGGTGCTTGTGTGCGTGTGCGTGTGCATGTATGTGTATGTACATTCGTGCATGTGTGTGTGTGTGTGTGTGTGTGTGTGTGTGCATGTGTGTGCGCGCACGCGTATGTGTGTTGGGCTAGAGAGAAATGAGCTTGGCGGAGAGGAAAGGAGTGAAAGAGAGATGGATAGAGAAAGATAGACAAGTTTTGAAAGGAATATGTTACACATTTGGCCCGGGTAACGCCAGGAAGCCCTGCTAGTTTAACATAAACGCGATGGCGCCTTTGCTCAGAAAAATAAATGCTATAAAATTTTAAACATAGCGTAGATATCGATTTCAAGCAAAGTAACCACTTTGTTTGGCATAAACATGATGACTGCTATACAAAGAATGCTCACAGTTAAACTTAGCGTAAATACCGATTCTTTAAGAAGTAGACATCTTGTTTACATTAAAAAGGATGGCTACTTTGTTCAGAATCGATATTCACGGTACCAATTACAAGAAGCCTCTCCAACTACCGATATCCATGACTAGTAACAACCTACCTGAGAATTCTTCCTTCAAACTCCTCAACTTATCATTCACAGGAAATATGAACTGGAACAAATATATTGAGGACACTGCAAAGGCTGCTGCAAGGAAGGTGGGTTCCCTCTACCGCACTAGAAAAGTACTCACACCTGAGAGTATCCTACAAGACCACCATTCGCCTATCTGGTCTGGTGCATCGACCACTAGTCTCTCCCTCTTGGATAGGACCCAAAAAAGTCTCTAATCTAATAGGTACCAATTTGGCAACTAGGCATCAACCTCTGTCACATCGCTGTAATGTTGCATCTCTGTGCCTGTTCAACAAATATTTTAATGAAATGTGCTCTGATGAACTCGTTGCACTTGTTCCCTCTTGACGCACATATCCCCAACAAACCCGCTTAGCAACAAAATCACACCCCTTCACTGTTGAAGTCCCTAAATGCCAGAAAGCTTTCTACTCGAATAGCTTCTTACCTCGAACAGCTAGATTTTGGAATTCCCTGACTGTACTGATATGCAGAAGTTTAAATGTAATGTAAACCAACATCTTGTTAATCTTTTCTAGGCATGGTTCCAAATAGTAGCCCCTTACGTCCAAATGGCGATATGCCTTGTTTGGGACAAAGGTGAATAAAAAAAAAGAAAACTTTAAAGCATTATAACTTTTATTGAATATCAACCATTTTTAACGCAAATAGATCACAAATGAATCGACAAAGCCAAATAAATTGCTTTTTTAACTAATTAAATATTTAATCCGAAAATAATTTGTGTCGTTAATAGTAATGATTAATGAAATCAGATGAATATATTCGAATTAAACTTACCTGGTTTGCTGACTTTTTTTCTATTCGTAAATATCCTTGCCAGTTTTTGATCTAAAATATTTCCGTTCTCATTTTTTTTTTAACTACTTCTCCATTTCAGTGTTCAGATAGACGCAAGCTACCCTTATTGGTTTC
>NC_136518.1:83785624-83843124 GCF_053919585.1 Euprymna scolopes
CTTCTCTTACTCTCCATCTTTGTTCATTAACTTCATTTTTCAACCAAAGGTTTTTTTTCATCTCAAACAAGGCATATTCCAATTTGGACGTAAGGGGTTCGGACTATTTGGGATCGTGCAGAACAGGTAACTGAGGCGGTAAAGCAGCAAGGTATCTGTTCACATATTTTGATAAAGGAGAAGATCCTGGCACCCCCTAAGAATGGATTACTCAGTCTATAAAAAATAAAAATATAAAATAAATTAATGTTTTGCGATGATGATGTTTTTTGTGGCGCTGGACGTATGGACAAATAAATATTTAGATTATATTCCCCCAAGGATACAATGTTATATCGTTATATAATGATATAGTACTATATTATTATATTGCAACAGAGCTGCTGACAATGACGGGTTAGCAGCAGCAGCAGCCTTATGCAAATGACCGAGCCAGGGTGCGATGTGACATTACAGCAGAGATAAAAAGGACAAACGTGTTCAAAAAAGCAGTGTTCAAAGGAGTGGTGTTTGAGGCGTGGCCGGTGGGCAGAGATGTATGTGTTTGGGATGTAGAGGATTCGAGGCATGTTCAAGACACAGGAGAGCAGAAAACGATATATTTGAGACACAACTGTACAGAGAAGTGGGATTCGAGACGTGTTTGAGATGCATGGGTGGCGCCAGGGCAGAGACAAAAAATCACACGTTGCCAGAGAAGGAGAAATGAACTGTTTAAATATTTAGAAAAAAATTGTTGTTGAAAATACTAGATATAAAGGCTTTTTGTTAAAAAACAGTAAAAGTGCGTTGAGTTTTTTCCTTTCTCTGTTCCTTGCGTGCTGGGTCAATAAACAAAAGGGTACAGAACGTTACTGTATATTAGTGCCATTATATTTTTATTTTAATCTTCCTAAGGAGGCATAAAAGTTGTGTAAGATTGTTGCGTTCGGATAATTAATTTTACCCTTCCTGTACGGGTATTCTTTTAGTATTTATATATATTTGATTTAAAGCATATCTACATGTGACCACAAAAGTGAACCTTCTCTGGTGACTAGCAATTTGTTTAATTTATGGATTTAAAAAAATTCAACTAAATATTTTTGTTTGTCTCATGTTTCTAACGAGTATCTAATAGGAAACAGATGGGATGGTTTTTATCTCTTTCATTTTTTTTAAACAACAGCGGCCATTCTAAAGATATCTCCATTTAATCTGAGCGTTTAAACTTACGAACAGGGTGGAACGATAAAATTGTCGCCCTAGAAAAGACAACATGATTCCGTTACCGTTTAATGAAAGCCGGTTTTCTTTTTTGTTGCTGATCATCTACTAGTGGGCCAGTTATGTATAAATCCCAAGAGCGATAGGGGCCTTCTATCAATAACCCTTATCCCTGAGTGGCTTCTGGGCCTTGATAAGTGGTGACTGCTATATAAAAAAAAATCATGTCTGAAAGTGACAAACAAGCAAAATCGGGGATGCACTGCTGTACAACTCATGCTCTCTACCAATCCAAGTTATGACAACAGGACCATTGCCAGCACCCTCAAAATACAAACCCAGATGATTAAATGCTTGAGGGCACTATCAATGAAGTTTCCAGCCACGATTATGGTCTTTGATGAGGTTTCAAGTGAGGGTCACATTATGCTTCCTCACATCTTTTAACTCGGCTTGAAAGTCAACGCTAAAGTGGATCTGGATGTGCTGAAGACTGTGGTGATCCCCTGGTGCAATCAGGTGGCCGCTGGCAGACCCTGTATGTAGCAACAGGACTCTGCGCCAACCCACAAGTCCAAAGAGACCCAGGCTTGGCTTTCTCCCCTCATCCCCCGACCTTAACCAACTGAACTACTTCGTTTGATCATACGTCAAGAACATCACCAACATGACCTCTCACAACACCAATGACAGCCTGATCACCAGCATCTCACACCATATGAAAGAGTCTGCTGTGGAATTTCCACAGGTCCCACTAGTAATAATAATAATAATAATAATAATTATAATTCTTAAGGAAGGCTTATTGCCATCCAAATTTCCGTGAAGACCAATGCTTGCTACTAACGAGAAATCAATGGTAAGCGGCTGTTGCAATAACGCAAAGTTATCTTCAAAGTTTATCAAAGGATTTGGAGAGTACGGGAAATCTGGGGAGACTTTTTGTCACTCAAACTCCAGAGAACACCACAAGTTGTTTTCCAAGAGAAATCTTTGACGATGGCCTGTGTGAAAATTTCTAGTAAATAGTAATAATAATAATAATAATAATTGGAATGGAAAAGTGCGCACAACTAGTTATAAGAAAGGGAAAACTGGAAACGACAGAAGGCATGGAATTACCCAACCAAACAGAAATGAGGACACTAGGGGAACAAGACGACTATAAATACTTGGGAATTCTGGAAGCGGACACCATCAGAGCACCAGAAATGAAAGAGAAAGTTGGAAAGGAATACCTCAGGAGAACAAGAAAACTCCTGGAAACTAAATTATAAAGTAGAAACCTAATAAAAGGTATTAATACATGGGCAGTATCACTAGTAAGATACTCTGGGCCGTTTATAGGGTGGACAAAAGAAGAACTGAGACAACTCGACCAGAAAACCAGGAAACTCATGACCATGCATAATGCACTACACCCAAAGGGCGATATTGACAGACTCTACATGAAAAGGAAAGACGGTGGGAGGGGACTGATCAGTAAAGAAGACTGTGTGAAGGACACGACAAAAGAACTAGAAAAATACATAATGCAAAACACTGAAAGAATAATTATGGCAGCGAGAGACACTGAAAAAAAACAAAACAGAAAACAGAGAGACAAACGACAAAACGAGAAAAGAGAAGTGGGAAGAGAAACAACTCCACGGAAGATTCATAAGAATGACAAAAGATGAGAATAACGAAAACACCTGGACATGGATGCGAAAAGGACATATAAACCGAGAAACTGAATCTCTAATAACTGCAGCACAAGATAACTCGATAAGAACCAACCATATCAAAGCAAGGACCGATAAAACACAAGAAAACAGCAAATGCAGACTCTGTGGACAAAGAGACGAAACGATAAACCATATAGTAAGCGAATGCAGCAAACTTGCCCAAAAGGAATACAAAAACAGGCATGACCAAGTGGGGAGGGTGGTACACTGGGAATTATGAAAACGACTGCATTTTGAGCGTACAGACAAATGGTACAAGCATAAACCTGCAACAGCACTCGAAAATGAGAACCACAAAATCCTATGGGACATGGACATACAGACGGACAAACCCATCCAAGCAAGAAGACCAGATGTCATAATAATTAACAAGAAAGAAAAATCCTGTCTAATTGTGGACTTTGCAGTCCCAGCTGACCACAGGGCGAGTATGAAAGAAAAGGAGAAACAAAGCATATACATAGAGCTAGCCAGAGAGCTAAAAGGGATTTGGATGATGAAGAAAATGAAAATAGTACTGATAATAGTAGGAGCACTAGGAACAATCCCGAAAAACTTCGAAAAAAGAATGTCAGAAATTGGAATCAGAGGAATAACTGCAAAAGTACAACGACTAACGATAATGAAAACGACTGAAATATTAAGGAAAACCCTTGAATGCGGAGAATAATACAAGACAATATAACGAATAAGCGTTACAGGGAATGAAGAACACCGAAACTGCATATTTACAAGTTCTACACCCCCCATCATGCACTCCCTCCCATTGTTTCATCACCGATCCCCCCCCCCAAAAACAAAATTATACCAAAGGGCCGAGAAGGGTCAATAAGGACTGAAAGACCGAGGAGCGAGCGTCAACCAGACCTCGGCTGGACAAACGCAAAGAAAACTGGGACCTTGGGGAGGCTGAGTGCCACTCAAATTCCAGCATAAACCAATGGCCACTACCAGCGAGAAATCAATGGTAAGCGGCTGTTGCGATGATGCAAATTCATTTGCAAATGCTATCGAAGAAGGTGGAGAGGTCTGGACGTCTGGGGAGACTTGTTGTCACTCAGCTTCCAGAGAATACCACAGGTCTCCAATCAGATCGTTTGTTGACTTGTGTGAAAGCTCCATGTGAGCCAATAATAATAATAATAATAATAATAATAATAATAATCACAACAACAACAACAATAATAATAATAATAAAAACTACATGAAAAGGAAAGACGGAGGAAGAGGACTGGTTTGTATAGAAGACTGTGTTAATGCCACAAAAATAGAATTAGCAAAACACATAAAGCAAAACATTGAAAGGATAATTACCGTAGCAAGAGACATTGAAAAAAATGAAAAGATAGAAAATGGAGAGGCAAGGAATAAGAAGAAAAAAAAAATTGGTAAAAGAAAAAAAAATTGGTGAAAGAAAAAAAAATTGGTAAAAGAAAAAAAAATTGGTAAAAGAAAAAAAAATTGGTGAAAGAAAAAAAAATTGGTAAAAGAAAAAAAAATTGGTAAAAGAAAAAAAAATTGGTGAAAGAAAAAAAAATTGGTGAAAGAAAAAAAAATTGGTAAAAGAAAAAAAAATTGGTGAAAGAAAAAAAAATTGGTGAAAGAAAAAAAAATTGGTAAAAGAAAAAAAAATTGGTAAAAGAAAAAAAAATTGGTAAAAGAAAAAAAAATTGGTAAAAGAAAAAAAAATTGGTAAAAGAAAAAAAAATTGGTAAAAGAAAAAAAAATTGGTAAAAGAAAAAAAAATTGGTAAAAGAAAAACTACACAGACAATTCATAAGATGACAAAAGATGAGACTTGCGAACACACTTGGACATGGCTATGAAAAAAATATATCCAAACAAATAAACTGAACCTTAATTACAGCCACAAAAGATAACTACATCAAAGCAAGGATTGATCAAACATAAGAAAATAGCAAATGTAGACTCTGTAGACAAAAAGACGAAACGATAAACTGCATAATAAGTAAATGCAATGAACTAACCCAAAAAGAATACAAAGAAAGACACAATCAAGCGGGGGAAAGTAGTACACTGGGAATTATACAAACAACTGCATCTTGAATATCCAGACAAATAATACAAGCATAAATTGGCAGCAATACTTGAAAACGGAAGTCACTAAATCTTATGCGACATGGACGTACAAATGTTGCGTTGTTATCTCTAATAAGGGATTAGAAGAGATGACATATATTATATATTTGTTGTATCATAAAGGGGATCGTGTGTGTGATCGTCTAATCAGTGTTAACGTCATGTGATCGTCTAGTGGTCCAGTCTATTAAATGATATGTTCATATGCCGTTGTGTGTGTGTGTGTGTGTGTGTGTGTGTGTGTGTGTGTGTGGTACATGTATTTTTCAACATACTTTCTGCATCTTGGATGATGGTCCAACTGGAAATCTCTCGTCTTGGAGGGGAGACTGGTACTTGTTTTAGACGAATATTCATTCACTCCAACACGATGAATTTGTGTTATAGTTTTTATTTCACTTTGCAGATGTCTCGCAGAATGATGGAAAGTAAATCTGGCTTGCGTGGTACTCTTGGTCTCGTTTCTACACACGTCAGCGTCCCCCCCCCCAGTGAAGGGGAGGAGACAACGATGAAACCGTCCATCCTCTTCTACGCCCAAACCAAATCTCTACGATTCAGCTAACCTGATCACGTGACTCACACGCAATCCGATCAGCTGATCTTGACTTCGTGTCAACGTGTCTACAATATAATTTACACACCTCCCTCTCTCTCTCTCTCTTGATTCATTCTCTAACACAAACAGATAAACCTTTCCAAGCAAGAAGACCAGATATCATAATAGTTAACAAGAAGGAAAAGTCCTGCAAGATCACAGATTTTGCTGTTCCAGCAGACCACAGGGTGAATATTAAGGAGATGGAGAAGTGGAGCAAATACATGGAACTGGCCAGAGAGCTCAAAGGGATCTGGAAAATGAAGAAAGTCACGATAACATCACTAATAGTTGGAGCACTAGGAACAATACCGAAAAACTTTGAAAAGAGAAGAACTGCACAGCTGTGGAACTCTCTGCCGCTTGCCTGTTCCCCCCCCCCCGAATTCAACTTGGATGTCTTCAAATCCAACACAAACAAATTCCTGATGAACCGCCCCCTTAAGTAATGACACCTTATCAAATCCCCAATACTAACTATTACTATTATCCCAGTGATTACTGTACACACAATAACCCTTATCCCCGAGTGGTGACCCCCATGTAAAAAAAAAAAAAAAAAAAAAAAATTGGAATCAGAGGGATGGCTGAGAAAATACAACGGATAACAATAATTAAAATGGCTGAAATATTAAGGAAAACCCTTGAATGCAGAAACTAATATACATGAGCCACAAACGCTAACTGGACATATAGAAACTGCAAGAAAAGCAAATTAAAAACATAGAGAAACACCGCATTGAATCAAGAAAACTGTATAATTGTAAGCTAGACCACTCCTACTAAAAAAAAAAAATGTAGGTATCAACTTTCACCACACCAAATAGTCAAGGAGGATGGAAACACAGAGAAGAGAAAGCACTAACCAGACCTCCACTGGATAAGTGCGAAGAGGGCTGAATCTACGAGAGTCTTATTGTTGCCACTCAAATTTCAGTGAAATCCAATGGTTGTTGCCTGTGAGTAATCAGTGGTAAACTGCTGTTGAGATAGTACAAATTAATTCGCAGATGTTATCGAAAGAGGTTGAGAGTACTGGAAATCTGGGGAGACATGTTGTCGCTCAGACTCCAGGAAACACCACATGTTGTTCTTGAAGAGAAATCAAGTCGTTGATGATGGCCTCAGTGAAAACTCTTAGTGAATAAAATAATAATTTATGTATAGAAAAATTAAATTACTGACGCCATTCTTTTTTTTTTTTGTGAGTAATTTTATGATTTTATATAGTTATTAGTAGGCCACCTGGCGTTGCCCGGTCGTATAAATATTATATTTTAATTCATGCAGAATTCTTATTTATTACAAATAGAAATATCGTAGATATTAAACGTAATGTTAAATTCCTTTAAAATAAAAGATCAAGTAAAAAAACGGCAAGAAACTGAAACATGTGCATGCGAATATGTTTGTTTTTCTAAACAGTTCACTTCTTGTAAGTAAAAAAAAAAAATGCTCGAGCTGAGATCGAAACCAAAACATAAACAGAGTGAGTTAAGTTCGATAACCATTAGGCCAGCTTGATATGGTCTTTAAAAAGTGTTTTCAAACCTACTTATTTTTAACATAAGTAATCTGTAATGTGAATGATTTGTGCATGCGCATTCATGAAACAGTTGACAAACAGATAAAAATTCGATGACCGCCACATACCAATTTTTTCAAATTCGAACCCCTTAGCAGCCTTTTTTTCCCGGATATAAACCGATTAAAAAGTTTTCCACATATCTGAATACTGTAATACCAAATTTCAAGTCTGTAGATCAAAAAATCGTTGAGTATATAGGTTGAGAAGTGTCCTCACACACACACATTCTCACTTTTATATTATAGATATAATAGATTAGTGCCAACACTGGCGAAGCATAATTTATTTTTCTGTTATTTATTATAGGAAGTGTATACTAGTTTAGTAATAGCATTGCAATTGCAACTAAATCAACAGACGATGTGACAGATCAACCGACGGTCTACTCATGTCTCTGGCGGCTTTTAAAACGATACCATTTCTTCTTTTGATAAAAAAAAAAAAAAAAAAAAACTGGACTTGATCTCTGATCTTTTCCCATTGTTTCATTTCTTCTGATCTCTTCTGCCATTGTTCGCTTTATTCATTATCCGACCTTCTTCCCCACGAAATCAAGTTACACTTTGTTGATAAATACCACGCTTACGTCATTCTACAGGATGACTCTCAGAAATCGCCATCCATGGAATTGCCAAAGAAAGGAGTAGCTGGCCAAACAGTCTCCATAAAGGGAAGGAAGAAATAGAGAGAAAGATTGGAGAAGCCTTAGAGCTGAGACACTATCGGCGACACAACCCCGACACCCACATATACGGTGTCTGTGGCTGGACGTTTCACACAGAAAGAAGACTACGCCAAAACCAACGGATAAAGAATCGAGGCTCAAACTAGCCATCGTCAAGACTAACGGACTGCATGATGATGATGATGATGATGATGATGATGATGATGAAAATTCACAATCATTTCTGCAATCCAACCATATTTGCTACAAATAAACTTCAGTCTACACCTGACTTGTTCACCAAATTTCAATCATGAATATCCAACAGTCTTTGATTGATCACAGTTCGATAATATATGAGGATACTTTAGTGATCGTTTCATCAGTATGTGGTGTGCCTCTGAATGGGCTTCACATTCACCAGATTTTTATCTGCAGAATTATCTTGAGGATAATCTTTATCCCAATAATACATAGATTATTCGTGAACTGAGAAATGCCATTGTGGTGGCAAAGTTTACTCTCCGGTATCCAAAATGAAAATTGCATAAACTTGTTTCTGGGCAACTTAAATTTGCGCATGAATTCACTTGAATTAATAAAAGCAAATAATATTTAGGCCCAATCGAGGATTTTCTGAATTTATTCGAAATCGCTATTCTGAAGTCACGTTGATCCTATATAAGGCCAGGTTTTTCTTTAATAAACATTTGAGCCGAAATCCATGGCAAATCTAAGATCTACGTCGCCTTAGCCCCCCCCCCCCCATTCTCCACCCTTTTATCAAGCCTTGGGGCTGCTGCTTATTCAACTCACGCATACACAGTCATAAGCATACATACGCAGACATCACCCACACACAGACACACAACTTATTAATTCTTTCACATTATCGTATACACATAAAAAACCAATGTATAAACCAATTCATTGAAATGTTCCTAACTTTTCTCACTGAACTTTCTTTTTAGAATGAAAACAAATGACCATTGACTCTTTATTATAACTTTTACTGAAATATAATTTACATAACTTATTGGTGAAGTTTCGATTACGATTTTTCAGACCCGTATAATTCAATGCCCTTAAATTATCAACTCAGATTTCTTCGATATCTCAGCTGAAGAATCACCCTTGTTTTACAAGAACCCTAAAAATATTCTCGAACATTCCATGTTTTACATATCTACGTAAACTTCCGTTTTAAACATGAAATTATTTCTTTTATGAACTCATGCTTTGGAACGATTTTTTTTTTTTTTTTTTGTTTATCCTTTAATATTTCTATGCCGCTCTCACACTCATAAAGTATAAACTTAAAAACAGTTTTCAAGAAAAATGTCTCCCTAAAATCAACCAATCTCAAAAATTACTCCTGTGATTGTTAAAATATAGTCGACAAATCGATTTTTAAAAAAATATATCGTTTTAAGCAAAAACAATATTACGTACTTAATTGTCATGTCTAAAATAATAATATATCCAAAAATATTTTTAAAAAATCACCGAGTAGAACTGCTATTGTGTTTTTAGTAAAAAAAAAAAGAAAAAAAGAAAAAAAAGTCCATCACTATAGACAACAAAAACTGCAGTCATGACACAGGTAATCTAAAATATTTCTTTCAACTTATGTCCCCTACTTGTAGACTCATATTGTCTACTTTATAACGTCTATGAAAAATGCGATTTTATCCAATTTTCTGTCAAAATGACTGAACTATAAATAACTTTCTTCTCGATGATTTTCGTAATTCTTGGATATATTACTATTTTCGGCATGACAATTTAGTACGTAATATTGTTTGTGCTTAAAACGGCAAATTACAAAAAAAAAATCGATCTGTCGACTATATATCTTAAGAAACAGCATCACTCCTCCCAAATTGGAACTCCTAAAAAAGGGACCTTCAAACCATCAAAGCCAAAATCAGGGAAGTTTCAAGAGAAATGTGTGTCAGAGAATTATTGACAATTTTGCACTTTTGCGTGTGGTGTGCAGTATCTGCAAATACATAACTTCGATCTGATTGCAAAGTATCGACTTTTTAGTAAGATCAAAGTACGGTTTTTTTGAATGCCGTGAACTCCGGTGGTACTGGGGGTGTGTCAACAAGTTTACAGCTTGTATCGATTCCGCACATCATCACCCGCTGAACATATCTTACATCATCCACAACATCATGCCGCCATCAAACAGAGAGAAAAGGATGGTGTTTATTGCGATCCTGGCTGTAGTGAGAATCGTGGTGTGGCCGTCGCGTTTGAACGCGATCCGGGTTAGGATGAAGGTTGAGTCTTTTTTGCTGATAAGGATCAGATCGCGTTCTTGAAAAACCAATTGAAGGTCAAGATCAGATGTGATAGGAAAAGATGACATCTTGTGTTTTTTGACAGAACATGGATTAAATTAGCAAGCTTTGTGTATACACAGAAGAGTACGTATTCCCTGCTTGAGCATAACACACGTGATTCCTAGTCCTATTGGACCCCAGATTCCTTAAGCTAAGTCTGTTTAGTTTCTAGTCGAGAGAATGCCTCTCACCTCCCAATAGGTAAACTTCAAGATGACCGCCCCCCATTTATTTTTGTCCTCATCGAGAGTGCCCTGTTTTGGGGCTTGGATTTTAGGCATTAAAATCGAGTGTTCAACACTACCCTTATGGGGAGGTAAATAAAAAAAAAGGACTCATGAAAACAATTTATAATTGAAATTTAAAATATTTTGATTGATAATGACCTAAAATTAAAAAAAAAAGATTGGTATAAATTGACAAACATTTTATCACAATTATTTATTGTTATACCAGCTTTCCTTGAACAGAGGAATTTACACAGATTAGCACTATAAATAGCGCTAGTAATTCCAACACCGGTGAGAGAGATGCGACTGCACTTCAACTGCTAGCCGAGTGGCCAGCAGATATACAGGCTTTCCTATCTTTGTACATTATTGTTAACACACTTGTTCCTTAACTGAACCTCGACTTGATTGTTCTTATTTTCACTGTTGTTCCACGACACAACATTTATCTTGAACGAAACCATAAAAGATATCTTTTTTTTAATTCTTTATTGAATTCTTTATTAATTCTTTATGTAAATGTTAAAAAAAATCTCATCAATTGTTATAATGCTAATAAAATTTACACTTCTTTCTGCCATCCAGCTATGAACAAATTATTATTGAAATGAAGAAGCCATCACAATTGCAAATTAGTTGCAAGAGAAAATTATGTCAGAGAATTATTGACCATTTTGCACTTTTGCATATGCATGCTATCTGCAGACATTTGACCTGATTAGAATGTATTTTCCATTGCAACGATTTTCAAGATTGTCGTGTGGCATTTAATCGATATTTATGAATATTGTACATTTTCACAACTAATCTAGCAGATGGAGACACCAGCTGGCAGAGACAAGGCATATGACAACAACAGTCGACCTGCGTTCTGTTAACAGTCTTCCAAGTTTTGAACAATCAGTTACCCTTAAGCGAAAGAAGTTCCAAAATATAGTGAAACATTAAAACTTAGCTGACAAAAAGTTATATTGCGAAATTGTCAGGTTCCTCCAATATGTATGGAACGAACTCTCCTTATTTTTTTGATATTACGTTTTCACCCCAAACAAGGCACATTGCCACTTTGGGTGCAGGGGCGTAAGCTACTGGGGTACTATGAAGGGAGTTAGGCAATAAGATGTTGGTTCACATTACACTTGAACTTCTGCATGTCAGTACAGTTGGGGAAGCAGGGACCCGGAATGGAATTCCAAAGTCTAGCGGCACTGGGGAAGAAACTACTGGAGTAGAAAGCTCTCTTACATCTAGGGATCTCTACTGTGTAGGGGTGGGATTTAGCTGCTTGTCAGGTTTTTGACGGGGGTATTTATGTCGTTGGCGTACAAATGCTTGCAGTTCGTCAGAGCATTCACCATTAAAATACTTGTAGAACAGGCAGGGGGATGCAACATTTCATTGGTGGGACAGAGGCTGAAGCTGAGATGACAGTTCAGGACCCATCAGGTTGGTGACTCTCTTTTGGACCTTGTCTAGGAGCGAGAGACTAGTAGCAGATGCACCAGCCCAAATATGACAACAATACTCCATACATGGGCGAATGGTGGCCTTGTAGACGTACAGGATACTTTCGGGCGTTCGTAGCTTTCTAGCATGGTAGAGAGTGCCTACCTTCTTTCCAGCGGTCCTGGCAATGTAATTGTTCCAACTCATGTTTCCTGTGAACGTTAGGCCGAGGAGTTTAAAAGAAGTACTTTCAGATAATGAATCTTTGGCCATTGCTATTGGTGGTAGAGAAGGTTCCTTGTATTTATTGAAGGAAACAAGTTTAGTCTTGGCAGCATTGAATTTGCAGCAGCAGTGTCACTGGCATTTTGCAGTTATATATTTTTAAAGTGTGTGGTTTATAACATCGTTGCTGATTGGTTGTGCTTCTTTCTGGTTTGCCCAATCAGAGACCATTTCTCGGACGAGTTGACCACGTGACTTTATAAAAGTCAAACTCGCGGCAATTCTCCCTCTTTCTTTCTGGCATTCGAACTGATAATATCTCCACATAGCTCAGACCTGTTCCCAATTCAACCAAGAACTCAACCGAACTCACCCGAACCTTAGGGCCCAGAGATTGATTAAGACCAGAATACAAATAATCCAGCATGGGTGCCACCACAACTGGACTTCAATACAGTACATATCTGAAGTCTTTTCTTCCTACACGAATCTAATCTTTAATCTTTTGTCTATGTCAACACATACACTCACTTTTCCAATGATATAATTTCTCTATAAATAACTGGTCATCTTTTTTCCAAAATTTGTAACGCTGAAAAACTGGCATCCGGGACGAAACCAGACCCAGTGAACCCTGAGAAATTTTTTTTTTTTTTTTTTCCTAAATTTCGATATTATTTACCAATGCTAACACTGATTAAGAATATACAAACTTTGTTGGGATTTGTTTTGTAGTTTTTGATTTTTAGCTTTATATACAAACCCACATATACAGAGACAACTTCTATTTATATAATAGAGTTCTTTATGAATTAATCAGCATTTTCTTTCCAAATCCTGAAAAAAAAAACTATCAATATTTTGAGCGTTTGTTTTAGTAATTTTGGACTTTTAACTGGACATACAGACGCACATAGATACAGACATCAGCAGGGATACCTGGCGTTGCCCGAGTCCACAAACGAGCCTATGAACGAAGATAATCAATGAAGTTGTTTTATAATTTTAAAGTAAGTTAAATAAAACGGTCAACAAGTAGTTTTCTGAATATTAAGGCATTTTTTCCCAATGTATTACTTAATGAATTTCAGTGGTTGTCACCATTCTTAACATGGGGAAGAGGGTTAGGGTTAGGGTTACCATTCTTAACATGGGGAAGAGGGGGATAGTTTCCGGTTATTCCTGTCATCTGCCGGGCACGCCCGAGTAACTTCATGGAAATCGCGGGTCGATAAATGTTGAATACCCAAACTTATTTTTTTTTTTTAGAGAGGGCGCGAGTTTGGGTGCAGAAGCACCTAAGTTAGATTCCAAAATATTTAATAGAGAATTTTTCTACGTCAAATTTTGAGTCATAATAAGTACAACATTTTTAAAAGATGTGTGTGTGTGTGTGTTTGTGTGTGTGTGTGTGTGCGCTTGAGCGTCAATAATATATGTGTACGACTTGATAAAACTTTAAACTATTGAATTTATCATTATGAATTATGGGATATATATTTTAGATAACATAGGAAATTTATTTATTTTGTAAAGTTTACCATTTGGGGATGCGACCGAAACGTGCCATACTCCCTAAAAGAAACAAAAATCGTTAATATTTTAAACTAATGCTATATTCATTACTCATATTCGTCCCTAGATAAGTATTCTACCAGTATATATATATATATATATATATATATATATATATATATATATATATATATATGCCATATATATATATATATATATATATATATGCCATATATATATATATATATATATATATGCCATATATATATATATATATATATATATATATATATATATATATGCCATATATATATATATATATATATATATATATATATATATATATATATATATATATATATATCGTATATTTCATTAAATAAAATAGACGTTTTTTGTTTATTAATTCGATTTTCGATCCTTTTCAGCTTCCGAATAACAGCCCTTACTTCTGGGGGTAACTGGCTGATGTAATCACCATATTTATCATAAGCCCGAGTACTTTCCAATCCTTCAGGATTCATCATCAGGGATAAATGAATCTAACTGGTTTTGAACAATTTATAAAGTTTTTTTTTCTTGCTTTTTTCATTGGTTAATTATTTTATTTATCCCTTTTTTCTATTGGTTAAAATTGGTTATATATACAGTAGCATCCAAAACTAAGGGACAAAATTTTAAAAGCTAATATTTGTTAGAAATAGCAACTGTGAAAAGCATTTTAATATGTTATTATGGATGATAACGACTGCCAGTTGTCAAAATTTCAGCTTTTCACAGTTATTTCTAACAAATATTAGGTTTTAAAATTGTGTCCCTTAGTTTTGGACGCTACTGTATATATATAACTAAGTCAGGACGCTCCCTACTAAAATAGCAAACACAAAGGAACGGGTCAACCGGAGGTCAGCTGGGCCTTTGTCCTGTAAGTGCCTGCTCATTGGCTGATTAGGAAGGGTGCGGTAGAAACTAGAGAGCTGATTGGCTAACTAAAAACTCAATAGAAGGTGTGTATATAAAAACGCGAGACAACCACAACTCCTCGCATAAGCCTGATGAATCCTAGCATGGATGAAACGTGGAATATTCTGTGTAGCTAAATCACCATATATATTTTATAACTTACTACTATATATATATATATATATATATATATATATATATATATATATATATATATATATAGTCTTATTCCAAATTACATTCCAAATTTTACTGGGTTTATATAATTCAGTAATCGTTCATATACCAATAGATTTTAATGTTTTATTGTTCAAGCGTTTTTTATTCAATAAGTCTGAAGAAAGGCTGATCTTGTGAAAATTTTCAAACGAAATAATGTTTGAATTTGTCCGAATAGTCTTGAAACAATTGTAATTAACGATGAAATACACTATTTGTTGCTATCAACCCATTCTTTGAAGTCTTGGCTTTTAACACTATACAGGGTATCCATAAAGTCCGTGTGCAATTTTAAAATGAATTGTTCCAAAATCAAATCCTTTTTACATGTTATTTCTATTGCAATCACAAATAAAATTATGAATATTTTAAGGCGCACACGGATTTATGGACACCCTGTATATATATATATATATATATATATATATATATATATATATATATATATATATATATATATATATATATATATATATATAAAGTTAGGCGTGTTTGTATATTTGTATGTGCAGGATTGACTCTTAAATTAATTTTACCCGTCTTGGGGCGAGTACTCTTCTAGTAGGATATATATTAAATTGGTGCTTGATAGATGTAAGCTATCCTTGAAGGAAGCCATCTGCAACAAGTTACATGACTAGTAACCGTAAGGAAAAAAAAAATCGGGCATTCATCAACATGTTCGAAAGCATTATCACCGGACTTCATCTTAACAGTCGCTTTTTTGTTTTTGTTGTTGCCTACGCTGTAACAGTTGATATTTCTTAATTTGTTTATACAAAGGAGTTATGTCCCTTGTTTTGGTTTTCGTTATATTTATTTATTTTTTATTTATTTTTTATTTATTTTCATTTCTTCTTTTTTTTTGTGTGTGTGTGTGTTTTAATTCTATGGACTTCCATCAAAGAAGCCATTGTGATATTTAAATACAAACGAAAAAACAAAAAGTTAGTTAAATGCTCAAACAAGTACAATTCTTTGGTTGGAATTCGAAGAAATGAAGTCAAGTTGACGATTGCTGATAAAAGGAGTCAACAATCTGCAGCATTTAATCAGATTTTTCAAACTTTTCAATGGATCAAATGGATGTCTGTCTGACTCTAAATTGTTTATTTCTAGTAACACAATTATATATAGACTAGAGGAAATGCCACGATATTTTCCACATCAATTTATATAAACTACTACTATTACTACTACTACTACTACTACTACAGTGAATGCCTATGGTCGCTGCCAACGATAAATCCACCGTAAACGGCTGTTGCGATAATGCAAATTCATAAGCAACATAATCGAAAGAGGTGGATAGTATGGGAAATCTAATGAGGGAACACCACAGCTAGTTCTCTAAGAGAAATCTTTGATGATGGCCTTTGTGAAAACCCCAATAATAATAATAATAATAATAATAATAATAATAATAATAATAATAATAATAAAAACAAATACATATATATATGAGAGAGAGAGAGAGAGAGAGAGAGACACAGACAGACAGACAGACAGACAGACAGACAGACAGACAGACAGAGAGATTAGCTGGGCTCCGTGTAATTTCCAGGGTGTGTTCCACATTCAGATCTATTCATAGAGGAGTCAATTTCCAAAAGCAAAAATAAAGTTCAATATTTACTATTTAAAATTTAATTTGAAAAATATACTGTTATCAATAAACACATGCAAGGACGCTCGTGCGCGCGCACACGCACACACACACACACACATTTATATACACACACATATATATATATATATATATGTGTGTGTGTGTGTGTGTGTGTGTGTGTAATATTCAATTTAGGTAAACAAAATTAACATTAGTCGCGACAATAAATCTACTGTTTCATTCTAAAAAGACTTCATCAGGCGACAAAAAAGAACAACCTCTGGTCTTAGTCTAAGCAAGTGATTATATCGCTGTAGATCGTTATTATAGTATATTTATTCATTTATACGAATAATATTGGCTACACATGCGCAGATAGGTTTCTGTCGCTAATTCTTAAGAATTTTAGATAGTAATTCTTTACAAAGTTTTTCTGTTATTTGAAAAAGCAGCAGGAATGGAAATGAAATAGACATTAAAGAGGGTGTAGAAAAACGAGTATATATATATATATGTGTATATATATATATATATATATATATTCAATCATGATAAACAAAATTGTCATAAGTCGCTACAATAAATTTACTGTTTAAGTCTTAAAAGACATCGTCAGGCGACAACAAACCTCTGTTCTTATTTGAGGCTAGTCTCAAATAAAACTAGCCTCAAATAAGAACAGTGGTTTCTTGTTGCCTGACGATGTCTTTTAAGACTGAAACAGTAAATTTATTGTAGTGACTTATGGCAATTTTGTTTACCATAATTAAATAAAATAATATCTTGTCTTTTAATTGAGCACTATCAACAACCTTGTTGAAATTCAATGGTTTTTACTTTTGGATATTTTTTTCACCTGGAATAAATATGTGTGTGTGTGTGTGTGTGTGTGTGTGTGTTTATTTATTTATTTTGAGGGAATTAGACAAAGAATCTAAAGAGCAGAGTTTATTTTAATGTATTAGTAAATGCATTAATACTATTAAAAGAAAACAGTGCTCGTTGTAATGTAGATATATAATAAGCTCGATAGGCATATATGTCCTAGAGCTATTTTAATTTTGAGTAAAACGATTCATAATTTTGAATTAAAAGTCAGTTTCAAAAGGAAAACAAACAAAATCAATCGATTGTACGATCGTTTCGGAATCGATGTTCATATTGAAATAGACAACATGTCTTGAACAATAATTTGATAAAAAGATTTTCTTTAAACAAAGTCTCCTCATCAGCAAAAATATGGGAGATGGATTAAAGACACCAAAATAAAACTAGCATTTTTTGTAGTAAGGCAGATGTTCTTGGAAATATTTTAAAAAATAAAGAAAAAGAAGTTAATAATTTTCATGTTGATATATAAAATAAAAACATAAAAGGGTGGAAAAATAAGGTTAAGAGAAAATATTTTTTATATTTCTAATAATATATATATATATATATATATATATATATATATATATATATATATATATATATATATATTTGCTTACTGTATTTTGGGGAAAGAGTTCCGACAAAGTGCTCGATTACAAAGAAAAACTTTTTCGATATAAGAGCTAAATATTTATTTATTTATTAGTTTTACAGAAGTTCAGAAAAACATTGGTACCGTCGGTTTCAAGGCAGAAAACAAGATGGCTGACGAGAGCCGAACATTATTTACGTGTTACCATTAATGGTTTCCCGTTGTGTTTGGGCTTGAAACCGACGGTACCAATGTTTTTCTGAACTTCTGTAAAACTAATATATATATATATATGCGCATAAGCCTGAAGAGTCCTAGTGTGGATGAAACGCGGAATATTCAGTGTAGCTTAATCGCCATATACATTTTATAACTTACTAACTAGCTCTACCTACATATTGAGTACTTTTGAAGTAAATACTTAAAGTTTACGCATAAATCTATGCTTTCGTATATTAATTTTATGTGAGTGAATTAAGTAGTTATATATATATATATATAGTATTATTGTTATTATTTTTTAATATATTTGCACACACACATATATATATTATTTATATTTTTAACACACACACACAGACATATATATATATATATATATATATATGTATATATATATATATATATATATATATATATATATATATATATATATATATATATATATATATATGAGTCACCCCAAGGAGAAAGGGTCATGTGTTAGTCACAGCACTGCAGTCATATGCAAAAAGTGTTGGGATGGTCTGGTCTTTCGACTATAAAGATAGCCATAACATCATTCAGCAATTCCTACCTGATATTATTTTTAGATCGGACTCTCATAATTTCTGCGCTTTCCTTACAAAACCCAACTAAACGCTGATCCAATCGTTAGGATGTTTCATTAAATATAAAACGCACAATAGTTTCTTGAAGCTAGAACATCACAAGTTGGAATTCGTTTTATTTGGATTATTCGGACCACTGTTTTTATCTTGCATGTTATTGTCACAACGTTTCAGCCGATGTATCCTCCGTCCTTACTTAGGTGTCTTATCGAACTCTGGAATCTGCAAGGAATTTCGAACGGAACTCTTTATTTAATACACTAAGGTAGCTTATCATCAAGATCGTGTGGCGCAACGGATATAAGTGCTAAGTTAAATTAGTTCTAAGTGAAAAGTTTCTGGAGGTTCAATTCTCGGCGATACTAAAAGAATGATTCTTGTTACAATTACTGAAGATTTTTATCCGATCGTGGAGTAAAAAGATTCCGTTACATTGTCCGGGACGTTTTGGGAATAAAATCAAAGATGAGAACAGTAGTTGGAAGAATCGAAATTTATTCGTTCGGGTTTCGAATCTCAGTTGGAAACACTCGTTAAGATTAGCCACACTGAAGAGTCGTGATACAGCATAACAGCTGCCAGTGGGTGACATTAACGTTTAATTGTAGTTTCATAGAATCTCGATCGTCATAAGTATATTAATTAACAATGGAGTTTTTCTTTTTTTTTCAGGTTTGTCTTGTTGAACTCTGAAATCCGTTAAAAATTTTGAACGGAACATGTTATTTAATCTGCGTTGCGCCATGAGTTTTTGCATAGACACATGGTGTAAAAGATATAAGTGTTAAGTGATCATCAGTTTTAGGGACAGTCTTCTGGGGGTTGAGGTTCAATCTTCAGTACAGAAAAAATGTAATTATAAATTACCCTAGTTGAGAGAACAAGAACAAGCTACGCGAATGATATCACTGCCAACATTCTTCAGATGATTTTTGTTTTCCAATTTTCGGAATTCTTATGTCGAATGAAAAAAACTTAAATGCAATTTCGAACTGAAGATTTTACTTAATCCATTATTCTCGTTCCGTCAGCCATGATGGGGTAGAAGTCTAAATTAACGCTATTCTTACTTTTTGACCCAAGTACAAAATGCGAATGGAGTTTAATCAAGAATTATTTTTCAAAATAAATGGTAAACTTGAAAAGATAAGGAAGGAAGGGGGGAAGAAAAAACAGGTTGAGAGGCGAATGTAATCTTATTTAATCCATGGGGTAGATTATTCTCATTCCGTCAGCCATGAGTAGATAGAAGTCTCAATTATTGTGTTATTCTTATTTATCGACCCAAGTACGAAATGCGAATGAATTTTGATTAAAAATTATTAAAATAAATAGTAAACTTGAGAAGGTGAAGAAGGGAAAGAGAAGGGAGAAAAAGGAGGAAGAGAGAGGTTGTCATATATATTCGCTCTGTTTTTTTAATTTATTTATTTATTTTTATTTTTATCTTTTTATTTTTTATATATACCTGGTCTGCAACGGTAACACCCAACATTGGCACGGATGAGGAAGAAGATATGACGATGAGGAGACAAAATCTTAGTTACGTCTTTTAAACTTTCCGTCTATTTTCGCAAAATGGTAACTCGATCTGACCACTACTTACATCAACAGAAAACGCAAACAACCCTCGAAATAATCAACTCTAAACATTTGCGGTGGCGGATGGCCTCATTCTCGAACGCATAAATCAATGCTTTCGGAGGCAACGTTTAACGTAACTAGGGTTTGTCCATTTCGGATAAAAACACGTTGCCTCGATTCTAAAAACAGGATCTCAGAGAAATCTGAAGAACTGGCTACCATTCAAAAATGATATCAGGCAAGGGTTTTGGGCACGGTTCCAATTTAGGGGAAATATCGGCCATCAATTGGAGAAGCGGCTAGGACCTTTTGCAGAAATCTTATCAATCTTTTGGAGATACCCTACACTGTAAAGATGTCCCTAGATGACAGACTATTTAGTTATTTTAAGAAATATTTCAAAGGTACACACACACACACATACATGCATATTATATATATATATATATATATATATATATATATATATATATATATATATATATATTCAGAGATGTTTAACCTTTAAAAATATATTAAAAAAAATATATTTGAAAAAATTATTTCGCCCTTCGTTGGAAAATTATTTTGTCAACAAGTTGTTTAATCTCCTGCAATCGCTGAATCTACTTGCTTTCTCGAATTCACAATAGTTCTAATGTTATTTCAGAAATCATCAGTTGTTTACCATAAAACACTGTTTCATCCACATATAGTACTGTTTCGCTGTTTTACAGCTCATCAGTGGGGCTAGGCAAGCAACTACCTCAAGCCAGGATCTAAACCCAACCGCCCAAATGACAGTCAAGACTTCTTACCATTACGCTATTCTGCTGAGATATATATATATATATATATATATATATATATATATATATATATATATTAATTAATATATATATATTAATTAATTAATTATTATATTATTAATTAATATATATATTAATTAATTATTATAGTAAAAAATAATATATATATATATATATATATATATATACACACACACACATACACACACGCGCTTATTTTAATCTTTTACATAAGCATTTAGGCATCGTTTGAATTTGAAACTAACTGTACCGATGTTGTTATGATCTTCTGTAACACAGATATAAGCATATATATATATATATATATTTCTTGAGTTTCTATAAAACTATATATTTTTTAAGTATATATTTCTGATAATATTGTCCAAATGATTAAAAATAATAAACGCTCGATTTGATTCCAAAGCTTTTTTCCCGGGACTGCCCACCTGTGTTCTGCGGGCCTGTTTCTCAGTTAAATACAACATAGTAGCCTTCAAATCCAATGTAAACAAATTTTTTTTGAGTAATCCCCGTAAATAACCAAATTCTACCCAGTTTACACTCTAAATGATTACTATACTACTGCCTTAAATTCATTAACCCTTATCCTCGAGTGGCCTTCGGGCCTTGATAAGCTGTGACTCCCAAGTAAAAAAAAAAATCCAATAGTCAAAGAACAGAATCTGTCCTCAATCATGAGTTTTTCTGATTTTTATTGTTTTTTACTCATAATTTTGGTGAATGTGTAGATTATTCTCTTACACGTGTTTCATTGTCTTGATAGAAAATATAGTCCATTGTGCCATGATGCAACTCCTCAGAGACGAACAGATATTCAAAATTGCCACAAATAAATGAAATCCAAAAAGGATACTTAAAGTGAGGAGGATGGAAGTACAAAAACTCGAAACATGTACTAAAATGTGATATATAACGCCCCCCCCCCTTAAAAAAGACATCAAAATTTTCATATAAATCTACATATGTACAGTGTGGAACGATAAAAGTGTCGTCCTAACAAACAACACCAGCTTTATTTTTAAACTTTTATTGAAAAAATCAATTCAAGTAACTTGATTATGTAGTAGAGCTGACATCTATTAATGTAGCCGCCTTCAGCCTCAATCACTGTCTCAATACAAGTCCATAACTGGGAGCATGCCTTTTCCACAAGCACTGGCGGGAGTTTGGCAAATACTTGACAGATGACAGCAATCAGGCTGGCTTTGGTGTTGTGGGAGGTCATGTTGGTGTTCTCGACATATGACCAAACAAAGTAGTCCAGCAGATTCGGATCAGGGGAGGAGGAGGAGCGAGGGAGAAGCAAACATGTCTTCATAGCTCAGGCATTAACATCAAAAGAAAAAGTAAATCGTAAGCTAAACGTTTTGGTTTCGATTCTTGGTGGTGGCGCACAAGTTATTTTTTTTTAACTTTTTAAATCGTTACTATATATTGAATCCAATATAATATGATAATAAATACGAAATCTGCATTAATCAAAATATATTTAAGCGTATTTTATGACCGAGCAATGTCGGGTGTCCTGCTAGTATATATATAATGGAACACGTACATCAAATCTGTTGCCAAGGCCGCTGGAAAAATGGTGGGATCTTTCTATCGATCCGGTAGATATCTCATTGCTGATGCTATTCTCTATCTATATAAGAGCCAGGTACGTCCAAGGATGGAATACTGTTGCCACATCTGGGCAGGAGCTGCTAGAAAGGACTTGGCCTGCCTTGATAGAGTTCGTAGCCTCGTAGGAGATGTCCTTTTCTCCTCCTTGCAACCTCTATCTCACAGAAGAGATGTTGCGAGTTTGTCTCTGATGTATCATTATTTTCATGGAAAGTGTTCGACTGAGCTTCAATCTATGGTCCCCCCTCGCCAAACTTTCACAAGAAACACTCGTCTAGCTGTAAACACTATCAATAATTCCCCCCACTCTTTATCTGTGCCTAAACCTAAACGTAGATTCCATGAACAAAGCTTCTTTCTTAGAACTGCACGCCTGTGGAATTGTCTTCCGATTTCCTGCTTTCCGGCTGACTACAATATGGTTGTGTTCAAGTCTAAAGTAAATAAGTTCTTGATGAGCCGTTCCATTAAGTTGTTAAATTTACCAAATTTTCATTACTAATGATTACTATATTGTCCAATTTCTACTGTACACTCTTTAACCCTTATCCTTGAGTGGCCTCTGGGCCTTGATAATGTGGTGATGCCTATCTAAAAAAAAAAAATATATAAACGTGACCTTGTCTGTTTGTGAGAGGAAAGGTCTCTACCCAACTCCTCTGTCAATATTTGGTCTACAGACTTGAAACTTTACACATAGGGGATTTGGACCTGTAGAACAAATTCGATTTGGTCTTTAGTTGCTAAAAATATCAGCTAAGAAGTCAAAATTGAAAAAAAGAAAATGGAACTTGGCAGGCGTAAGTTGACTTAAAATGCTCTTTTATGCATGTGCAAATATACATTTATATGTTAAACAAGGTTATTTTTTTTAACTTTTTGTATGCATATGGACGTGACTCAGAGGATAACGAATAAGGTTGGAGAGCTATATGTTTTGGTTTCGATTCTACCTGATGGCACAACCAAATCTTTTTTTTCCCTTTGAAATCACTATAATTGGGTACAATATAATAATCAATAGGGAATTGACTCTATAAAAATAAATACGAAATCTGTATGAATTAAAATATCATATTTAAGCGTATCTTACAACTCGGCAGCCTACTAGGATTTTATAAGTGGGTCAAACTTTAGTGGAATTTTTTCTGATTCTAAATTTTAAATTGTAAATACACGCTTCCAACTTTGGTGGCATCGTATGATCTTCCACCGATATCTTTGTGGGAGTGAAGTCTTTATTATATGAAATCTTAAATAATTAGCTGACAAACAATTTGCAATTGTACACATATACTCATATATATTACACACACACACACACACACGTATATATATGTATGTATACACTCATTACATGCACAGAATACAGTTCTGAATTAATAAAAATCAATACATATATTAGCATGACTAGAATTAATATGTCAGTTTAGATGTCATCTGTCTTCCTCTGACAGCTTCATTTACAGTAGCACATGATACTCCAAAAATGATTTCAGAAACATATTAATAAAAACTGCCATCCTCGCTGTCTCAAATTGTAACCTGTGCCTCCCCATCATTGAAGCCTTATTCATTCGAGCCAACAAACCTACCATCAACCAGGCTCGATACAAAGGAGGAGAGGGTATACTTAAATGCTTTTGAAACTATTTTAATCGACTTTCTCAATAAATTTACCAATTTTAATTTTGTAGCGCATCATGTTCCTGATGAAGACTCATGAAAGTCGAAAATGTTTCGGTATGTCAAGTTGATTATGTCATATTCCCATTAGCTCACCAAAGTTAAGCGACATTGAATCTGGCCAATGTTAAAATGGGTGACCATTTGGTATGATCAAGTGCTGTGTGTGCTCTGAGGCTTAGAGCGAGATGGGAGCTACTATGCTACTTTTTCGCAAGACACGCTGCATGAACTAATGCAGTGACTTCACGGTCCTACAAGATTAAGCAACACTTCTTAATCTTTCGGATAAGCTCTTTATTTAGAATGTAATTTAAAAAATTATCGAAATCGTAGAAGAAATATATTTATGTGTGTGTATGCGTGTGTATGTGTATGTGAATATGTTTGTGTGTATATATATGTGTGTGTATGCTTATGTTTTTGTGTGTATGTGCGTATGCGTATGTGTGTGAGTATCCGTACGTGTGTATGTGTTTGTGCATGCGTACGTGTGTGAATGTGTATAGGTGTGCACATGTTTGTATGTGCTTCTGTGTGTGTATGTGTATAAGAGTTCTTGTTACAGTGTGAGGACAGGGAATGCCTCTTTATAAACGAAGTCACCGAGAATGTTACAGTGTATGAATTAAAAGACGAAGAAAAAAAAACGGATAAAAAACACAGCATCTCTTTCAGCAGAATTTCCACAAGAAAACCATTTAATTCCTTTCTTTTTTTTCTACATCTGTGTAGCTCTCCATCGCAATGATCCTTTTTATATTAATGCACTCAAACAACAACAACAACAAAAAAAACAAACAACAACTGCGGCATCGTAGCACCGGATATTACGTCACATCATCAGTATCTCAATAGATCTATTTCTTTCTCGTTGCAGAAAGATGTGACACAAGGTTAGCAAAACAGAGAAAGTCAAATCAGCGCTCCTGAAGAATTCTGGCCTTTCAAAAATTGCCTTGGTAGCCCCATCAGCAGTTTATTAACACTGATTTGAGATTGTAGGTATTTACTTTTCTTCCAGCGCCGGGGGAATGTGACACAAGGTCAGAAGATAGGAAGAATCGAGCTAGTGGCCCTAAAAAAGAAGCATTCTAGCTCTACAAAAGAAAAAATGCCAGAGTAGCCCCATCAGCATTCTCTGGTGAGAGCACCTCAAGCAACAAGTAATAAACTTGCTGCACCTAATAACCAGGAGGCAATGCTTGGGTGTATGAACCTCCTAGGACTATCCAGAACGGATGACTCAACCCCACAGCTAAAAGGCCACCAAAATGGCATAGTCTCTGCCGAACTGATTGTCGAGGTTGGAACCTCAACTGGCATACAACATCAACCGCAACAGCATGCTGAATGAATGATGCAAACTGAAACTATTGGTGCGCGTATGACATGAGATTGTACTGGACTTATTGTTGGTATGCATACTTTGCTTGCTAGATTGTTTACGACCGTTTTACCCTTTATTTTTATTTAAACGCTGATTAGAGATTGTAGTGCATTGTATTATTATAAAGTGTGCATTCTGCTTGCTAGACTGTTTACGACCGCTTTATATTTGGATTTTGTGAACACTGATACTGGTGCCACTGTACATTTTCTTTGCTTCTTTTTCATTGTGCAGACGTCTTTATATATTTTTGTTGTTTTTGTTTTTGTTGTTGTTGTTCTTCTTCTTCTTCTTATTATTATTATTATTATTGTTGTTGTTGTTGTTGTTGTTGCTTTTATTATTATTATTATTATTATTATTATTATTATTATTATTAAGCTCATTGTTGTTTTTACTTGGTTGATGATGTAGATAATGATGATGATGGTATTACTTGTGTTGTTTTAGGTGACTTGATTCCTCTTACCTCGTTTGCTACCTGTCGCTAATTAACGGTTAACATGTTTACCTATTTGCAACTAACATGCCTCAACGGTAGGTGGGCATGACGTAAAAGCGAATTTAGGCGCAAATAGCAAATCAGAATCACACAAGAGGCAGCCAGCTTCCTTCTCTTTACCTATGCTCCCCCCTTCCCCTAAGCAACCCATCCACATCACTTACCTATCTACTGCCTTCGTTCTTACGAGCGCCAACAGCAGCATCCTGTAAAAGATTGCATAAGCATTGCCATGGAAACCAAACGGAACTGTGAAAGTTTTCAAGGAAATGGAACTAAGTTTAGTTCTTACCTAGAAAAAATGTATTTTTCAAAAATTCTTTTACGGGTCAAGAGATCTGGCCGTACTCTGGGGCAATTGTTTCAAAGTTTTGAACAAGTTTTTATCGCATCTATGTTATATTCTTTAACTAGCGGGGATGTACAGCGTTGCCCGGGTGTTTGTAGGTGTGTGTTGAGCACAAAAAAAGAAAGTGTTAGTAGGCAGGCTCGAACCCGTGACGCAAAGGTTTGAAAAGAAAGAAAAGCTGAGAGTTTACCATTGTGCCATGATGCGAGTGGAAATGTGAAGTGTTCAAATTTAGTGATGAAAAAGAAATGAATGAGTTCACGCAGCCGCAGAAATGAACGTCTGGCTGTAGGCCAGTCAAGCTTTCCAATTTCTGTTGTATTTGTTTCCTCATGATGTTAGGGAAAACCAGCTCCCCCACAAAAAAAAAGAAAAGAGGAAACCCTGGGAGTGTCCAAATGAATAACAATTGTCTGATATGAAGGGTTTCCCCCACATTGATCAAAGCTAATTGCCTTCAAAATGTCCCGGCCAAGAAGGTCGAGAAGTGGTTGAATTTGCTTCGGTCAGTTTCACTTTATTTATATAAGAAAGACAAACAAACACTGGAAACCAAAGATTTTTTTAAAACTCGATCAAAATAAAGATATAGACGACGTCCATTTTCGAATGTGAGATTTTATAATCTAGGGAGTATAAGGAAACTTCTCCAAAATAACCTTGTCGAGAAATCCAGCAAAAAAAAAAAAAAACTTTCTTCGACATACACAAACGCGTACGCCCATTTTGTTTTTTATATTATAGATTTCTATTTGTTTTTTGTTGGGTTTTTTGTGTCTTTTCTCAGTCAGTTCCTTAAAAAAGCACTAATTTTATTTTTTAACAATAATAATATGAACAAACAGCTAATGTCGAAAGAAAAATCGGCTCAAGTTGTCACAAACAATGACATTACCAAGTAAATATGCAAGGAAAGTCGGCTCCCTCTACCAAGCTAGAAAAATTCTCACACCTGCCAGTATTCTGTATATATATATGTATAAAACCACCATTCACCCATCTGTGGAGTATTGCTGCCATATTGCTGGGCTGGTGCATTCCCTCTTGGACAGGGTCTAACAAAGATTCTCTATTATAATTATCAGTCAAGGCCAAATTCCAGTCTTTGTCCCATCGCAAACCCTTTCTTAACAACAACAGGAACAACTAATGAACAAGTAAGGAACAACTAATGAACAAGTAAGGAACAACTAATGAACACGTAAAGAACAACTAATGAACAAGTAAGGAACAACTAATGAACAAGTAAGGAACAACTAATGAACAAGTAAGGAACAACTAATGAACATGTAAAGAACAACTAATGAACATGTAAAGAACAACTAATGAACATGTAAAGAACAACTAATGAACAAGTAAGGAACAACTAATGAACACGTAAAGAACAACTAATGAACAAGTAAGGAACAACTAATGAACACGCAAGGAATAACTAATGAACAAGTAAGGAACAACTAATGAACATGTAAGGAACAACTAATGAACAAGTATAAGTTAATCTATAGTCCCACCTCATCAAACTTTCATGAAAAATACTCGTCTAGCTGAAATCACTATCAATAATTCTCCCCACTCTTTATCTGTGCCTAAACCTAAATGTGAATTTTATTAACAAAGCTTCTTTCTTAGAACTGCAAGCCTGTGGTACTCTGTTCCGTTTGCCTGCTTTCCAGTTGACTATAATATGGTCGCTACCAAGGTCAATGTAAACAAGTTCTTGAGCCGTGTCCTTAAGTAATCCAATTTACCAAATTTTTATGACTAACGATTACTACGATATTATCCTATTGACTTCCGTACACTCATCAAACCTTATCCTCAAGTTGCCTCCGGGCCTTGATAAGTGATGACGCCTTCGTAAAAACAAACAAACAAACAAACAAAAATGCGGCATCCATCTTTCCGTCATCTCATTTCACAACAATTAAAACTCACTCCAAATTTCTCAACCCAGACTGCATCCGCACCCTCCACCCCTGTCTATTTCGCTTCATCTTTCCCAAAAATGTCTGACAGAAATGCTATTTCCATCTGACACAATCAGCAGAATGTCTGAAGAAACACCTGAAGCCAAATCGTCGTTCTCAAAAACATACGAGCCCAATTTAACTTGTTGATGCTTTTTGCCGTCTCCAGTGAGAATTAACGGTCCATAAACGATGAGAGATTCAGAATTTGCAAAAAAAAAAAAAAGAAAATTTTTTTTTTAAATGAGTCAAGAAAATGGGGAGTCAAAATAGAAACGGATATTCTTAATATGAGTTCATCCAATCTGTGCATTTAATTATATTTTATGCGTGACAGACCTAGAGACTGACTGGCAGACAGTCTTTCTGTCGTACCGTTTTCTTTGGTACGTTAAGCTTTTTTTTTTTTTTTTCTCATCTTGTCATTCATGGTCAGGTATTAGCCAATGAATTGCAGCATATTGTATATTTTTATGTGAAGGTCGGCGGTTACATCGGCCGAAAAGTTGTGAGAATAACATTATGAATGGGAGTAGTTGTTCAAATAATCCAAATAAACCACATTATCAACTCTTATCTAAAAACTTGAAATTATATAATTTATTATTTAAAAAGGAAGTGTCCTAACTTCCGTTTTTCATTTTTTGCTCTTTCATTTATTTCACGATTAAATGGAATGACTGTAAATAAGAACGATCTATTTATTTATTTAGTTATTCATATATATATTCAGTAAAAAAACAAACAAAAAAAATCAATTTAGGAATGTTAAGTAAGACGGCCCCTGGTGTAAGTATGGTATTTTGGTGATTGAGGATTCTAGCTAGGAAAGTGATAGACAAATCTTAGGTAAAGTGATAAAGATTAATATAGACCCTCCTACCCACACTTTTGAATGGCCTTGTGTCTAATCTATTTTTATTTATTGTATTTTTTTTTCATAAATAAATAATTTTTGCAAACTAATACAAATATCACACCGAATACAGTTCCGTTTTGTAAATGGTTAAACACATTGCTTTGCTTTTTATAATTTTTTAAATATTTTTTTTGTTTTATTAAAAATCTTTTTCACCCCAAACCAGGCATATTGCCACTTGAAACGTAAGGAGCTACTATTTGAGAGCTTAAGTTTAGAATGGCATTTTGATCGGTTTCACTATTTACATACTAATTAAGCATATATTTTGATGCTGACTCTATTCAGAAGTTGGTAATTGAAATATAGAAGCTGATGCTAATGAGGAAGCATGTGAAACAGTGGTTGCAGGGTTGCAAAACCCCCGGGAAGAGTAAAGTTCACTTTTTCAGTTTGTGGAAAGTAGTTTTCCAAAACATTCTAATATTTCACGTTACTCGTAAACACTGAATACAAAAGAAGTGCATGGAATAATTGGTTAAAAGACGATAACAAGTTTGTGTGCAAGAATCGTAAAACGATACAAACGGATGAGAACTCTGATGCAAAGAAAGTATATTTGGATGGCGAACCTGTTGAAGTTTTTTACCTTTACCAGTCAGGGAAACAGGAACCCGGAAAGAAATTCCAAAGTCTAGCAGTCCCAGCGAAGAAACTATTAGAGTAGAAGGCTTTCTGGATCTGAGGATATCTACTGTGTATGGGTGGGATTTTGTTGCTTTTCGGGTTTTTCGGGGGTATTTGCGTTGAGTGGGTACAAGGGTTTGTAGTTCATCGGAGCATCCACCATTAAAATATTTGTAAAACAGGCAGAGGGATGCAACATTTCGTCGATGGCACAGAGGTTGAAGCCTAGATGATATTTCAGGATCTATTAGGTTAGCGACTCTCTTTTGAACCCTGTCTAGGAGTGAGATGAGTAGCAGATGCACCGCATATGGCATAATCACGATACACTGGCTCTCGTCACACCACCGAAGTTAAGCAACGTTGAACCTGGTTAGTACTAGATGGGTGACCAATTTGGGAATTCCAGGTGTTGTATGTAGGAAGACGTCAACATTTCCCTGCAAGAGTTGCAAAAACCTAGCATCGTCATCTCTCCTAACAGGAATATACATGCGACTTTCATACTCCCTTGAAACTTCCTCCTTCAGAGGAAGCTAGTTAAACTTGCACAGGGTTAGTGTCATTTCTATTTTTATTGAAATTTTGTTACCTTGGTGATATTATTGGAGCACAGAGAGGAGCAGGTGCCAGTGTTGGTGTGGTAGCTAGAATAAGGAATAAATGGAGTAAGTTCAGGGAACTTTTGCTAATTAGCAGAGTTTTATCCCTGTTGATCAAGGGAAGAGTCTATTAAACATGTGTGCACAGTGTGATTATGTATGGAAGTGAAACTGGACCGGGGAGGATTGAGGATATGCGTTGCATGGACAAAAATTTTGCAAGAATAATATGATGAATGTGTAATGTAAGTCTTAAAAACAAGACTAGTGCTGATGACTTCAAAGGAAGATTAAATCTGGACATGCTTGCCGAACAGGATACTTTGTTGGTTTAGTCACATTGAAAGATGGGCGAGAGTGTTTGGTTAGTAGAATTAATTTCTGAGTTGAATCAAAATTTGAATAGTTTAGTTTCAACCAAAATTGTTTTTCGTGAGGTCAATACAGCCAGATATTATGGAAGTGCCACTGTTAACCTTCGCTGGGTTTCATAATTGTTCCAACTGTTTAATATACTCCACTATACTAAAGCAGCACTCACTCCAGCTTCCTCTGAAGGAGGAAGTTTCATGGGAGTATAAAATTTATAAGCGGTCTCCAGTCACATGTATATAGCCGTCAGTGGAGATAATAAAGTGTTTTTTGCAGCACTTGCAAAGAGGTGTCGATGTCCTCTTACACACGGCACCTGCTTTCCTAAATGGTCACCCATCTGATACTGACAAGGCTCAAGGTTGCTTAACTTGGTTGATCCAACGAGAATCGGTGTGTCAACATGATTATGACGTATATCTGTTTAATATAGCGATTTATATTACCCATAGGAGTTCCGTTCTTTCGTTAAAGAGTTATTTCTGGCAGAGCTATCAAGGGGTTTAAGCACCAATAACCAGGTAGTCGAAATTTAGCTAAACAACCTGTCTACTGCGCACAAACACAAAGGCAAAGAGGAAGAAGAAAAAAGAAATGATGGCACGTCTTATAGGCAGAGTTAAACACTTACATAAACATGTCACTGTCATAGCTTCCTTCTTTCTTTTGTTTGTAAGCTAATTCCTAGCCTAGATTTTTTTCATTGCATTTTCATCCCACTTTGGTGTATGTGTGTGTGTGGGGGGGGGGCTACTATCTTGGACATAAATTGCAGGGATACTATGCAGAGAGTTGAGCAGCAAGATGTTTGTTTACATTACACTTGAACTTCTGCAGGTCAGTACAGGCAGGGAAACAGGAACCCTGAAGGGAATTCCAAAGTCTAGCAGTTCTGGGGAAGAAACTATTAGAGTAGAAGGCTTTCTGGCATCTGAGGATTTCTACTGTGTAGGGGTGGGATTTTGCTGCTTTTTGGATTGTCGAGGGGGGTACAAGGATTTGTAGTTCATCGGAGCATTTACCATTAAAATAATTGTAAAACAGGCAGAGGGATGCAACATTTCATCAATGGAACAGAGGTTGAAGTTTAGCTGACAGTGCGGGACTTATTAGGTTGGCGACTCTCTTTTGAACCCTATCCAAGAGCGAGAGATGAGTAGTAGATGCACCAGCCCAAATGTGACAACGATTCTCCATACATGGGAAGATGATGATCTTATAGAGGTACAGGATACTTTCAGGCATAAGTAACTTTCTAGCATGGTATAGAGAGCCCACCTTCCTTGCAGCAGCCTTGGCAATGCCCTCGATGTATTTGTTCTAACTCATGTTACCTGTGAACTTTAAACCGAAGAGATTTGAAGTTATTTATCTCTCTCTCACATGATGTGACACAAGAGGTGGAAAGTGTGATTTGAAGAGTCAGTGCCCGAGAGGATGAGCACTTTGGCCTGCAAAAAAAGTACCTGGGTAGCCCCACGAAATTCCTCAGTAGGAGCGCGTCAGTCAATTGACAATAAACTAATACCTTTTCAAAGGGAGAAAGCAAAGTCTAGAACTGCACAAGACTTACCTCAGTCACCAATCTAGCTGAAACCACTTTCAAAAAATTTCCGTACTCTCTATCTGTGCCAAAACCAAAACGTAGATTCCATGAACAAAGCTTCTTTCTTAGAAGTGCACGCCTGTGGAACTCTGTTCCGGTTGCCTGTTTCCCACCTGACTACAACCTGGATGTCTTCAAGTCCAACATAAACAAATTCTTGATGAACCGCCCTCTTAAGTAAGACACTTTATCAAATCTCCAATACTAACGTACTGTACACGCAATAACCCTTATCCCCGAGTGGCTTCCGGGCCTTGATAAGTGGTGACTACCGTGTAAAAAAAAATAAAAATAAAAATAAAGGTAAAAAGCCATTGCAAAAATGACCAAGACTATGTTGGCTGAGGAAACAGCGTGATTTTTAAAAAATTATAGAAGATGGTCGAGTCTTTGAAATTTGTCGAGAACTATGCCAATAATTAATATAATGTTATAAAAGGTGGTAAATGGTAAAGGTGAGCATCAAATATGATGACATTAACAAGATGCGGCTATCAAAGACGTGTAAAAGTTTATATTCCATTTTATATAGCTGCATGGCGAGGCACATCGTGGACAGCTTCTTGATCACGGGCGACGCCATCTTGAATAAGTATTTTCTTGGATAAACGCGATTGTCAAAAAACAAAATAAAATAAACGAAAAAGAAAACAATGATAAAGAAATGATAATGACAATGGAGCGACTGCATTTACATAAATAAAAAAAATGCATTTATATGTGCACACAGGAAAAATTGCCGAAGAAAAACGTGATACATGAAACGAGATACGATTTAATAAACATAATTACAGTTCCTAATATAAGGGAAAATAAGAATTTGGTTATCTAGCATGATATACAACTGACTCGTGCAGCGAAGGTGCCACGTCGAAATGACTTGCAAGAAACCTAAACATGTGACTAACCCGAAAAGCAGCAAAATTCCAGCCCTTCATTGTTGCGGCCCCTAAATGCCAGAAATCCTTTTTCGCTAATAGTTGTTTTTCACTCGTTGTTAGACTTCAGAATTCCCTCTCTGTTTCCCATTCCTCCGACTATACAAACTTGCAAAAGTTTAAATGTAATGTGAACAGCCATAAAGATTCTTTAAAGCAGGGGTTCCCAAAGTGAGCTCCATGGAGCCCTATGACTGCATGAGTGAGGCTGAGGGGCTCCGCAAACCCTTTCTTAAAAAATACCAAATGGGTTTATATGCAAAAATGAAATGGCTGCAGACAATTAATTATAGACCTTTTTTATTGGAAAAGAATATGATACATAACTACAGGTGTAAAGAGTTTCAGAGTGGTTTATGAAAAAGTGAATAAAAAAAATAAATTTGCAAAAAAAATCAGCAATCTTTGATTAATCAAAAACAAAAAATAGTTGTAAACACAAAAATATAGTAAAATCACGAACAAGAACAACAAATGAACAAGTATGAGCTAAAATTTGAAATTAATGTTTTTCATATTTATTTTAGAAATTATCTTGTTAGTGCTTTGTGAAAAACCTTTGCCCTGTTCAGGCGTTCCATGGTGTCCTGAAGTGTGATAAACCCTGATCTAAAGTAATAGGTCTTGCATTATCAGCTAAGTTCCAGTCTGTGTCCCATCGCCACAATGTTGCATACTAGTTAAAACTAACCCATAAAAATACTAGTTAAAATTAACCCATTAAAATACTAGTTAAAAACTAATCAATAAAAATTCTAGTTGAAACTAACAAATAAAAATACTAGTTTAAACTAATCATAAAAATTCTAGTTTGAACTAACCAATATAAATACTAGTTAAAACTAACCCATAAAAATATTAGTTAAAACTAACAAATAAAAATACGATTTCAGTTTAAACTAACCAATAAAAAGCATGACAAATCAATAAGCAAAAGGATGGATATACAGATCAATAAACAGAGTCTATTATCGAAAAATAAGGAAATGTATTCATTCAATACGTTTCATCTAAAGTGTGACAGGTTAATGGACTCACTGACCAATAACGGAGCTACTTCTCGCCTGACTATGACCTGGTCGTTGTCAGGTCCAACATGAACAGGTTCTTGAAGAGGCATCCTCTAAAATAAATGATCAAATTTCCATTACGTACCCATTTACCCATTTACCTTTTTACCTTCGAGTGGCCTCTGAGCCTTGATGAACGATATAATTTAAAAAAAAAAAATGGCATCGTTTGGACATATCTCACATAAGATGTGTTTATTGAAGCCATGTATTTTATGATAGAAATGATGTTTTAAACTGCGGCATAACATAACAGATAGACAGACAGACAGCCTGGCCGTATCATATCCCAATTTCATATTCCAAAACATTCTTTTTCCAAAAAGTCTGTCACATATTTTCAAAGGTGAAATATTTTCTTGGGTTGGGCGTCTTTCTTCCCGTGTCTCTCATCGAGTCCCGTTACCGAAAAATTCTTTGTAAAGATATCTTCGCAAATGCTAAATTCTCATGCTTGACAACCGATCTGTCATAGAACATTGTTTGCATCCTGCAAAAAAACTTCTTCCAACGACTTACCAGATTGGATGCTGATTAAGTAGCTCGGAGGATGCTTGGCAAAATCACATATAAAAATTAAAGGGTTTCTTCATCATTTTCAAGTGATTGGTTCACACCATGATGGATTGCTCATAACCTTTTAATATTTAATATCACAAACATTTTTTTTTATTAAACAGAGTAAATCCCAACAAAAATCCGGTTTGGAGTCCTGATAGGCGAATGGTGAACCACTGCAACACTTTTCTGCGCTGCCTCTGACCATATTGACTTGCCTTTCCGTCAAACTTTGTCTGTAACACCGAAAAGAAGGTCCTGGTAAAAATACTAGTTAAAGATAACCAATAAAAGTAATAGTTAAAACTAATTAATAAAATACTAGTTTAAGATAACCAATAAAAATACTAGTTAAAACTAACTAATAAAATACTAGTTAAAACTAACCCATAAAATACTAATTAAAATTAACTAGTAATATTATACTAGTTTAAATAACCAATAAAAATACTAGTTAAAATTAACCTATAAAAATACTAGTTAAAACTAAACATTAAAAATACTAGTAAAAACTAACCCATAAAATACTGGGTAAACTTACCCATAAAAATACTAGTCAAATCTAACCAATAAAAATACTAGTTAAAACTAACCAATAAAATACTAGTTAAAGATAACCAATAAAATGCTAGTTAAAACTAACTAATGAAATACTAGTAAAAACTAACCCATAAAATACTAATTAAAATTAACTAGTAATATTATACTAGTTTAAATAACCAATAAAAAATACTAGTTAAAATTAACCTATAAAAATACTAGTTAAATCTAAACATTAAAAACACTAGTTAAAACTAAAGAATAAAAATACTAGTAAAAACTAACCCATAAAAATACTGGTTTAAACTTACCCATAAGAATACTAGTCAAATCTAACCAATAAAAATACTAGTTAAAGATAACCAATAAAATACTAGTTAAAACTAACCCATAAAATACTAATTAAAATTAGCTAGTAATATAATACTAGTTTAAATAACCAATAAAAATACTAGTTAAAATTAACCTATAAAAATTCTAGTTAAAACTACCTAATAAAAACACTAGTTAAAACTACCTAATAAAAATACTAGTTTAAACTAACCCATAAAAATACTGGTTTAAACTTACCCATAAAAATACTAGTTAAAACTAACCAATAAAAATTCTAGTCAAATCTAACCAATAAAAATACTAGTTAAAACTAACAAATAAAAATTTTAACTAATTTAAAATAACCCATAAAATATTAGTTAAAACTAACCGATAAAAATACTAGTTAAAATTAACCCATGAAAATACTAGTTAAAAACTAATCAATAAAAATGCTAGTCTACAACATCGAGAAGGGAATCCTGGTAACTGGGCAAACTTAGGTGTCCTTATCACCCGCCCAGATCTGCATCCGGAGAACAAATTCCAGCTTTGAACTTTATAAGCACAACAGACACTGCAGAGCACCAGACTGATGCAGAATGGCATTGTCCTATTAGACAGAAGGTTGCTATCATATATATTTTTATTACTTAACAAAGATGTTTTCTTATGTTTAGGTTGAACTACTTTACTAACTCATTTGGCATAGACTGTTTGATAATGGTTTGGTTCAAATCTTGGTTGAGTCATAAAAAAAAAAAAATTAAAAAGTGGTATTGATGCCCCTTGTTAAACCGTTGGCAGTATAATAAGAAGAACAAAACATTTAATTACAGAGAGAAAACTTTGACGATTGCAATACAACTTTTTGCAAGGGACCTGTAACGTAACAGATAAAGTGCTTAGTTTAAAATGACGATCAGTGCTATACCCGATGGTGCAGGTTATTGACTTAACACCAATTTGAAAATGAGCAGAGAACAAATTATAACGTTTAAAATATTTATTCCACAATTTACAGAGCAAAATGATAAGGCAGATGCCGCTTTGCAATTCAAGTCTGCAACTGTGATCCTGCTTGAAACTCTTGTTTCTATCCTCTCACATGGTCAAAATCTAATTTCACATATAGTATTAGCCTTTTATGACTTTTAATCCTCCATCTTAAAATCTTCGCTACCGATATGACCAAAAAAAGTCGATTAAATATTAACCGCTTTAATGTTGAAAAATGAGTTATTGTCAAATGATAGGAAGCAAACAATGTTGATCAGGGTCAGAACTAAGATGGGTGACTGTTTGGGAATACTAGCAGCTGTAAGTTTGGAAGTGGCTACAAAACCATTTTCCCTTATCTAATTTATAAAACTCGCTATGTTTGTATGTCTATCTGTCTGTCTCCATATTTCCAAATTCTATCTCTTCTGAAAGTAAAAGTCGCAGAGGCCTCAAAGGATTGGATTTTTTATGGACGGTTCTTTTATGAGTCTTTAGCCGGTTAAAATAGTTTTTAAGGGATTAAAAAGGGGTCAAAATTGCAAAAAAAACATCGTTACACATATTGTACATTCACCTTTATTTTTAATCAGTTCATAAGCATGTCACGTTGGTACAGTGGTAACGTCACCAGCTTTGAATGCTACAGTTTTGCTTTTGATTTCGATTCTAGCTGATCGAATCCAAATACTTTTCTTTTTTTTTTACTTTTGAAATCACAACTCTATAATAATATATACGAAATCTGGACAAATTAAATTATCATATTTAATCATATTTTATGACCGGGCAAAGCCGGGTGCCCCCCACCCCAGGTAGTACTCTTAATAAATGTTCGACTTCATATCCCTTCTCGTTGTAGCTATTAGTGATGGGATAGTTCCAATATTTTACTGATTCTGATACAATCACCGATTCCGTTCTGAACATCTGATTCCGACACAATAAACCATTCCGACTCTGATACGTTTCACAATCTCTAAATATTTAACTATAGATTTTTTTTTTTTTTAATTTCTGGATTATCATAGAAAAAAAAAGAAGAAAAAAACTTTTATGCAAATATATTTTCGTAAACCTTTAAAATTAATAAATATAAATTATTTTTTCATTCAAGGAGCTAAGGAATCACACAAACAAAACAATGAGCAGACGTACGAAATATAATCTTTGAACCATGATAATTGACTTTTGCAAAGTAAAAATAAGATTTTCTCGATTTGCCCATCTCAAGCTAGCTTATACGAGGTATAGCGCATCTTCCCCAAATGATGTTGCCTTTTGTAATAGCACTAAGCCAGATACTCCACCAGACTAGATGAATTCATGTCCTGGAATTCAGTAAGACCAAGAGACCACAAGAAAGATACATTATGACACAATCTACTGGTCAATTTTTTTCTTATTGCATTTTCACCCCAAACAAGGCACAGTGCCACTTTGATGTAAGGGGCTACTATCTGGGACATAATTTGCACGGATACTATGTAGGGAGTTGAGCAGCAAGATATCTGTTTATATTACACTTGAACTTCTGCATGTCAGTACAGTCAGGGATGCTGGGACCTGGAAGGGAATTCCAAAATCTAGCAGTCCGAGGGAATAAACTATTAGAGTAGAAGGCTTTCTGGCATCTGAGGATTTTTACTGTGAAGGGGTGGGATTTTGCTGCTTGTCAGGTTTGTCAGGGGTATTTACGTCGCGGGGGTACAAGGGCTTGTAGTTCATTGCAGCACCTAAAATGGTAATAGGCAGAGGGATGCAACATTTCATCGATTGTGTGTGTAATTGCAGTCAGCACCAAATCTATTCAGGGTTTAACCGGCTTCCTCCAAAGGAGGAAGTTTCATGGGAGTATGAAATTCACAAGCAGTCCTCAGTCGCATGTATATCCCCATGAGGGGAGATGACGATGTTAGGTTTTTGCAACTTTTTGCAGGGATGTCGACGTCCTCCTACAAACAGCACCTGGACTTCCCAAATTGGTCACCCATTTTAGTAATGACCAGGCTCAACGTTGCTTAACTTCGGTGATCTGACGGGAACCGGTGTGTCAACGTGATTATGCCATATATATTTCATCGATTGACAGAGGTTGAAGCCTAGCTGACAGTGTGGGACATATTAGGTTGGCTGCTTGGGAAAAATGATAATGACAATGATGATGATGATGACGACCACGACGACAACGATGGTGACGATGACTTGAATTACACATTTGTTTCTCCTTTGTGTAACAAAAATAAAACTAAAAAGTCTTTCCGATGAGGTTGGGTAGATATGTAACGTTGCCGTTACGCTCGAACCCTGTTTGTTACAGTGTTCGTTACAGTTCAAACATATCGCGGACCCCCATGCCGTCCGACACCAACGAAAAGAAACAAACAAACAAAAATAAATAAATCCGGATCGGCATCTTTTCCTTTTTAACAAAAGCATTTAGTACTGTTACTCTCCCATCTCAATACCACTTAAAAAGTTTCTCGCCATCATCCATCTCACCCGATGTACACTTTTCTTCTCCGACCTCACGCCAGACATTTCTTGCGCTTGATTTTACACGTCCATTTTCTGCAACGTTGACTTTGTTTCTCCCGACCACGTGGTGCATTTTTTTATTGTTTCTCCTTTTGTCCTTTTTATTCTCGCACGCACTTCCTAATTTGCATATCCAGCTATCCTTCGCTGTTGCTGATATTTTCCCATGCCCTCATATGCGCTATGTTACAGATATAACTATTACGTTATGAAATACGTCCATTTAATCTGTGCGTTTATTAATGTAAATGTTATTTCCAACTTAAGTGTGACAGGACAATGAGAATGCTTTTTCAAACACAACCTTCATATTGATGACTAAAACACGAGGACACATCTGAAACTATCTACCGCCCAAATAATTCTCATATGAAATGCTGTAAATATATTTTGGCATTAAATGTTGCTGTCAACAACAACCAAAACCAAATCTGATAGTGATGCTTTGATGAACGTGTAGAAACGCAAAAAGAAAAACCATCTGGGCGGAAGAAAGCCACGCCCGAAAACAATAATACAGATGCCACAGTTCTTCGACTTTGTCATTTTTAGCCTATAACAAATGTCGCTATTCAATCTCTCTCTCTCTTTCTCTCCCTTTCTCTCTCTCTCTCTCTCTCTCTCTCTCTCTCTCTCTCTATCTCTCTTTATACATATACTAGCCTGAGTGAACGGCGTTGCCCGGGTGTTTGGAGGTGTGTGTTGAGCAAAAAAGAGTGGTAGTAGGCAGGTAGCTCGAACCCGTACCGCGAAGGAGCAAAAAAATGTGAAACAAAAAAGAACGTGACGTCTTTGTTGTTGCGCTCATCGCCAAACCGAAAGTGACATAGGTTTAAATAAAGGCTAGTCAGTTCCTAAGGAAATTAAGTTCAACATATTTCAGATTTAGCACTTGCATAATTCATGTTGAACTTAATTTCCTTAGGAACTTTAATGTAATTTTTTCTTTTTTTAAATAAAATACTCCAAGTTTCTTTGGATTATATATGTCTGTATATCTTATAAAACTGACGTATTATTTAGATTCATAGAACTACTGTTTTCATCTTGAGTTTTATTTTCACAACGTTTCGATCGATATGTATCTTGTCAAATTCGCAAATTTTTCTGTCGAACTTAAGAATCTTTATGTCTTGAGAATCTGCCCGAAATTTCGAACAGAACCCTTAATTACTTCACAGTGGTAACATGCTCATTTCCGTAAGTTGATAAAGGTTCTAAGTAATTTGCAATTGTAATTTTCGGTCGCCCACACTGAAAACTGAACCTTCGACCTTCAGGAAAACATCATTCTACAACCGAATTTTTCAAATAATATAACCACTGCGCCATGAGCCCTTGCGGACAATTCTAGTATAAATTTTAGGAGCCTCAAACCTATTTTATTTCTTAATATCATTATATATTACGACATTTTATTACTATATATATATATATATATATATATATATATATATATATATATATATAGTAATAAAATTTCGTAAAATATAATGGCTGATAGGAAGGGGCGCGGTTGATACTAGAAAGCTGATTGGCTAACTAGAAATCCTCAACATATATAAAAACAAGAAGCAACCACAGAATTCGCGCATAAGCCTGACGAATCCTACAGTGGATGAAACGCAGAATATTCAGTGTAGCTTAATATATTTTATAAATTACTAACTAGCTCTACCTACATATTGAGCACTTTTGAAGTAAATACTTAAAGTTTACGCATAAATCTATACTTTCGTATATTAGGTTTATGTGAGTAAATAAAGTAGTTATATATATATATATATATATATATATATATATATATATATATATATATATATATATAAAAGGTTATGAGGGGTTTTTTTTTAAGCATGTTTTATATTTCAAGTGGATCTCCGCTCTTGGTCACAAAAAAGTATCCAAATGAAAAAGTAAAAGAAAACCGTTGAAAGAACAACAAATTTGTAGTTCTTTCAACGGTTTTCTTTTTATTTTTCATTTTCATTTGGATACTTTTTTTGTGACCAAGAGCGAAGATCCACTTGAAATATAAAAAATAACAATAAAAATATTAAATACAAAAAGTAACATTGTTTTTCATGCTTCAAAAAACCCATAACCTTTAAATCATTATCCTAGAAGCATACATGGACTTTTAACATTATATATATATATATATATATATATATATATATATATATATATGGTGTTTTTATAAATTTTTTAAGGTAAACATCTGATGAGTATATGACTAACTATGCAGCAATAACATAATTTTACAGACTTGTTAGTCGTAGTACAAAACAAATTTGTAATGGATACCTTTTGAAAATTAATGAATAATCAACTGAGAAAACTCGATATTTGGAACTTGGAGAATTATTATACTACAATATATATATATATATATATATATATATATATATATATATATATATATATATATATACGTTACAAAGGATGCGACAGAGGTAAAGTTTTCCCGCTTGTTTTCTTTTCCTCATAAAGGAAATGTTTATTTTCCTTAATGTTTCATCGTTAAAGTGTTTTTTTATTCAATAAATCTGAAGAAAGGCTGTTCGTGTGAAAATTTTCAAACAACATATTGTTTGAATTAATTGTAACTAACAATGAAATACACTTTTTGTTTTTATCAACCCATTTCTTGAAGTCTTGGTTTTTGTTAAAACAGTATATATATATATATATATATATATATATATATATATATATATATATATATATATATTATTATTATTATTACGTACTTATTACTATATATATTATCTATTATTTATAATTAATGGTTCAAGCATGGTGTTAAATTCTATACAAAGCCACTTAGTAATTCTTCAAAGTGTTTGAAAGAAACTGAAATCTGGATACTATTTATTAACTAATGTCTATTATTAATTGTAACAGATCACGGACACGCAAATTCATGCAAAATGACGTCACCGGCAGAAAAAAGACTATGAAAAGGAAGATCACGTAAGAGAACACGTTCGAGATGACGCTCAGAATCACATTTTATTTGGGAGCGTACCCGGAAATAAATGTCGTTTTTACAAACAAACAAAAAGAAAAAGAAAAAAAGAAAGGAGGTGAGTTATTACTTGTCTTATGTTCCTTGCGACGTACTCTGTCTACAACGTGTTGGGTCCCGGGTGTTTACATGGTAACGCATTTGTAAACGTGTATAACATGACATAATATCTGTTGTTAAAATTTCGTAAAAAAATCTTATTTTTCACGACGGGATCCCATCCCCTTTTTAACTGCTTTGTATGAAATGAAGTTAACCTGATAGATCCTGAACTGTCATCTAAGCTTCAGCTTCTGTCCCATTACATCCCTCTGCCTGTTTTACAAGTATTTTAATCGTGGATGCTCCGGCGAACTACAAGCCTTTATACCCCCTCGATGTGACTACCCCCAACAAACCTAACAAGCAGCAAAATCCCACCCCTACACAGTATAGATCCCTAGATCTAAAAAGGTTTTCTACTCCAATAGTTTCTTCCTAAAAAACTGCTAGACTTTGGAACTCCCTTTCGGGTTCCTGCTTTCCCAACTGTACTGACATGCAGAAGTTCAAGTGTAATGTAAACAGACATCTTGCTGTTCAACTCCCTACATAGTATCCCTGCAACTTATGTCCCCGATAGTAGCCCCCTACATCAAAGTGCCTTGTTTCGGGTGAAAATTGAATAATATATATATATATATATATATATATATATATATATATATATATATATATATATATAGAGAGAGAGAGAGAGAGAGAGAGAGAGAGAGCATACATAGTATGACCACTTACGTCCAGCTGCTATGTTCTCAAAATTTATAATGATCAGTTAATTAGTTTAGGATTAAATCCAAACCGGTAGTTCCTTCAGTCTTGACAAACTTTGGATACCCACAGTAAGGGTACCTACGCGTGGAATTTTTGTGGCAAGGGTTGTGCGATCTCCAACCCCAGCTCTTCTGAGTTTGGCGTTGTTAAATAGAATTGCCAAATGGTCACCAATCTGGTACTAACCAGGCTCAACGTTGCTTAACTTAGGTGATCAGACGAGAACCGGTGTGTCAACGTAATTATGCTGCATATCAAAATCCAAATATATAAACATATATACATACCTAACTTTATATATAGAGAGATATATGGGTGCGATAATTTAATGTAAATTTGCTTGTTTCTTGTTACGGATAATTATTTTAACAGAAGCAAAAAATATACTAATTAATCCTAAAAGCTTGTCGATAGGCTGAACTTAGAAAACTTTTGTTTCTCAAAGATCACGGGAAGCAATACAGAAGCCAGAACGTTGCCGGTTCTTCAAGTAGCACACATGCCCAAATGCCTTTTGTTTGGGGGCGACATTCTATTGGCAGCAAAAGAAAAAAAAAAAATGAAAGCACAAGCGCAAAATTTCCGGCGTGTACTGGGGTGTGTCTTGCTAAGATAACGTTCATTTTTATGTCATGATGGCCGCAAATATGTACGAAACATAAAAAGAGCAATAGCAAATGAGGGGGAAAAAATAAATGTGGATAAAATGAGGGAATATGAAAATGGAACTCTTCATTAATGAAAGCAGAAAAGGTAGGTCACATAATTTTTTTTTTCTTCTTTGAACATACGTTTACAAAACTGAATACGCTCGATGATATAAAGCACAGGGCATAATCTACACACACACACACACACACACACACACACACACACACACACACACACACACATAAAAATGAAGGATGGAGAGGTGAGATTCGCTGCTTGTATTAGTAAATAAGAAATTGTGTATTACAGGTGTATTTGTCTCTGAAGATTAGCTATTTTTTGAAAACGAAATAATGTTTCAGCTTGTCTGAATTGTTATGAAACGATTGTAACACCAAAGAAATACCTCGTATAATAAACATGTGATATATTGTTGTCTTGGTTATTGCGAAATTATAATATATATATATATATATATATATATATATATATATATATATATATAATTATTCAATTTAAGTTACCATTAGTCGTGACAATAAATCTACTGTTGCAGTCTAACAATACATCATCAGGTGACAAAGATCAGAGGCTGTTTTTGTTGGTTGATAGAATCCTTTTAGACTGAACCAGTAGATTTATTGTCGTGACCAGTGGTAATTCTGTTTACCTAAATTGAATAAAATAATATCTTGCTCTTTTTACTTTTGGATATTTGAATCATGAACAATATATATACTAGCACGCTGCTCGACGTTACCCATTCATAAAATATGCTTAAATATAATATTTCAATTCATGCAGATTTCGTATTAATTATTATAGAGGCAATTATCTACGGATATTATATTACACCTAATATATAATAATGATTTTACAAGTTTAAAACCTATATATGCCTTTGGATGTCATCAGCTGGAATCGATACCACAACATATAGCCCTCCAGCGTTATTCGTTACCATCTGAGCCACGTTCCTACGCATACAAAAACTTTAAAAAATAACGATGTTAAACCTACAAATGCACATTTGCACATGTGTAGAAGGAATACGTTTAGTTGCCAAATTAAAATTGTTTTCAATTTTTGACCCCCTAGATTTATTTTTACTAGCTAAAAAACAAATCGAATTCGTTTCAGAGGTTCAAATATTCTAAATATCAAGTTTCAATTCTAGAGACCAGAAATGGACAGAGTAGTTTGGTAGAGACCGTTCCTCACACAAAAAAAGACAGATAGACCAGATCACTTATATATATATATATATATATATATATATATTATTTAAGGGTAAACAGTTACATATGGTCGCTACAAATAGCCATCCGTTTCAGTCAAAGAGACTTCCTCAGGCGACCTAGAACCTCTCGACGCCAAAAAGAAAGATCTTTTCTTTTGGCATCGAGAGGTTCTAGGTCGCCTGAGGAAGTCTCTTTGACTGAAACAGATGGCTATTTGTAGCGACCACATGTAACTGTTTACCCTCAAATAATAAAAAATAAATAATAATAAATATTTTGCTCTTTTTATTGAGCACTATTCAACAACCTGTTTGTCTTCATTAGTCCCGACTTTTGAACACCTCAAACCTGAACCTACGTATATATATATATAATATATATTCAGCACTGTGCATGCATATTTCAAACGCGCACCATTGGTTTCATTGCATTGAATCAATCATAAGAGGTTGAAAGGAGTCAGCGCAAATTCTTCAGCGACTTTGAAAAAGTGAAACAATGCAAAGTAAACAAACAGAGAAAAAACCTTAAACGAACGTTTTAACTCAGAGTTTCAAATTTTAAAACAGAACTTAGTAACCGACCTAATCATTAGTTATCATTCCAAAACCACAAGATGTATTTAATTCATATTTTATGAAGTCTTATATGTGATTCCTACCGGGGAATGCCGACGGGACTGCCCAGTCATATTTTTGCAGGTCAAAGTGTTCCTCTCGTGGGACTCTGGTTCTTCAATCTCACTTTCCGATTCTTGTGTCACATCTTCTCACCGTTGGGAAGGAAGATAAAAAAAATCTTTAACGTACTGAAACCTCCACTCAGCTAAACAAGACTAAATATATCCTTGGCTTCCGTCCTAAACATTGAATAGTATAAAAAATAAGATATTAAAAAAATCATATGACGCTATAGGTACAGGAAAACGTATAATTCCTATTTTAATTCCCATAAAGGCTTAGTCTGAATTTGGTACTTGTACAGTTTAATGAAGACATTAAAAAATGAAAATATCGAAAAAAGGTTATATTGTATGTATTCATTATGGAATGAAGTCCTCCGAAAAAAAAAATCACTTAATTTCATCAAGTAGTTTCTTTTTTACAGCGAAAAAATAATTTGTTATGATACCGAGCAAAATGTTCGATTTTTAGGAAGAAAAGCTAGTATTAAAGATGAGAAGGGAGTGTCGGTGCTTTAAGTTATCTCCCCATAGCGTATTTAAAAATTTCCAAAATGGCTGACTTCAATGCGCTCTCATAAAAACGTGTTTTTTCGCTGTAAAAAAAAAAACTACTCGATCAAATTAAGTGAAATTTTTTTTCAGAGATCTTCGGTCCAAAACGGATATGCACAATATAACCTTTTTTTTTTTTTTTGATATTTTCATTTTTTTATGTCTTGATGAAACTGTACAAGTACTCTGAATTTATATAAAGTTAGATATGTGTATTTGTTTAGAGAAAAGAAAGTGGACCTTGGGTTTATTTTCGGCAACTTTGCTTTCCTTATTTTTTTGTCCCTTAGTCCTCACATTCCATGAGCGATGTTTTTGACAAAGGGGGAAGAATTGGTGTTTTGTGATCCAAAATCTATCCATCTATAACTTATCGTTGATTTATTTTTGATCTTCAAGTAATTCTTTATTTAGCTCCTTACATCATGTAGCTTTATGCCTTGTCTGGAACGACCCGCCCCCCCCCAAAAAATGTTTACATTTCTACATACAGAATTTGCTCTTAAACTAATTAATTAATCATTATAATCGTCGCCGTATGGGGAGCAGTATTTTCTGTCTTGTTTCTAATAAATGGATGAATAAATTTGGAACTCTTCAATACTGTGTGCATAAAAAGTCGTGTTTGTGTATTTTGAGCAAATGTTTCCAACAGTGGATGTTCTCACTTACACAAGACATAAGACTTAAACTAAACGTGTTTTTGATTAACATTCTTATTAATTTGTTTTTAATGGATTTCTTCTTTTTTTTTTTTTTTTTTTTTGCTCATTACTGCTTTAAATAATTAAGAAACATGTTTTCACCCAAATATATACGTACATATATACATAATAAGGCTGCTAGTGTAATAGTAAGAAAGCAGAGTTCAACTATAACCTCAATCTATGATAAGGGGTCCCCACCAGGGGTCATTACTCTTTCATAATAGACAAATGTGTTCATTTTTTTTCTAATCACCAAAAATAATAAAATAATCAACTGATTATGACATCTTTTGAATTTATTTATTCTATATATATACTAGCTGGACGGCCGACGTTGCCCGGTCATACACTACGCCTAAACATGATACTTTTTTTAATTTACGCAGATTGCATATGTATTATTATAGAATCAATCCTCTATTGATATATTACAAGGAATAATTTGCCCAGTGAATTAATTCACAAAACAATTAAAAAAATAAAAATGATGATGTCTTTCATTAAATTCTGTCTGTGTTTGTTTACACTATCACGTCAGCTGATATTTAGGCTTGACTATGAATGCGCAGGAAAAACAAAAAATGGGTGTTGGGCAATAAAGTACATGAATAGAAAAATCCATGAGCAATGAATTTGGCCCAACGTAGACCAGGTTTTTCAACTAGTTGTTAAAAAGATAGATTTCTTCAGAAAAATTGTTTAACAGATTTAAAACAAGTTGACCTAAAAATAAGGAGGCGGAGGAGCAAATGAAATTGAGGGGATAGGGAAAAATTAGAGACAAAAAAAAGGGTGAAATAATCAAAAAGAATGGGGAGGAGGGTTAACTCGGTTGCAATTTAGATGAAAGGTTTTCCTTCACATATGGAGCCAATTTTCTCTGTAAAGTTGAGGAAGGAATTCAGATAGCCAGGTTAAAAAGGGGGTTTACGGGGGAACAGGGTCATAAATGAGAGTGTAGAAAATAATGAGATAACCCGAGGTTTGGGATGGGGAAGATGAGGATGGAGACAGGTCTGTAGAAAATAATGGGAGGAGAAAAAAAATATGTCAAGGTGAAGAAACGGTAAGGATTTTATCACATGAATCAAGGGTAAAAACTAGAACTGCATTTCAGGGATCAGAAGAATCAGACAATGCATGAAGCCATTTGATGTAAGCAACTAAAAAATAAAATAAATACTGCATCAAAGTTGGAACAGATACATTGAGGGCATTGCCAAGGCTACTGCAATGAAGGTGGGCTCTCTTTATCATGCTAGAAAGTAACTTACGATTAAGAGTATCCTGTACCTCTACAAAGCCACCATTCGCCCATGCAAGGAGTATTGTCGCCACATTTGGGCTGGTGTATCTGCTATTAGTCTCTCAGGATTCAAAAGAGAGTCGCCAACCTAATAGATCCTGCACTATCAGCCAGGCTTCAACCGCTGTCCCATTGACAAAATGTTGCCTGTTTACAAGTACTTTAATGGTAGGTGCAACGCTGCGTTTGCGACATTCCTTTCTGTGTTCTGAGGCAAACCTTCCGTGACTTCGCCTACAACCACTAAACCATACTGCTCTCAGTGTCGGGGGTGGAGATCTCTAATTTATGATAATAGTGTAACTTCCTGGCTAACCGTAACAGGTTTGTGCTGAAAATCCGAGAGGAATTGGCATCAGGATCCTTTATTCTCTGGTCATTTCAACTTTTGCAAGTTGTGAGCAAAGATTTATAAATGCAGAACCACAAAACAATAAAGTGAAAATGGAAACGTTGCTTTGTGTGTTTGTGGCCAAACCTTTCCCGACTTTGTATGCAACCACTGAGCCGTGCTATTTTTAGTGTTGGAGGTAAAAACCTGCAATAATGCAGATTAGCAAAAGCTGTGATTAAATGACGAGAACTTCATGGAAGCAAGAGAATTCTGATGTTGTGTTAATGAATGTATATATAATTTTCTAGTTCGCACTTTGCAAAGGCTTGCGAAATAAGAAATACATCTGACAATTCTTTTGTCATTGTTCTCAAAATCAACACAGACGAATTTTGTCAACATACAAGTTTATTTACAATTCATTGTTGATCATTGACAAAAGAGAGAGAGAGAGAGAGAGAGAGAGAGAGAGAGAGAGAGAGAGAGAGAGAGAGAGAGAGAGAGAGCGGGAACAGAACAACTGCGTTTAGCGGTAAAGGTGTGTGTGTATGTGTGTATATATATGTGTGTGTGTTAGGCGACGGCGGAATTTGTCACTCACACTGGGCGACTGTCGGCTCTCCTCTCTTTGCCTCTTTTTCTGTTTATGTTATCCATGTTTTAAAAAGACATCAACCAACATTCTTGAAATGTAAATATTTTTAAAATATTTTTTTTAAATTCTGTTACTAATTTTTAATGCTGTATCCCAGGGTTCTACTCTATTTAATTGTTCTTCTTTATTTTGCATTGCACAATTCTGACTCCCCGACCTGGAATGTAAGCCTTTCTTTGTTTTCAGAGATAATTACAATTCAGGTCATTTTTTATAGGACACAAGAATGTAGATCAAAGTCTATCTAGAATGTACGTGTGTGCGCACCTCCGATTTTATTGGTGTTTCCCTGGCTCAATATCCAATACTGAGTCACAACTTTCATGAGCTCTATGCTCCTCCTCCTCCTCCTCAACAACAACAACAACAACAAAAAATTATTAACAAACAAAATTTCTCTAGACAAATAAGGACCAATTATGGATTTTAATTTAAATATCATTTTATATATTAATAATAACCAAGCTCCAACCATGTCCATTGTTGCAATCGCATCCCTGTTCTTCTTTTACAAGTATTTTAATGGAATGTGCTCTGGTAAATTACAAGCCCTTGTACTTCTCGACGTATATACCTTTGACAAACCTGTTTAACAACAATATCCAACCCCTTCACTGTCGAGGTATCTAGATGCTTGTAAGCCTTTTACTCTAATAGCTTATTTCTTTGAACTGCTAGACTTTGGAATTCCCTCCCTGCTTTCTACTTAACAATACTGACATGCAGAAGCTTAAATGTAATGTGAACAGACATCTCGCTCATCTCTTTAAATAGTCTAGTGGTAATGTACCTTGTTTCGGATTAACAAGAGTTTAAAACAAAAAAAAAGAAAGAAAAGAGTTGTCCTTGTGAAGAAGCCTGTGGTGCTTATACACACACACACACACACACACACACACACACACACACACACATATATATATATATATATATATATATATATATATATTATCTAAACCCGACGTTATGAGATGATGTTATAACGGACATAGGGTTGGTTGGTATAAAAGCTGGAAAGATACGCCGGATAATAACAGTATAAAAAACAGACGAACTTTGTTAGTGCAAATAAGCAGTAATCAAATTTGTTAAAGAGGAGAAAGCGAGAAGAAAGAGGAAGGGGAAATAAGAGAGAGAGAGAGAGAGAGAGAGAGAGAGAGAAGTGAAAGGGAAGAGACGGAGAAAGGTAGGGGGAATAAGAAAGGCAATAAAAGATTAGTTAGCAAAGAAGAAGGGGAAGTAACTCCTCCGATTACCTGTGCACGTGCAAATATCGTTCAGAAGAGGCAACTGCCTTTTTTGTTCGACAATTTTGTAAAGAAACTGTCGAGATAGTTTGGTCAAAAAAAAAAAAAAAAAAAAGTTAATGATTTAAAATTAAAAATCAGTCCATGAAAAAAATTACAAGAATTAAGAGTTCTTTGATATGACAGAGGCACCTGTGAAAATTCACATTTTCCTTTGATGATTTTATTTATTTATTTATTTTTACATAAATAAACAACAATACCTGACTTTTGCTTTTATAATTTAATTCTGAATTAAAACTTATTTTCTAATCGATGGTTTTCAAGTTGTCATGAGCCAGCACGGGGAGCTGACGGTGATTAAGTGGTTAACGTCACGAACTGACGACCTGGGTGTTCCAAGTTCGAATCAGTTCGTTTCACAAAAATCATTTTCAATTAGAATGTTGTCAACCTTCACGTGGTCCTTCTTGTAAGCATCCAATGTCTTTGTTAGAAAGAATTCTGACTAGAAAAATATCGGGGAAACCAATGTCAGCAGTAGAATCTTTAGATTCATACAGCATGTTGATGATGATGACGACGATGATGATGATCATCATCATCATTATCCAGCACGAGAAATCTCATGTCAGTGTACAATTTTATCTAATCGAGATAATGAAACGTACAATAAGTTGTATGTGCTTTTAATCAAAGGATCTTGTTTACGTTGTCATGCCCTTTTGTTGCGTAGAAACTCTTTTCTTTACTTGGGTGTCTACACTTATCAAGGTCCGAGAGCCACTCGATGATAGGGGTTAATGTATGTAAGGTGGTAGTACAGTAATCGTTAATGGTGTAAATTAGGTAGAATTTATTTATGGAGACGGCCTAACAAGAACTTGTGTATATTGCATTTGAAGGCTACGATGTTGTATTCAACCGGGAAGCAGGCTAGCGAAACAGTGTTTCACAAGCGGACAGTTCTGGGAAATAAACTTTGTTCCTGGAATCTGCATTTAGATTTAGGCACAAACAGAGAGTGGGGGGAAATCGTATATAGTGGCTGTAGTTAGTCGAGTGTTTTCTGTGAAAGTTTGGCAAGGGAGACCATAGATTAGAGTTCAGTTCAGTTTCTTGTTTACAAAACATCCATATGCACGTTTGAACTAAAATCGAACACATGTGTGAAGAAGAGTGATTTTCCCGAAATATCATACGATACAAAATCTCCATCAGACCACATCGAGCAAATAAGAACACAATACAATATTAAAAGTATATCAAAAGAAAAGTACACATATATTGAAGTAATGACAGGTGAATCGACATGGCTAATTCCATCGTTTTGTCTTAATTTGCTTTGGTTTGTGTTGCAACTCTGTATTTTATTGCTTTCTATAAATTACCTTACAGGTGTCAAATAATTCTATGAGAAATTACATCACGTGTTCGAAACTTCAGAGAGTTTCAAGGCAGTTCGCAGCGAGGAAGCGGCCACACTAGATGTGCCCAACAATGCAAGCATCTAAGTGAATGCCATCAAGACTGTCCATTCGTTAAGCACTTTTTAAGACTAAGTAAGAAAATAAAATAAGAATCAATTAATTTTTGCCGTTCTTTTATAATGAATTCATTTTTGGTCTTTCCCTTTGTGAACGAACTTATTTCCTCAATAAAACCTTTAGAACCACCAACAAGTCTCCTTGTGTTTTCATGCATGAGTTTTAATCGTCTTGAGTTGAGCAGCCGATTGACAGTAACTAGACGACGCAACAAGGAAGGCACACAGGGAAAAGCAACGGAAAAAAGGAGACCATCAGAAACTGCACAAGCTACGTATAAAAGACTTTTATCAATTGATTGTATTTCGTGATTGCTTACTAGGGATAACTCACATGGACACAAATACGCGTGTGTGTGAAAAGACTGGCTACTTCATTTGTATTTCTCTTCGTTTAACAGTTTTGTTTATTTTATTTATTTTTTTTTTACATGGGAGTCACCACTTATCAAGGCCCGGAAGCCACTCGGGGATAAAGGGTTATTGCGTGTGCAGTAATCAATGGGATAGTATCGTAGTAATCGTTAATATTGGAGATTTGATAAAGTGTCTTAGTTAAGGGGGCGGCTCATCAGGAATTTGTTTATGTTGAACTTGAAGACATGCAAGTTATATAGTCAGGTGGAAAACAGGCAAACGGAAGAGAGTTCCACAGACGTGCACTTCTAAGAAAGAAATTCTGTTCATGGAATCTACGTTTTGATTTAGACACAGATAAAGAGTGGGGAAAATTACTGACAGTGGTTTCAGCTAGACGTTTATGAAATTTTTACACTAGTAAGAGGTAGTCAAAGATGATCTGAAGACCACGAGCTTGGACTAAAACCTATCCTTGGACCTGAATAGTCTAAAGCAAAAAAACAAAAGGTAAAAAATCGTCCACTGTTTGTGATAAGTAAGACAATATCAAAGACGAAGCCAACGAAGATGAAGATGATGATGAAAATGTTGATGATGATGTTAACGACGATTCTATTGCTGCTGATAATGATGCTGGTATTGCTGATGATGTCTTAGAAACGGCGCCATCAGTAATTTTGGAAGTTGATTATTTTCTACTGGGAGAAATTAGAGACTGATGTTTTTTTTGTATGATGCCAATAATGCTGCCATTAAAGTGTGAATGGTAAGCAATGTGTGTGTGTGTGTGTGTGTGTGTGTGTGTGTGTGTGTGTGTGTGTGTGTGTGGAGGGGTAATGTTGGGGGGGGGTTAAGTCAAAGTCTGGATGGTTGGGGTAAAATAACTTCTGCTGTATAAATTTCCTCCCCACCTCTCATACAAGTCACTAAGCTGTAATTTGCAGGCTCTTATAAATCCCCCTTTCGAAATAGATCAAAAGAATGAAAGGAATTTATCAGAAAATGGTGATAATGATAAAATAAATAATAGCATATATATATATATATATATATATATATATATATATATATATATATATATGTCATTTGCTATATTAATAGGTGTGCAATATCGTTGATAGATCTTATATGGATTTAAGTCTAAAGACGGGCAACAGCGCATAGATGGTGTGTGGAGAATTTAGAGCAAGATAGTAAACATGTGCGCTTGACACGCGTCAAACGTAAATCTGTCTGTCTGTCTGTCTGTCTGTCTGTCTGTCTGTCTCTCTCTCTCTCTCTCTCTCTTTATATATATATATAATGGGCAGAAGTCTCTCGAGAGCTCTTTCAGCTATCATCTCATCAGGAGAAAATCGATAGCGTAAAAATAATAATACTATGTCGAAAGTAAAGAGTTCTGATGGGGAACTATTGAATGTGCTAAAAATACAGGGACCCTAAAATAAAGTTTATTAACGTTTAAAAAACGATTAAAATATTGGCACAACGAGGGGGAAAAAAACTTTGAATCTTTTCTCCCATTTTTTTTTTGTATTAATTTACTCCTCACCTCTTATACAAGTCACTAAGCTGTAATTTGCAGGCTCTAATAAATCCCCTTTTCGAAATAGATCAAAAGAATGAAAGGAATTTTCAGAAATTTTTTCCCCCCTCGTTAATCGTTTTTTAAACGTTAATAAATTTATTTTAGTGTCCCCGTATTTTTGGCACATTCAATAGTTCCCCATCAGAACTCTTTACTTTCGACATAGTATTATTATTTTACGCTATCGATTTTCTCCTGATGAGAGCTGAAAGAGCTCTCGAGAGACTTCCGCCCATTATATTTAAAACTGTATATAAATTCTGTACTTCTAAACATATATATATATATATATATATATATATATATATATATATATATATGGGTTCGCGCCTATGTCGGAGCACGTCACTGATGAGATGCAGTACATCGAAACCCACTTTGGGTCTGGCGTTGTCCGTTGTCGATGCAATTGCTCGATTCCATCTAATTCTGGGTTCTAGCTTTATCGTGAAAAGTGTATGTGAACGGGTATTTATGTATCTATCTATAATCTCCTCTTAATGTCTAATATATATATATATATATATATATATATATATATATATATATATATATATAGAGAGAGAGAGAGAGAGAGAGAGAGAGAGAGAGAGAGAAAGAGAGAGAGAAAGAGAGGGAGAGAGAAAGAGAGAGAAAGAGACAGACACACATACACATATATATTTATATATAGAGAGACAGACAAACAGACAGACAGAAACAGAGGTTTATCTATATTTGACGAGCGTAAAGCGCACATGTTTACTATCTTGCTCTAAATTCTTCACACACCATCCATACGTTCTTGTCCGTTTTTAATTCATATAAGATCTACCAACAATATTGCACACACACAGTATATGCTAGCAGGCCGCCCGGCATTGTCCGGTCGTAAAATACACTTAAATATGATATTTTGATTAATGCAGATTTCGCATTTATTATATTATATTGGACTCAATATATAGTAATGATTTAAATAGTTAGAAAAAAAAAAATTCTCGTGCGCCACCACCAGGAATCGAAACCAAAATGTTTAGTTTACGATTAACTTTTTCCTTTGACGTTTCATGTCTGCAGACTAAAAACTGACAGAAGTGTTTGGTAGGAATTTTTTTCAAACAAATATATATACGCACACATGAATATATAGAGAAATAGGTTTGTGTTTACTATAAACTTTTTACGCAAATATTACGCAAGAATAAATCATGTAGAATATCTGCATGAATATAATTACACGTAATAATTAATTAAAGATGATTATACCATAAGAAAACCGGAGAAAGTAATAGGGAATTAATTAAAATGAATGTTTAAAAGAATATGCAAATTAGCTATATCTTTTGCAGATGAATGCAATTTCACGACCCATTTATAACAAAGTTGTATTTTATATGACTATCAATACACACAAAAAACAAATTTATATATCTATATATATATATATGTCTTCAAGTCCAACGTTAACAAATTCGTAATGAACCGCCCCCTTAAGTAAACACTTCGTCAAATCTCCACACTAACGTACTTGCAATAACCCTTATCCCTGAGTGGCTTCCGGGCCTTGATAACATGTTTATCTATCTATATATATTTATATTAATAGATATATAGATAGAGCATAAATATAAAGAAAGAAAGAAAAAAAAGAGAGAGAGCTATATATATATATATATATATATATATATATATATATATATATACGGCATAATCGTGCTGACACACCGGTTCTCGTCAGATCACCGAAGTTGAGCCTGGTTAGTATCAGATGGGTGACCATTTGGGAAATCTGGGCGCTGTATGTGCTCTCCGCTTATCTCGGCATTTGTTTCCAGTCGTCCTGTACTTCACTTGCCACTGGTATTTAATAATGTCGTCTCGGGAGAGGTGTGGTTGGAGATTACGCACCTCCTGCCACAAAAATTTCACGCGCAAGCAACCCTTCGTGGGTATCCTTAGTCTGTTCAAGACTGAAGGAGCCTGCTTTTTTTCTTTATATATATATATATATATATATATATATATATATATATATATATATATATAGTCTTGGAAGTTTTTAACCTTTAAAACTATACAAAAAAATATTTTTTATCATTCGTTAGAAAATCATCTAGTCAGTAAGTCATTTAATCACCTGCAATCACTGCATCAACTCGCTCTCAAATTTACTATAATACCAATATTTTATTTTTCAAGGGATCATCAGTTGTTTACCATGAAACACTGTTGTTTCGGGGATTTAAAAACAAAACAGTATATTACATCATGGCTCCCAGCAGTGTTGATCAAACACTACCACCCTTAATCTTAGGAAGAAGACATGTTTCAAACATTTAATCCAATTTCCTATTCTTAATTGCAATTGCTAACCTTTTCATACTATAAAAATGAATTTCTTACCTGTGCGATTCATCAATTTCCACATTTAAAATGGATTATATTTATTTGCTGTCCACTCAGCAAAATGTGGCACAAGGCCGGAAAGTGGTAACCCAGCAGGCTCCCCTAAAGGAGGGGCACTCCTGCAATTTTAAAAATTGCCTGAGTAACCCCGTCGGCATTCCCCGGTCGGGGCGCCTCAGGCAACAAGCAATAAACTTGCCCCACCGGAAAGCCCGGTGGCAAGGCCTGGGAGGGTGGACCTCCTAGGTATTACCCAGGCGGTGTACCTCAGTCCAACAGGTGCTGGGCCGGTCTCCGGCCCCTCACCTGTTGGGTTGAGTGTCAAGTGACGGATCCTTGACGTGTACTATCCATTTAAAATGGATACATTTTTTAATTTATCAGTCTTGTATTTATAAGATTAGGATGAATCCATTTAACTACTTATCACCCCCACTATGATTAGTATTTAGTATATTTACATTCTTTTTTAAAATTAGATATATAAAGATTAAAAATATTTTTACATATATACATTTTTTTTTTTATATATAAATTTATTATATGTAATTATAAATACATTTTATACATTGCTAATATAGTTTTGGATTTCCTTTATTAATATAGTCTGGTTTATCTTAAACGATTCAAAAGCATCAGGATAACGAACAAATGCTTTATTTAACT
>NC_136518.1:83848124-83890624 GCF_053919585.1 Euprymna scolopes
GAGAAGTTGCAATTGTGTTTTGTTTTAGTTACGCCATCTTTAAATTCAAAGGTTGCGTAATTAAAAGAAAACATGAACCCTTATCCTCGAGAGGCCTTCGGGTCTTGATGTGTTGTGACTTCCTTGTGTAAAATAACTTGTGTAACTTGTGTAAAATAACTTGTGCAACTTGTGTAAAAAGAATAGTTTACTGCAGTTAATCACCAGAAAAAATGCATTTCTATCCAAAATGCCGTTGTAAAGTGCGCTAGGATACAATTTCTTACAAGATGGTTGGATCTCAAATTTCATTAACGATTCCACGTGTGGAATTTTTTTTGTGGTGACCTTACAATTAGAAGTCAACAATATATATATATATATATATATATATATATATATATATATATATATATATATATATATATATTATAAGTAAAAAAAAAAAATAATAAAAACAGATACACCAACAAAAAGCACTTCATTTAAATTCACATAATATTTCGTCGTTATTATTCCAAAGGCTTCATCAGAAATGCGTTATTATCTTTTAAATAATTATGATTGAAAACAGACATGGCTAGAGGGGTGGTGAAATAGAAAGAAGCGGGGGGGGGGTGCAGAAAGACAAAAAAGAAAATAGATTTCATGACATGTTAATTAATACAGATTTCGACTTGTTTATTATAGAGCCAATACTCCAGTGATTATTATATTGTACCCAATATATAGTAGTGCCCCATCCACCGGCGTAAAAGCTAAAATATATTTTAATTAATGCAGATTTCGTATTTATTATTATAGAGCCAATTCCTTATTGAATATTATATTGCATCCGATATATAGTCGTGTCCCCCCACACTGGCGTAAAAGAAGCTTAAATATATTTTAAGCTATGCAGATTTTATATTGTTTATTGTGGAGCCAATACTCAATTGATTATTATATTGTACCCAATATATAGTAATGATTTATAGTAACGATTTCATAAGTTTTTAAAAAAAGGTTAGGTGCCTTCAGCTAGAATCAAAACCAAAACATATAGCGTTCTAAAGTTTGTCGTTAAGTTTGAAAAGTTTGTTAAAAATGACGTCATGACGTTAAAATTTTGAAACGGTGACAAGCAAACCCAGTTTTTTAGCCTGATAATAGATAAGAATATATCTTTTTTATGAATTTATGTTTGTGAAATCAGTTTTTTTGCTTGTGTTTATCCCATGACATTTCTACCGCTCTCTCAAATTTGAGCATGATCTCCAAACAGTTTTCATTAAAAATGGCTCGATAAAAACTGGGGTTCTCTAAAAAATTACCCTTAAACTGGAACCGTAAAAATAAACCTCCAAACATTAAGAAAATTACTGTAATACCAATATTTGTAGGAGCACTAAGAACTGTTCTGAAAAAAAAAAATTGGATAAAAGATGAAAAAAGTAGTATTGGAATTAAATGTAGATTGAAAGGTCACTAATAGAAAGAGTCGCAGTACCAAAGAAAATCCTTGAGTGAAGAAACCAACATAGGTAAGTTGCAATAGAATAAAAACATCATGAAATAGAATAAAATTATCTAGAAAGAACATTAAACAAAACCAAAGGAATTGAAACTCCCAGGAATACCGCAATCTAATCATGATACCATCCAAAGAAAATAAACGGTGGTACCAGCTTGGGTCAGTACTACACAAAATGGGCGTTAAATGTCAAAAAGGGTAAAGAAATATGGAAACAAAATCATTCAGACCTTTATCAGAAGGGCACAAAGATATTGAAAATTTGAAAAGGTTATTTCCGTGAACATATGCACACACACACACATATGCATGTGTATGTATACATATATATATATATATATAATGATTGCAACGTCTTGTCAGACGAGTGCCACTCTCTCAGACACTTAAAGTCCATGAGCCCAAAAATGACTTTTTTTTTTTTAGTCCTACCAGTGAATTCACACGCTCGAACAGGCATGACACTGAAGACGGTCGTTGAAATCAATTATTACATGCTTCCAGCATTTCAAGCCTCCATGCGTCACAACTTTTCCATCTCCACAGGACTATTTTTATAGACAAATGCCTGAGGGAGTATCTATACACAGATGATGTTACAGAGTCTTAGCTTTGTACGACAGCTAAGTCTCTCTCTTGGTTCAAAATGTTGAGATCCAGCAACAAGCAAGAGCAAGATAGCCAGCAACAAGTTAAACTGCAGACCAGCTTAATGCGGGTACTGGTCTCCCGCTTTATGGGTTTTTTTTAATTAGAAATTTGCTTCTCCTAGAAAGGTTGCCTTCACCACGGCTTACGGGAGCCCTCTCAACCCCAACACACATATACATACACACAAATACACACGGTGCTAGTTGACTGTTGACCTCAAAAAAGGGTTCATTCGCCCTTTGGAAGGTCTTGTTTTTAATCCTTCAGGGAGACTAGCCACCCTCCTCACCAAACAAGTCTGGTGGGGGAACCAGTTTAGTCGCCGGTGACCTGACCATAAGCAGGTAGTACTGGGTTATATGGTACCAGTAGCATATGACATGACCTGTGTGTATATATATATATATATATATACACACACACACACACACACAAGGTGGAACGATACAGTTGTCGCTCTAAAGAAAACAATATTACTACAGCTTTATTTTAAAATTTTTATTGAAGGTGCTGGCAACGGTCCTGTTGTCATAACTTGGATTGATAAAGAGCATGGGTTGTACAACAGCACATCTCCAATCTTTCTCATTGAACATTCTGTCATTTCAAACATGATAGGAGGCTCCTATCGCTCTTGGGATTTTTACACAATTAGCTAACTAGTAGATGATCTGCAATAAAAAAAAAAACAGTTTTCATCAAACGGAAATGGAATCATGTCGTCTTTTTTAGGGTGATAATTTTACCGTTCCACCCTGTACTCACTCTCTCTTTATCTATCTGTCTATTTATCTATCTCTATCTCATGGCTCTCTTATCTTAGAAAATAATAAATATATTTTCCAGCATTTAATTCTAGAAAAAGATTCCACTTTTCTGCTTTGGATATAAAACGTAATCTTTAAAAGCAACCAATGAAATAGGATTTTTAGGAAAGGCACATTTTTTTTTTATCTTTATTTCTTTTCTTTTTTATTTCCTTTTTTATCTTTTTCTTTTATTTTTGAATCTTTATGAATTTCTTTATATTTTATTTTATTTCATCTTTATTTCTTCTCTTTTTTATTATCGTTTTTTTTTTATCTTTTCTTTTACTTTATAAACATTTTTTTGTTGTTCTTTTTTATTTTCTTATTTATTTTACAACTCGTGCTCTCTACCGATCCAATTTACGATAACAGGACCATTGCCAGTAGTCATACGTCGAGAACATCACCAACATGACCTCCCATAACACCAAAGCCAGCCTGATCGCCGCCATTCGGCGAGTATTCGCTGAACTCCCACTGGCGATTGTAGAAAAGGCCTGCTCCCAGTTCCGTACCCGTATCGAGGTGGCGATTGAGGCTGAAAGTGGCTACATTGAATATATGTCAGCTCTACTACATAATCAAGTTACCTGAATTGTTTTTTTAAATAAAAGATTTAAAATAAAGCTGTAGTGTTGTTTTGTTTAGGGCGACAACTTTATCGTTCCACTCTGTAGATAAAATAAAGAGAGAAAGCGAGTACAGTAGAACCCCGGGATACAGTGAACTTAAGGATACATTTTTTTCAGGTTACGATGCGGAATACGATGTTTTTCCAGCCCCTGGTTACGATATTTTCCCCACCTTACGGTGTTATTTATAATGTTATTTGATTATAAACGTGTGTATTATATACTGTGTTGTATTTTGTTACTAATTTGTAATGCCGTGCTACTGTATATATAGATAGACGTAGTAAAGAGAGAATAGATAGATAGATAGATAGATAGATAGATAGATAGATAGATAGATAGATAGATAGAGTATAGAAAGTAAAATTAGAAAGAAAGATTGATAGAGAGAGAGACGAGGGAGAGAGAGAAAGAGACGGGGGGCGCATCGGTGGAAAGCGAAAGTTGGTACTTAGTTTTATGTCGGCAAAGGTAAAAAAATAAAAATAAAAAATGGTAAAAAAAGAGGAGGAAGCGAATTTCTCTGCTACTAGCAGAGCCTGGGGTGGCTGACAGTAGAAGCTAAATCAGAAGAGAAGGAACTTCCTTTATTGTTTTGAAGGTGAAAACGTAAATATGGAAGATAGGAAAGCGAGGCTTGCGGAGGGGGGACGGGGTTTAGGCCATGTTTCTTAGAACCAGCAGTAAGGTTAACGAGTGAACAACTAGAAACGGATATTCTTAAGATACGTCCATTTATTTTGAGCCGTGAAGACTAGTTGAAACTTTAGTGCGTGATAGACTGACGAAAAAGTGCAATTTCAAACTTAAGCATGACAGAACAAAGAAAATTCGTTCTACAAAATCACTTTTACTTAGTATGTTGGCAAGCTTCACATGGTCTCCCCGTAAGTACCCGATGTCTTTCTAGAAAGAATTCATAATGGGGAAAATTATCAGAGAAACCAATACTCCGGATTCATATAAAATCGCCATGATGCTTTTCGTCTTCGAATTTTGGCGATACCAACGTGGAAGAAACACTTTGATGTCTAAAAAGCAGACAAAACGAAAACTCGAGATGAGGACACCAATGGAGTTTGTGTTTTTTAATCACATATCTTTTTCAAATAACCATGTTTATATTTTGTCAAATTGTTTAGATTTACGTCTGATTAAAATCACAAAATCAATAGATAAAGAAAGTTTACATATTTTTATTATAAGAGAGTAAAAAAAATGAAGGTAAAATATAGTTAACTACAAAAAAAAATTGTTTTTTTTTAATCGGCGGCAATTGTAATAGACTGCGCAGGTTTAAATAAGGTATATGTAAATAAAGTATATTTAAATATAGTACATTAAAAAAAAAACGTAAATATGCTAGAAAAAAATATATTAACAACAAAAAACAATCTTAATATTTTGTCCAAAGTAATCAGTTTTGAAGAATAGCTGAAATATTGTATCCATTTTGTGCTTCCATATCTCAACTGAGAGACCTTTGAAACTTAGGGTCTCGTTTTATGCACCATTATCAGGAATGGATTTCATGTTTTGGAGTACCACTGCTCATTACAACCGACAGGGTTTTACAATTTTGTGACGTTACCCACAATTACACATGTAGACCCAACATGTTGCAGCAGAGTACGTCACAAGGAACATAGGACAAATAATAACCTGACTCCTTTGTTTTTGTAACAACATTTATTTCCGGGTATTTTACCAAACACAAGCTGATAACTCTCATTCTCTCTGACCTCTGTTTTCCTGAACGTGCTCTTGAACGTGATCATCAGTCGGTGCACACTCTGTTTTTATATTCTTTTTCTTTGCATACAGCTTGGCATTTGCATACGCGTGCCCACACTGTTACAATCCTCATCAACTTTATTCAAAAGCAAACATTCCCAGGCAACATGAACTGGAACAAATGCATCGAGGACATTACAAAGGCTGCTGCAAAGAAGATGGGTTCCCTCTACCGTGCTAGAAAAGTACTTACATCTGCAAGTATCCTGTGTCTCTAAAAGCCACCATTTGCATACTATGCATCCACCACTAGTCTCTCCTTCTTGAACAGAGTCCGAAAAAGCGTCTCCAATATAATAAGTTTCATATTGTCAACTAAGCTCCAACCCCTGTCCCATCGCCACAATGTTGCATTCCTGTGCCTGTTTTACAAGCTTTTTAATAGAATGTGCTCTGATGAACTCCTTGCACTTGTATCCCCCTCGACATACATACCTCGACAAACCTGTTAAGCAACAAAATACCACCCCTTCACTGTCTCTAGATGCTGGAAAGTCTTGTACTCTAAGAGCTTCTTCTCTCAAACTGCTAGACTTTGGAGTTCCCGCCCTGTTTCCTGCTTCCCTGGTTGTACTGACATGCAGAAGTTTAAATGTAATGTGAACTGACATTTCGCTCATCTCCTTGCACGATCCTCTGTAAAGATGATCCTAAATAGTAGCCCTTTGCGTCAAAGTGGCATTATGCCTTGTTTTAGATGAACAAGAGTACAAAAAGGGAGCTTATTTAGAAGTGTACTTATTTAAGAAAACAAAAATAAAGAAAAAAACCTTTATGGCGTACCTTCTTGTCATGGCATAAAGATGTCATATTCCAAAAATCACAAAAATTGATCAAATAGTTTTTTGGGGGGGTTTTCTAAGAAAATTACATTTTATGATTTTTACTGAGTATTTTTAACAGTCATTGATGAGCCTTTTCTTCTAGTGATATTGTCAAAGGGGAAGTAACCAGGGATGAATTTCGAATTCAATCAAATATAGCGACTGGTTTCTCCTGCATCAAGCAAGCCATAAAATTTGATTTTTTTTTTAATAAAAACAAATAGACTACTTGATCAAATTATGTGATTTTTAGAATATGCCATCTTTGTTTTGTGACGGATGCATACACCATAAAGACTTCCTGCGTTTTATTACTTAAAAATTTTCATTATCAAGTCTAAATAAGGAATAAAAGTACTAGGTGCAAACCACATCAAGGCCACCTTGCCTATAACTGCAAACGGTTTTATCGAGCGATCACATAAAGAATTGAAAGCTGCACTAACAACATGATTCAGCTAAAAATTGACCTTTAGTTGTTCTCGACTTATGATCCAATTTCAGTTTTCATTAGTCAAAATGGTATACGGCACGTCTTCCATGTGAATTTCTCATGAAAGAGCAAACAACTACACGTTTTCTTCACAGCTAACCACCTGAAGAAGGCCAGAGGAATAGTTGGCCGAAATGTGGTGAAACAACAACAACGATGAAGATAACAGTCCACAAAAAATAAATAAAAGCTTTATTTCATTTGCATATAGTAGATAAATAAGTATATCATTTATATATAGTGGATAAATAAGTATATCATTTATATATAGTAGATAAATAAGTATATCATTTATATATAGTAGATAAATAAGTATATCATTTATATATAGTAGATAAATAAGTATATCATTTATATATAGTAGATAAATAAGTATATCATTTATATATAGTGGATAAATAAGTATATCATTTATATATAGTAGATAAATAAGTATATCATTTATATATAGTGGATAAATAAGTATATCATTTATATATAGTAGATAAATAAGTATATCATTTATATATAGTGGATAAATAAGTATATCATTTATATATAGTAGATAAATAAGTATATCATTTATATATAGTAGATAAATAAGTATATCATTTATATATAGTAGATAAATAAGTATATCATTTATATATAGTAGATAAATAAGTATATCATTTATATATAGTGGATAAATAAGTATATCATTTATATATAGTAGATAAATAAGTATATCATTTATATATAGTAGATAAATAAGTATATCATTTATATATAGTAGATAAATAAGTATATCATTTATATATAGTAGATAAATAAGTATATCATTTATATATAGTAGATAAATAAGTATATCATTTATATATAGTAGATAAATAAGTATATCATTTATATATAGTGGATAAATAAGTATATCATTTATATATAGTAGATAAATAAGTATATCATTTATATATAGTAGATAAATAAGTATATCATTTATATATAGTAGATAAATAAGTATATCATTTATATATAGTAGATAAATAAGTATATCATTTATATATAGTGGATAAATAAGTATATCATTTATATATAGTAGATAAATAAGTATATCATTTATATATAGTGGATAAATAAGTATATCATTTATATATAGTAGATAAATAAGTATATCATTTATATATAGTGGATAAATAAGTATATCATTTATATATAGTAGATAAATAAGTATATCATTTATATATAGTAGATAAATAAGTATATCATTTATATATAGTAGATAAATAAGTATATCATTTATATATAGTAGATAAATAAGTATATCATTTATATATAGTGGATAAATAAGTATATCATTTATATATAGTGGATAAATAAGTATATCATTTATATATAGTAGATAAATAAGTATATCATTTATATATAGTAGATAAATAAGTATATCATTTATATATAGTAGATAAATAAGTATATCATTTATATATAGTAGATAAATAAGTATATCATTTATATATAGTAGATAAATAAGTATATCATTTATATATAGTAGATAAATAAGTATATCATTTATATATAGTGGATAAATAAGTATATCATTTATATATAGTAGATAAATAAGTATATCATTTATATATAGTGGATAAATAAGTATATCATATATATATAGTAGATAAATAAGTATATCATTTATATATAGTGGATAAATAAGTATATCATTTATATATAGTAGATAAATAAGTATATCATTTATATATAGTAGATAAATAAGTATATCATTTATATATAGTAGATAAATAAGTATATCATTTATATATAGTAGATAAATAAGTATATCATTTATATATAGTGGATAAATAAGTATATCATTTATATATAGTAGATAAATAAGTATATCATTTATATATAGTAGATAAATAAGTATATCATTTATATATAGTGGATAAATAAGTATATCATTTATATATAGTAGATAAATAAGTATATCATTTATATATAGTAGATAAATAAGTATATCATTTATATATAGTAGATAAATAAGTATATCATTTATATATAGTGGATAAATAAGTATATCATTTATATATAGTAGATAAATAAGTATATCATTTATATATAGTAGATAAATAAGTATATCATTTATATATAGTAGATAAATAAGTATATCATTTATATATAGTAGATAAATAAGTATATCATTTATATATAGTAGATAAATAAGTATATCATTTATATATAGTGGATAAATAAGTATATCATTTATATATAGTAGATAAATAAGTATATCATTTATATATAGTGGATAAATAAGTATATCATTTATATATAGTGGATAAATAAGTATATCATTTATATATAGTGGATAAATAAGTATATCATTTATATATAGTGGATAAATAAGTATATCATTTATATATAGTAGATAAATAAGTATATCATTTATATATAGTGGATAAATAAGTATATCATTTATATATAGTAGATAAATAAGTATATCATTTATATATAGTGGATAAATAAGTATATCATTTATACATAGTGGATAAATAAGTATATCATTTATATATAGTGGATAAATAAGTATATCATTTATATATAGTGGATAAATAAGTATATCATTTATATATAGTAGATAAATAAGTATATCATTTATATATAGTGGATAAATAAGTATATCATTTATATATAGTGGATAAATAAGTATATCATTTATATATAGTAGATAAATAAGTATATCATTTATATATAGTGGATAAATAAGTATATCATTTATATATAGTAGATAAATAAGTATATCATTTATATATAGTGGATAAATAAGTATATCATTTATATATAGTGGATAAATAAGTATATCATTTATATATAGTGGATAAATAAGTATATCATTTATATATAGTGGATAAATAAGTATATCATTTATATATAGTAGATAAATAAGTATATCATTTATATATAGTGGATAAATAAGTATATCATTTATATATAGTAGATAAATAAGTATATCATTTATATATAGTGGATAAATAAGTATTTCATTTACATATAGTGGATAAATAAGCCTTGACAGAGTACAAAATAGACTTCGTGGCTTAGTGGGGGATGCCCTTTTCTCTACCCTGCAACCTCTCTCCTCCCACAGAAGAGACGTTGCGAGCCTATCCTTGTTTTATCGTTATTTCCATGGCAGGTGCTCGTCTGAACTCCAATCTTTGCCCCCCCCGTCGCCAATCTTTCATGAAAAACACCCATCTAGCTGAATCCACTGTGAAAAATTTCCCCCACTCTATATCTGTGCCTAAATCAAAACACGGATTCCATGAACAAAGCTTCTTTCTTAGAACTGCACGCCTGTGGAACTCTGTTTTGTCTGCCTGCTTCCCACCTGACTACAACTTGGATGTCTTCAAGTCCAATGTTAACAAATTCCTAATGAACCGCCCCCTTAAGTAAACACTTCATCAAATCTCCACACTAACGTAATGTACTTGCAATAACCCTTATCCCTGAGTGGCTTCCGGGCCTTGATAAGTGGTGATCACTGTGTAAAAAAAAAAAAAAAAAATTTCATTTCATTTCATCTGAAAAAGCTGTGGAATGTCTTTCCTTTTTGTTTTCCTTTGCGACTGTCTCACGCACAATGTGTTGGGTCCGTCTGTTAAAATGTAACAACACCATTGAAGAAGATTACCGACTAGGTTACACATCTTCCAGGCAAATATTTTGCACGTAAACAAATCTAGCAGAATGTTGAAAGCGTAATTTATCTAAGATACTTTTCACACTAACCAGAAAACAACAGTGACCAAGTGGTAAACGACACGGACTGGCAGTCTGGGTGTGCCATGTTTGAATTCAGTTTGTTCTACAGAAACGCTTTCACTTAGGAAGGTTGGGATCGTCCCATCAATAACATATGCACTGATGAGCTGTGATACAGCGAAACAGTACTGCATGTGGATGACTATAATGCTCCTCATCTTGAGTCGAGCATATTGAGAAGTGATACACGAATTACCATTAGTGTATAAAGCAATGCTCTTTGTGTAAACAAATCGAGCTTAGGTAGTTTGGACGATGTCAAAACATTGTTAAACTCACGACTTGTTCAGCAGCCACCGATAGCATAATAGGAGCATTGACTGTCGTACAGACGGTCGGGTTTCAATCCTGGCTTGAGGTAGTTGCCTGTCTAGCTGCACTGATAAGCTGTGAAACAGCGAAACAGTACTGTATGTGGATGATAGATATATATATATATATATATATATATATATATATACAGGGTGACCCCCCCCCAAAAAAAAAGCTAAATGAAGGCCATCTAGAGCATATGCTGTAGAACGGAGAAAAAAAGGCCAAAGACCCAAGTGTTTTGATCTGATGTTTTGAATATAATAAACTAGTTATGACCAAAGTTTCATTTCATCCGGACAAAACACTAAGAAATGGGGCCTAATTAGAGTTGGGGCCCGTTTTTTGTGGGGGGGAGTCACCCTGTATATACACCAGGTGGAACGATAAAATTGTCGCCCTAGAAAAGATGGCATGATTCCATTTCCATTTGATGAAAACCGGTTTTCTTTTCTTGTTGCAGATCATCTACTAGTTGACCAGTTGTGTACCAATTCCAAGAACGATAGGATCCTTCTATCATGTCTGAAAGTTACGCAATGTTCAATGAGCGAGATGGGAGATGTGCCACTTTACAACTCATGCTCTCTTCTGATTCAAGTTATGACAACAGGTCCATTGTCAGCATCCTCAAAATGCATCGCTGGATTGCCAGGAATAGCAGGGATGTGTCCAGGGTGATGAAAACAAAGTTTCTGGTCACAGTTATGGTGTTTAGTGTGGTTTCAAGAGAGGGCCACATCATGCCACCTCACATCTTTGAAGTCGGCTTAAAAGTCAACACCAAAGTGTATCTGGATGTGCTGAGGAGTGTGGTGATCCCCTGGTGCAATCAGGTGGCTGCTGGCAAGACCCTGGGTGTGGCAGCAGAACTCAGCAGCGCCGACCCACAAGTCCAAAGAGACTCAGGCTTGGCTTCAGGAGTGCTACAACTTGGTACTCTTTTCTCACTGCCCCCCCCCTTCCTCCGACCTGAACCTGCTGAACTACTTCATTTGGTCATACGTCGAAAACATCACCAACATGACCTCCCACAGCACCAAAGCCAGTCTGCTTGCTGCCATCTCTCCTTTCATCATAATCGCTCTGATCTCCATCACACCTCAATTGTAATAAATGGTTCACGTCTTAAAGAAGTTCCATGTCTTGACAAGTTTCTGAAACTGACCTTCACTCCTGATCTGAAATGGAACACATACATCAAATCTGTTGCCAAGATCACTGGAAAAATAGTATAATCACTCTACCACTCCAGTCTTAACTGCCAATACAATCCTCTATCTGCATAAGAGCCAAGTACACCTTAAAATGGAGTACTATCGCTACATTTAGGCAGGAGCTGTTCATCGATCCTTATCCAGCCTTGATAGAGTTCAAAACCAGCTTCGAAACCAAGTAGATGATGCCCTTTTTTCTTCCCTACAACCTCTTTCCCATTTCTATCGTTATTTTCATGGCAAGCTCTTGAGTGAACTTCAATCTATAGTTTCCCCTTGCCAAACTTTCACAAAAAAACGCTCGACTACCTACACCCACTATATACGATTCCCCCACTCTCTAAGTATGCTTAAATCTAAACGCAGATTCCATGAACAAAGCTGTCTTCCCAGAACTGCCCACCTGATGAACATTGGTCTGCTGGTCTGCTGGTCTGCTTCCCAGTTGAATACAACATGGTAGACTTCAAATCCAATGTAAACAAGTTCTTGTTCAGCCGTCCCAATAAATGATCAAATTCTACCCAATTTGTACCATTAACAATTACTACACTACCACCTTACATTCATTAACCCTTATCCTTGAGTGGCTTTCGAACGGATGCGAAACGAAACTGTAAATCAGTAGAATATAACTGACAACATTGGTTCATCGCATGCAGTTGCTTAGCCTTACTCCTCTCGGTGTAAGGAATAAAACCTTGTGAACAGCGAGAAGGACTTCATGAAGACCAGACAATCCTGAGGCATGATCTTCGTAAGTAATCTGCAAGTCCAACTCACTCAGTCTCCTCGACAACATCACCAACCAGAGAAATGACGGTGGTTACATGGTTAATGATGCACACTTTCGACCTATTTCGGCATGTTCGAATCGAGTTCACAACCTGGATGTGCAGAGTTCAGTTTGCTTCACAGAAACTCTTTCACTTAGTGATGTTAGCAATCTTCATGTTGTTCCTCCCGTGAGTACCCGATGTCTTTCTAGAAAAAATTAGGCATTACTATTATGAAACAGCATTTTTTTTTGTTTACATTTTCTAGGTTGCAGAACAAGGGGGAGACAATTCAGTTTCAGAATTGGGAGAAACAATTCAACTATACCATATCCGAAAATGTCAAAATATGTCAACAACAATACAATAAGAAAAAAGTAAAACATTAATTATCTGAACACTAGCGGGGTTGAGGCGGCTTTGCCCGGCCATAAAATACGCTAAAATATGATATTTTAATTTGTCCACATTTCGTATATAGTATTATCGAGTCGTGATTTCAAAAGTAAAAAATAAAATATTTTCCATCAGCTAGAATCGAAACTGTAGCATTCAAAGCTGGTGACGTTACCACTGTACCAACGTGACACGCACATGAACTGATTAAAAATTAAAAATAGACTAAAGTGAATGTGCAAAATGTATAACGATTTTTTTTTAATTTTCACCCATTTTTGACCCCCTTTAAAAAAAATTTCAACTAAAGACCCATAAAAGAACGGACCATAAAAAAATCAATCATTTGAGGCCCCTAGCGCTGCTTTGCAACTTTTAGTTTTGGAGGAGATAGAGTTTGAAAATATGGAAACAGACAGACAGACATATAGTCGTTTATATATTAGATTTATTGAATTCAAATAAAATTATGAAAAATCTATCACACAAAATAGAAGTTTTTTTTTACACAAAATTTAACGTTCTGAAATGAGTATGTGTGACATTTTTTGTTTTGAGAAAACTTTTTTTTTTGTTTTGTTTTGTTTTTTACAAAATCTAAATTTTTCAGTTGAATGAAAGTTGTCAAAATGTATAACGTTTAAAATTTATAAATAATCTTGACAAGTCTTTAGTTTTTGTTTCACAAAAAAAGTAGTCGCATCTTTCTGGTATACTAGAATTATTTCTACCAGTTCTGAAATTGAATTGTCTCCCCCTGTTCTGCTATTTTCAAAATTGAAAACAAAAAAGTTGTTTCGTGACAGTAATGCAGAAGTGCTAAGAATTCTAACTAGAAAGATATCAGGGGAAACGAATGCCAACAATAACCATATGATTCAAACGAAAATGAATGATGCTCAACAAACAGCAACACACACAACGTGTGACTTATTTTTCTCCTAATTTATTTGCCCCGTCACTTATTTGCCCCTTAATTTATTTGCCCCGTCACTTATTTGCCCCTTAATTTATTTGCCCCGTCACTTATTTGCCCTTAATTTATTTGCCCCGTCACTTATTTGCCCTTAATTTATTTGCCTTCTAACTTTTTACCTCCTTACTTATTTGTCTTTTAATTTATTTGCCTCTAACTTATTTGCCCTCTAACTTTTTTTGCCCATAACTTTCTTGTCTTAACATTTTTACCCCTAAATTATTTTACCCCTAATTTTTTGCACCTAAATTTTTGCCCTTAACATTTTTGCTTCCTAACATTTTTGCCTCTAACTTATTTTCTCCCTAACTTATTTGCCCTCTAACTTTTTACCCTGACTTTTTTTGCCCCTAACTTTTTTGCCCCCTTTCATTCTTGTCCCTAAGTTCTTTGCTCCCTAACATATTCACCGCCTAATTTGTTTCCCTCCTTAATTATTTGCACCCTAAATTATTTGCCCCCTAACATTTTGGACCCTAACTTTTTTTGCCTGTAACTTTTTCCCCTAAATTATTTGTCCCCCCCCCCACTAACTTTTTTGCTCCCTAACATTCTTGTCCCTAATTTATTTGCTTCCTAACTTATTTGCACCCTAAATTATTTGCCTCTAACTTATTTGCCCTCTAACTTTTTGGATCCTAATTTTTTTTTTTGCCTGTAACTTTTTTCCCCTAAATTATTTGCCCCCCCCCAACATTTTGTCCCTAACAGTTTTGCTTCCTAAATTATTTACCTTCCAACTTAGACACCGATAAAAAAGGACAAAATTAAGACAATACAAATTTAATAAGCATGTATACTGGTTGCAAAACTAAACAAAGTTGGAAAATGCTTTAAAAAAATCAAAATTTGTTTAGAATATAAAAGAACACCAGGCCATTTACTTCTATCGACAGCAAACCAAAACAAAAGTGGTAAAGAAACAAATACATGACAAATAAATGTTACGGTGACAATTATTTGATTAATTTCTATCAGTATTTTTTTTTTATTTTTGGGGTTTTAAGCGATTATCGAGTCTTTCCAGACGCCTCTCATGTCAGACATTTTGTTTTCATTCTAACTTAGCAATTCGGCACTACTTGTGTTTCAAAATTAAAAATAACGCCATAAAATAAGTTTTTAAAAATTATCCAAGTAGGTAGAAGAGTAACTAATCTTGTCTTTGGTAATATTTATTTGTTGTATATTTGTTTCTTTACCATTTTTTTTTTCGGTTTATTGTCTATAGTAAAAAAAAAATGCTCTGACAGCAGCAAGACAAATATTTTCATGTAGTAAAAGAATTATTCTCATTTTTTTTTATTACTTATTTTATTTTTTCCTATTTTTCAGACGAAAATTTCTCATTTTTTTTATTACTTATTTTATTTTTTCCTATTTTTCAGACGAAAATTTCTCATTTTTTTTATTACTTATTTTATTTTTTCCTATTTTTCAGACGAAAATTTCTCATTTTTTTTATTACTTATTTTATTTTTTCCTATTTTTCAGACGAAAATTTCTCATTTTTTTTATTACTTATTTTATTTTTTCCTATTTTTCAGACGAAAATTTCTCATTTTTTTTATTACTTATTTTATTTTTTCCTATTTTTCAGACGAAAATTTCTCATTTTTTTTATTACTTATTTTATTTTTTCCTATTTTTCAGACGAAAATTTCTCATTTTTTTTATTACTTATTTTATTTTTTCCTATTTTTCAGACGAAAATTTCTCATTTTTTTTATTACTTATTTTATTTTTTCCTATTTTTCAGACGAAAATTTCTCATTTTTTTTATTACTTATTTTATTTTTTCCTATTTTTCAGACGAAAATTTCTCATTTTTTTTATTACTTATTTTATTTTTTCCTATTTTTCAGACGAAAATTTCTCATTTTTTTTATTACTTATTTTATTTTTTCCTATTTTTCAGACGAAAATTTCTCATTTTTTTTATTACTTATTTTATTTTTTCCTATTTTTCAGAGGAAAATTCCTAATTTTTGGTATCTATTCAGTGTAAAATTTCGATTTTCGTTTTCCACGGACAGATTGATCCGGTGAGAGTCTTGTGGAACCTCGTATGAGCCCCAAAAAGCAACAGCAGCAACAGGGAGGTAATAGCGGTTCAGTGGTTAACGATCAGGGTTGACAACGTGGGTGTGCCGAGTTCAAGCCAAAATTCGTTTCACAGAAACACTTCGACTTAGAATCGTTGGCAACCTTCACGTGGTTACTCCCGTAAGTACCCCCACATCGTTTTAGCAAACATTTCTTAATAGAAAGATATCGAGGAAATGAATACCAACAAACAGACAAACAAACAAACAAAACACACCAACTGAAACAAAGAAACTGAGACAAAATCAGGGGTCAGAAAATCGCGACAATTTGCGCGATAGCTATTACTTGGCACACTTCGGGTAGGTTTCAGTCATACCAGTCGGTGATACCTCGATAATCAGGCTGACAGAGTCTTGGCCATTTCTGAGTCGGGAACGATCTTGCATCAGTCAGGCTGAGGCGTACTTCTGGGTAATCCTAAGAGAGGTCCACTCTTCTAGGTCGTTGCCTCCCCTATTTTTTTGTGGAGTAAGTTTATTACTTACTGCCTGAGGCGCTCCTACCAGGGAATACTGACAGAGCTACCCTGGCAATTTTTTTTTAAAGGCCAAAGTGCTCCTCCTTTAAGGGCGCAGACTTGACTCCCCCCTCCTCCATCCCCACCTTCCGAGCTTGTTTTAAATCTTTCTGCGATGAGAAGGCAGTAAATACCTACTCCTGTTTGACTGGCTCTTCTTTTGTGGACTTTACGATGACAAGCAGGAATCTTTATTGTTTCTTCGTTGTTTATTAAATCGAAATTCATACAAATAAATTTTTAAGTTGCATAAAATGTGATTTTTATTTGATAATATCTTTTTTTTTAATCGTGACAAATTACCGAACAAAAGAAATGCACTTCGTAAATCAAACATGATAATCCGCATAGCATAGGACTATATGAGTCACCGCTTTTTAGTATTTCCAAAATGGCTGCCATTTTAGAAATAGAAAAGGTGGTTACTCATTCTGCCCTATGCTATTTGGCCAACGTTTTTTGATCAGGAAGTAGGTGATCATTTTAAGTTATACGTATATAGTAAAATGAGCCCTTGGAAATTTACAATATATATATATATATATATATTTTAATTCCAGGGTGTCGATTTGTAATCGCGTGTGTGCGCACACGTACACACATACCCACGTACACACACAAACACAAACACACACAAACAAATACACACACAAATACATATTCACAAACATACGCAAACATAAACACACACAAACACACACAAGCACACGGAAGCACACACAAACACACAGACACGTACAAACAGAATCACATGCACGCGCACACACAAACACACACGAACACACACAAACACGCACATGCATACAAACACACACACATGCATACATACATATATACATACACATAGACGCACACACACACACACACACACACATACACACACACACAGAAAATAGATCTCATTTTTATTTTTTTTTCCGTTGACAGTGTTGGGAGAAAGAGTACAATTTTACCCTTCACCCAAATAATTAATAAGAACTCGGGCAATCGGTAAGATTAAACGGTTTGTGTGCGAAAATGCAGACACTGGTGAAGCAAAGCATATTTTTCCCACCACTTTTTGGTGAAGAGTTATTTTAGTTTGCTTTCTCTTGATGTGTTTACACAAGGTCATGTGCGGGTTTGAATGAAACTGTTTCTGTGGAACGAACCGGATTCGAACTTGGCAGAGCCAGGTCTTTCGGCCCGTGTCGTTAACCACTTAGCCACCATAAGAAAAGTAAACTTTCATTGTTTTGTGGATGAAAGTGTGGTGAAAGAGAACACATCTGGGAAGGGTCAGGCGGTGCAAGTATTTAGAACGCATGGATCCACAACAAATCTATAATACAAAAGCTCCTATCCGTTGTCCAGAACACCCCCTCCTCCACTATGAAGAAGAAGAAAAAAAAGGTGTATGATGTACGTCCCTATGTCGTCGTAGGAGGGAAATAAGTAAGCATGAGAAAAGGTTTGTTGTATCGATTTTGTCCTCAGTTAGAGGAGATATTTTTGTTTTGTTTTGTTTTGTTTTGTTTTGTTTTGTTTTGTTTCCCCCTCAATCCAAAAATCTGTATGATGTACGTATCCGTGACGGAGAGAAAATATCATCTTCCAAAAATCACATAAATTGATCAGATAGTTTTATTTTTAATTAAGAAATGTTTTTCAACGGCTCCTCCCTACATGTTAAGAATGATTTTTAAAATGCTCAATTTGGAGTTATTTCCCTTGTTTCTTCAGACTATTTTCAAAATAATGTCGTGCTTTTTAGCCATGAAATTTGATTGCCTTATTTAAAAATATAACTATTTGATCAGTTTGCGTGATTTTTGAGTGCACGATATTTTCTTTTCGCCATGGGCACATACATCGTACAGATTTTAGGATTGGGACAAAAATATTAAAAATTAAAAAAAAACTCGCCTCATCTAACTGAGAACAAAATCGATACTACAACCCTTCTCTTATCCATATTTATTTCCCTTCTATGATGGCGGAGGGACAAGATGGATTATTAATACGAGGAGAACTCAGATTCTCCTCACCACTTTTGGTGAGGGGGGGGGGCGAGAAAGCAAATAGCAACTAGACACTACTCACCTCAGAAAGTTAAAAAAAAATAATTTATAGATGAAAAGTCAAACCACTGAGGTAATTCGAAAATTTCAAATGAATATTGTAATAATAATTATATCATTTCTTTTACTAACCTTTTATCAAGGCTCAATAGCTACTCAAGGATTAGAGTATTTGGGTTGGAGAAGCAGACGAGATTTGGTATTTGTAACCATAACTAGGAGAGAAACTGATCATTTAAAAGATCGTCTCAAGCAAGAATTTATTTATGTTAGTGAAACTCGAAAACGATAATGTTATAGTCAGTGGGGAAACAGTCCTGCGATACTGTGTTCCACAGAGAAACAATTATAGGAAAGAAACTTTGATCATGGAAGTTCTGCTTAGTTCTAGGGACAACAGAGAGAGAAAAAGTTATTTTTAAATAAATATTGGGTGCAAACACTGGCAGAGCGTATTTATTGATTTTGACAATTATATACTAGTATATATACATATATAAGCGAGAATGTGTGTGTTTGTGAGAACAACTCAACCTATATACGCAACAATTTTTTTAGCTACAGACTTAAAATTTGGTATATAGAATATTCAGATATGTGGAAGACTTTTTGATTGGTTTTCATCTGGAAAAATGGGGTACTCAAGGGTCAAAATAGGAAAATTGGTACGTGGTGGTCATCAGATTTTAATCTGTTTGTTAACTGTTTCATGATTGTGCATGCACGAATCGTTCGGGTAACACAAATTCCTTATGTTAAGAATAAGTAGGTTGGAAAACACTTTTTAAAGTCGTGACAAGCTGGCCTAACGGTCATCGTACTTGACTCACTGTCTTTAGGTTTTAAGAAGTGAACTTTTTAGAAAAAAAAAAACATAATACTCGCATGCACATGTCTTAGTTTCTTTCCGTGTTTTTTTTTTTGTTGTTGTTGTTTTGTTTTGTTTTTGTTTTTTTTTACTATTTTTCGTACAATATATATATATATAACTGTCTGTGGATGACTACATATAACAAGCAAGTACGTCAAACTGAGATCGAAACTCGACCGTCGAATTGACAGTCTATGCTTCTGCTATTATGCAGCAAGCAGTGCAGGCAGCACTCGCCCAGTATAACTATAAGCGAAAGCCCAATGTAAGCACACATCTTTTTACTTAGTCTGATAGCTCTAATTGGATATTTACCAAATGAGTAATGCCTTACGCTTAGTGACTCTACTGGCAATTACTTTACGAGAACTCTACCGTAGGGAGAGTAAAGGTTGTCATCCACAGACAGTATCACTATATATAAATGTGTGTGTGTGTGTGTGTGTGTGTGTGTGTGTGTGTGTGTGTGTGTGTGTGTGTGTGTGTGTGTGTGTGTGCTATTTATTTGTTTTTAATGTGATACCTTTGAATGAAATCAAGTATTTATACGAAAGTGCATTTTTAGCAAAATGCGAGTTGGAAATAATTTTCTCTTTTACCAATTTGTTACCCCAAAAGGGGGGCGGCATATATATTGTTTAAAATATAATTATCCTCTAACACGTGTTTCGTCGTCTATGACTCCTCGGAGTGGCGGAATCTAGTTAGATTTAACCACTCTTATGAGTCATAGGCGACGAAACACGTGTCAGTGGATAATTATATTTTAAACGATATATATATATAAGTTTCTAAATTTAATAGCATAGTGATGAAATTTAAGTTTGAACCAGATAAAAATCATTTTTGCTGTAACTTTGAAAAAGAAAAGTTTGAAACTTAGGAGGACTTCAGAGCGCTACCGAAGAACCAGCATCTTTGGGACGAGAGTGGTGGGGTGGGTGGGAGTTCGAGCGGTAAGTAGACTAAGTAGTACCTGCTCTGGAGTAAGGTCATGTTTATAAAAACCAACGAAGAGAAAAAAAAAGAACTTAATGAACAAAAAAACTAGATGACAGAATAGAGAGAAGCATTGGTAACATTGGCATTTAAAATCGGTAAAACAAAACAAAACAAAAAAAAAAACGTGTTGTGGCATCGCTCGCAGAAAATAAATAATGGTACGTTGTAGAAGCCGAAGAAACCAGCCGAGAGTTTTGTAGTAATAAAGGCAGGAAAATTGGGTGAAAAATATTTACCTGAGTTTTAATCCTTCAAGACTCCAGGAGGCAAATAAAGTTGTCTGCCACAAGGTTTAGCTGTGGCAGTGTGGCACTGGTTCGTTTTCGTTTTCCTCCTTTTCACGCAGAACGAAAGCAATGTTTTCCTTGGCAGATTTTCGAAATAAGAAAAAACGTGGGAAGACAATTTGTCTGTGGGGTGAGTGGGTGGGTTATACTTGAGACTGGGGGGTGTGCCTGGATGGAAAAGGGAAGAAAAGTGAAAAAAGAATGAAAAGGAACCCCAGGGGGAGGGAGGAGGAGTGATGCTTGTCGGTGAAAGTTTGGTTAGAACACAGGTAAGAGGATAGATACTTCGGATTGCGAAAATTAAGTGTAGCAGTGAAAATGAAATAAAATAAAATAAACAACAACAATAACAAAAAAAATTCTCAACCATCTGAATGGTATAATTTACCCCACAAAAGATGAGGAAAAAATGTTTTTAATCTGACCACATAACTCGTAAACACAATAAACTAGCAAAAGTAGCCATCTACGCAGGGTAATAAAGGAGTATTTGATAAATTTTTACCTCAACATTTTCTTTTAAAATGAAGACTTTTAAAGGTTTTCATGTATGCTGAAAGCGAATATCGCATTTAAATTTTCCGCAAATAAGGGTTTTCCCGGATATAAGCAGTGTCATTTCTTATGTTATTGCTGGTGGCCATCTTGGCATGCGCACTTGTGACTATAAATGCAACCCTGAGAAATTACGCACAAGCGTGCGTACCAAGATAGCCACTAGCAATAAGATGAGAAATGACATTGCTTAATATCCGGAAAACTACTTATTTGCAGAAAATTTAGATGCGATATTCATTTTCAGCATGTCCGAAAACCTATAATGTCGTCATTTTAAAAGAAAAATGTCAAGGTGGAAACCAAATAAAAATTTACCGAGTAACTATCTTCATTTGTTGATACATGATGTGATATTCACCCTATTGTTTTTACCCCTCAGCACCAAAAGCAACAGAGTCGAGGTCATTATTGAAATCGTGATGTACAGTATAATCACGTTGACACACTGGTACTTCGTTAGATCATCCAAGTTAAGTAAAGTTGAACCTAGTCAATAATAGATGGGTGATCATTTAGGAATACCAGGCGCTGTATGTAAGAGGGCCATAACACATCCTTGCATGCATGCATGCATATAGTGGCCCTGCTGTTTATAACAGCGTCTGCAACCACAGTTCTCCAAATTTTGGAGCCATGGTAATCTTGGGAAGATAAGTAAAGACTGTAGTTTCCCGTTGTTTTCCATCTTGATTCGGGGGTGTATCTCCCCCTTGTGAGTTAAAAGCGCCCTCAGATACCAACCTGGAAATTTCTATGACTTGACACGGTACATACAGTGTCTATTATTCCCAAATGGTCACCCATCTGGTACTGGCCAGGCTCATTGTTGCTTAACTTCGGTGATCTGGCGAAAACTGCAAAAACCTAATATCGTTATCTCCTTTGACCGCAAGATACACACGACTGAGGACTGCTTGCAAGTTTAATATTTCCTAGACACTTCCTCCTTCAGTTTAACCTGCTTAGGATGAATTTCTCCAGCATATTATTAAAATAGCCTTTTTTTCTGTTTACTGCAAAGATATTGCTAGTCGTGTGCAATTCTAGGAGGTTCCCCCCCTCTCCTAGGCTTAACCTTCTCTCTTTAAGAAGGGGTTAGTTTGTTGCTACTCATCCGGGGAATACCTACCGGAAAATACCGACGGGTCTGCTCAAGCATTTTTTTTCTTTTTGCAGGAGAGATTGCTCTTCACCTTGGATGCTGATTCTTCAAATTCCACTTTCTGACCCTTGTGTCGTATCTTCTTGCCGTGGGAGGGAGATAAATATCTTCACTCTATGCAATTTGGACTCGAAAGGCGATCAAGGTTGAATTTTTTGGTCTTATAAATCTACGTTTAATTATTATCTGGTCTTCCATGGTCGGGTCCGTATCGAATGGTATATATATTATTTAATTGGAGTTCATTATTGAAATGAGTAATATTTATTAATTTAATTATTGCGGACTAGTAATTGCTGAGAATGCAGTTAGGAGATTCGGAGTTCCTATCTCGTCGCGGTAATACCTAGTTTGGTATTAGCTCTGTGTGAACTATGCCAGTTTCCTCCAAAGAAGGAAGTTTATAGGGAATATCAAATTCGCAAGCGACCCCCGGTTGCATGTATATCCCGGTCATGGAAATATGACATACAATGCCTTGCATTCGTAAATGGTCATCCACACGTAATTGTGCCTTAAAATGTACCACTTTTGGAATCGTTAATAAAATTCACACTACTTTTTGCACTCCAATATTTAGTACAAATAATCATTAATTCAGTTTCTGACTTGTCCACCAAGTTTCAGTCACGAATGTCCAACAGTCTTTTTTTTTTCACCCTTTAATGACAAACACACCCGGATACGAAGTGTAATATTGTCAATAACTCTGACATCTGTTGTACAGTATGACACCACCCACCTTCAACACAATGGAACTGATGGAATCGTTGATAAAATTCATGGGTTTGTTTTACAATAGACAGAGGTAAGAAAAAGTCGTCAAAAACAAATATATAGCAAATAAATGTCACCAAAGGCAAGATAAGTTACTCTTCTACATAACTGGATAAGTGTTTAGTGTTTTTACTTACTTTAAAACGTTTATTCAGTTTAAAAAACAAGTAGTGTCGAGCGTTATGTAAGAACAAGACAAAGTGGATGTGATGACTTAAAATAAAATAGCGGTAGAAACCCACCCAATAAATGTCGCAATAACATATATTGGACGAATTTTTTTTTAAATTTTTTTTTTTTACAAAGGAGTCACCACTTATCGAGGCCTACAGGCCACTCAAGGACAAAGGGTTAATGAGTATATTGTAGTCAATAGGACAATATTGTAGTAATCGTTCAAAAAAAGTAAGTGCTAAAGTTTAAGCTATTCGTATTTAAAATAATTTTCCTATCAGTATGTACAGTGGATTCATAAATCTTTATCTTTAGCACTGAATGATTGAAGGTTTCAAATAAGATGAGTAAGGTCTTCAGCAATGGATGCATAAAGTTTTGCAATTGAATCGTCAGAATCTTAAAGACACGTCGTCTAAATATCCAAGTGGCAGAAATGGTATTAAACAAAAGCACAGATCTATTTCCACCATCAAGTTAGGCCGAGGAGTTTGAACGAACTCTAAACTATTAGGTAAAATGTCATCACCCATGGCAATCAGTGGTTGAAAAGGTTTCTTATGATTGTTGAAGGAAAGGAGCTTGGTTTTAGCGGGATTGAACATTGCCATATCTGGTGCTACCAGATCAGGGTGTCTGAAGATATTCGCTTTCTGAGATGAAATGCACCTAACATTGATGCGTTTTTTTGTTTGTTTTTTTTACTTCCTTTTGCAAAACTTAATTATGTTCTGCAAAACAAAAAAAATCTCTCCCACTTCCTGACTGGTTTCATAGCTTAAAATGTACCAAACATTAATACTGTAATTCTTTTCTCTCTCCCATTGCAAAACTCATTCATGTTCTGCAGGACAGGGGAACAAAAACGATAAAATCCATTATAAAACAACCAAACCAAACACTACAAATTAGCGATTGAAGATACAAAAAGTTCGAAGAATAAAAGCTTCCTTCAAAATAACTGGATGCAACGTGAATACTATTTCCAAAATAACCGGATTTGACATTAAATAACCTGAAAAGGGTTGATATGCCGTAAAACAGTTAAATCAAACCAAACTCTACGAATAAATATTTGAAGATATTAAGAACTTGAAGCATAAAAGCTATCAAAACAACCAAATCAATATTATCATGCGTTTATGTCTCGATTTTGCTACAGACTGGAAGCTATCTTCTAAGGATTCAGCCTTGGATATGCATGTATTCGTTCTGTCCACATGTCGAAAATAGAGTGTAGTGTCATCAGCAAATACACCCATCTCAAATGCAATTGCATCAAGGAGGTCGTTTATGAAAATCAGGAATAATAAAAGTTTAAGGATCGCCCCCTGGAGCATATCCACATTAAGGTCATGTCGTTCAGATGAACAATGTAAATATTTTTTTTGGTTAAGAATGATTTGATTATGTTAAATATTTGATTAGTACGAATTTATTTTCATGAAAAGACCTTCACGACAAACCAGAAGCTTTGAATATATATACCCTACTCACTTTTTTTTTTTTTTTTTTTTTTACCTCAAACAAAGCACATTGCCATTGAGTTAAAATAGGCAACTACAAATTAGAGGCTAAATTTATAGGGGTATCCTAAGATATTTATAGGGATATCCTAACAAATTTACAGGGGTATCCTAAGAAATTTATAGGGGTATCCTAATAGATTTATAGACGTGTCTTAAGAAATTTATAGAGGTGTCCTAAGAAATTTATAGAGGTATCCGAAGAAATGTATACAGTTATCCTAAAAAGATTTATAGGGGTATCCTAAGAGATTTATAGAGGCATCAGGTAGACAAGGGTATCCTAAGAGATTTATAAAGACATCTTAAGAGATGTATAGTAACATCCTCAATGGGGAGTTGTGCAGTAAGATGTTTGTTCACATTACATTCAAAATTTTGCACATTAGTACAAACCAGGGAACAGGGAGCAGATAGGGAATTCCAAAGGCAAGCAGTCCGAGGAAAGAAGCTATTAGAGTAGAAAGCTTTCTAGCATCTGGATATATCTAGAGTGAAGTGGTGGGATTTTGTTTCTTGATACATTGCTTGAAGGTATTTACGTTGAGATGGCACATGCAGCCATCGAGGCACATTCCATTGAATTATTTGTAAAACAAGCACAGAGATGCAACATTGTGGCGATGGGACAGGGGTTAGAACTTGGTAGATAGTTTTCTTTTTGTTTGTTTTTTTTACTAAGGAATCACCCATTATCAAGGCCCAGAGGCTACTCAAGGTTAAGGGTTAATGATTGTAAAGTAGTCAATGGGACAATATCGTAGTAATCGTTAGTAGTGGAAATTTGGTAAATTGGATTACTTAAGGGGACGGCTCAGCAAGAATTTGTTTACGTTGGACTTGAAGACAACCATATTGCAGTCAGCTTGAAAGCAAAGAAACGGAAGAGAGTTCCACAGGCGTGCAGTTCTAAGAAAAAAAAGCATGTTTAGGTTTAGGGGCAGATAAAGAGTGGGGAAATTATTGATAGTGGTTGCAGATAAACGAGTGTTTTTTGTGAAAGTTTGACAAGGGTGAGACCATAGTTTTGGAACCAATTGGGTTAGAATCTTATTTTTTGGACTCTGTCTGCATGCGTGGCCTCTGTTCAGTCTTGAGAGACAATGGATACCTCCTGCAAAGGTAGCTGTGCATATAATTGTATAACAAGGGTCGTGCAGTTCCCAACTACACTTCTGCTGAGTCGGCATCGTTTGATTGCGATGGCAAGAAAAAATCCAGGATAGAAATAATACTGAGATAAGTGAAGAGCACATAAAACACCTGATAATCACAAATGGTCACCCATTTTAGTACTGACCAGGCTTAACATTGCTTAACCTTGGTGATTAAACAGAAACTGGTGTGTCGACATGATTATTTTATATACCCTGTTTAAGAGGAAGAGATTATTATGGTCGAATAGGGTTAATCCAGCGATGGATTTTAAAGCACGGATCTTGGAAAATCCGTGTTACACCTGCATCGGTATAAGATTTGATGATGGCAACCTTCTGTAGCATGAGACAATGGCGTTCTGCACTGTCTGGTGCACTACATCATCTACTATGGAGTCCAATTTTGGATGTGCAGTTTCGTTGGCACTTGCTGAAGATGTAATCAGTAATAGGGATAGTAAGGGTGGCAGGGGTGGACTGTAATCTCTGTCGCCTGTGGGTTCTCCTTTTTCTGACACAGCAGAGCTGGAGTTATCTCCCCACCACAGGTGCAAACCTGGGTGGGTTATAAGGAGGTTTGGGCTTACCCAGTTACAAAGGTTCCCTCACAGCATTGCAGACAAATTCTGACAGAAAGGCAAGCCAATGCAATCAATGCGTGCGGCACGGCTGAAAGAGTTGCCGGAAAGGTGTTGCAGAATTTCACCTATTGTGAAATCGTCTATCGGGACTCTAAACTAGATTTTTGTCAGGGTGTACTCCTTTAACCTTTGCCTTTTCCAAAGCATCCACAGAGCAATGGAGCTATTTGCCCAAAGGCACCAAGGCGTATCTATGCATACGTCTGGGCCCAGCTACCTCAATATTTTATTTAGGTCCGTTTTAGAAGTGCGATTCGATTTATTTATCTCTCCACAGAGTTAGGTACAAATTCAGTTTTGTGTGACGAAAATCCAGTTTCCCTAAAATGTGTCCCTCTGGATTGGGACGAAAATAAAAAACGCCTCAGTCTAGAAGGATCTCTCCTTCATTGACTGAGGATAGAATAGATAAGATGTAGTATTAGAACAGGTACTACACTTTGAAATATTTATTTGGAGAAAATATTAAAAAATTTACATCTTAAACAAATTAGGCCAAATGTCATCAAAAGTGTTGGGGAAAAAGGAGGTCATCCTTGGTCTAAAAGGATAAAAATGTCTATCCTACTCTTAACTAGAATCACCTCAGTCACCACAGTACCGCATTTACTCTAAGAGTTTGGCTTACTTACGATATTCCCAAATTTATTTTAAAATTTTAATTTTCATAATTATACTTATGAACACAAGGAGCATATAAATCTATGTATCTATAAAAATGAGAATGTGTGTGTGTGTGTGTGTGTGTGTGTGTGTGTGTGTGTGTGTGTGTGTGTGTGTGTGTGTGTGTGAGTAAGGACACTTCTCAACCTATATACTCAACAACTTTTTGATCTACAAACTTGAAATTTGGTATCTAGGTTATCCAAACACGTTAAAAATCGGTTTTTATCCGGAAAAAAGACTCCTAAAGGGTCAAAATTGAAAAATTGCTACGTGGGGGGGGGGTATCGGAATTTTATCTGTTTGTCAACTGCTTCATGAATGTGCATGCATGGTCGTGCAATATGACAACTTCCTTATGTAAAGAATAAGTAAGTTTGAAACACTTTTTAAAGATAGTGTCAAGCTGGTCTAATGGTTATCGTACTTCACTCACTACCTTTAGGTTTTGGTTTCGATCTCAGCTTGAGTATTTTTTTTTTTTTACTTACACTAAGTGAATTGTTTAGAAAAAAACATAATACTCGCATGCATATGTCTCAGTTTATTTCCGTCTTTTAGGGAGTCTTTTTTGCTTCATTTTTTTTTTTTTTTAAGGAATTTAACGTCATGTTTAATACCTACGGTATTTCTGTTTATAAAAAACAATAATAATTCTGCATTAATCAAAATATGATATTTATACATATTTTACGACCAGGAAACGTCGGATGGCCTACTCATATACTCATATTATACTATATTTTTAATAATTTTTTTTGCATATGTAAAAAGATTTTTTTTTTTAATTTATTGAAAAAAAAAAAAAATATAAATAAACATCCTGTCAACTTAATGCATGCATTTTCATGCATGAAAGTAAAAACTCTTTATCATTTTAATAAGTGAATTAGAATATAACGACAGCGTTTCCCACACTGCTGTTGCTGCAATCGCTAATAAAAAAATAATAAAAACTAATATCATACTATATTAGATATTTAGCGTCTTTTTTCTTGTCTGTCTGTAACCGAAGCTATGTCCAAATTCTCAAAGTTTTTTTTTTTTTTTTTTTTAATTTGAAATCTGTTTTATCATCAACATTGCTTATATTGATTAAAGACTAATGAAAATACTATTTTCACATTTAAATGTGACAGACTGACGGCACTGAAATTTCTAAATGAATCATGACAGACCAGCGAAAAAGTTATTTTCACACTTGAACACGACATATTAAGTAAAATGATATTTCAAATTAAACATGGCACACTGGCGAAAATGCTATTCAAAATCCAAAATTGTCTGTGCAGAGATTCTTGGAAGTGTTTAAAATAAGATGCAGCCATTCAAGTACTAACAGGTGAGACCACGTGAAGGTTGCCAACATCCATAGTGAAAGTGGTGTGTTTGGAACTAACAGTATTTAGCAATGGAATTTCGATTTTGACTGGAGAGTCACAGACTAACCATTCGATTTACATGCTGATCGACAGACAAAAATAAAAAGATGGAGATGTCGAGCTAGAAAAGAAAATGAAACAAAAAAAAACAATTGTCAAAAGGGGGTTTCTTACTTTTGCTTGCGTTAATATGCAGACCCAGGCCAAGAGGCAGACATAGGAAAACCGAGAATCTGTATATAATTTGAACAACTAAAGTTGACATACACTTGCTTTTATTGAAATCGATCACAGAATTATATTTATTATTATGTATTATATTTTGATGATGATGATGATGATGATGGTGGTGGTGGTGGTGGTGGTGGTGGTGGTGGTGGTGGTGGTGGTTACAATGTTGATAATAATGATAGTGATGATGATGGTGGTGGTGGTGGTGGTGGTTGCACTGATGATGATGATGATGATGATGATGGTGGTGGTGGTGGTGGTGGTGGTGGTGGTGGTGGTGGTGGTGGTGGTGGTGGTTACAATGTTGATAATAATGATGGTGATGATGATGGTGGTGGTGGTGGTGGTGGTGGTGGTAGTGGTTGCACTGATGATGATGATGATGATGATGATGGTGGTGGTGGTGGTGGTGGTGGTGGTGGTGGTGGTGGTGGTGGTGGTGGTGGTGGTTACAATGTTGATAATGATGGTGATGATGATGGTGGTGGTGGTGGTGGTGGTTGCACTGATGATGATGATGATGATGATGATGATGATGGTGGTGGTGGTGGTGGTGGTGGTGGTCATCATCATTATGACATCTCTTATTTCTTTCCTTTTTCCGCCTCTCTGTCCTACCACGTCATTTTCTTTCTTTTTTTAATTTCTCCTTATGGTATTGCACCATGCTCCTGTTTGTCAGTAGGTGGAGTTATTATTATTTTGTTTTTATTAATTCATTGACTCTAACCCCCTCCCCCTCCTAAAAAAAAATAATAAAATCAGAATGAGAAGGGAGGGATGTGGAAGTTGGCAGATATTTCAAACTTTAAGTGGAGACTGGCTCCTATTTCCTCATCAGTGATTTGGTTGTTGTGTGAAGCATCTTGTCTAACACAGTGGTAAAGAATGCTTCGGATTGAAAGGGAGAGAGTGTGTGTGGGGGGGGGGATGAGAGAGAGAGAGAGAGAGAGAGAGAGAGAGAGAAAACGATGGCAACTTTCACATGGTCTCTCCATGGTACTGGATGTCTTTTTCTAGAAAGAATTTTAACTAGAAAGATACCGGAGCAACAAATGGCAACAATAATCATCTAATTCATACGAAATGAATGAATGAATGAATGAATGAATGAATCATCATCATCATCATCATCATCATCATCATCATCATCATCATCATCATCATCACCACCACCACCACCATCATCATCATCATCATCATCATCATCATCATCACCATCATCATCGACAATAACACTAGCATATACACACCGTTAACCTAACAGTCTCGCACACAACAAAACAGGCATGCTAATATATACACACACATTTTCATATCCATCCCATTAACAAAAATGTAGATGCACTCGCTGCCAACCGAAATAAACATGCGCACTCAATCTTTGTTTTATAAACAAAACGTTTTTTTCATCGGCACTTTGTTTGGACACATTGAACTCTTATTCTTCACGAACATTACATCTCCGATTACCCTAAAAAGTTATTAAAAAAAGAAATGTTTTAGAACGGCCCGATTCTGTTGTTGGCATTGGTTTCCCTGATTTGAGAAAGAATTAGGTACTTGCAGGAGGAGATCATTTAAAACTGTCAGCATCCATAAATGAAACAAGTGCAACGTGATGCAAGTGATTATCGTTTGAAATTTTGGTAAAAAAAATGAGCAAACACTTTGACATTGAATTTTAACCATTGTTTGCGCATTTAAATAAATTAGCAAAAAAAATAATCTGTAACTAAAATATTAAATTTGGTACCGGCATTTTTTTAGGGGGGGATGTTTCATCAACACTTATTTTAGGTCTGTAACATTACTACTTGTAGGGATATCTACTGGAGCGGTAGAAGGATCCCACCATTTTTCCAGCGACCTTGACAATGGATTTGATATACGTGTTCTATTTCTGGTCAGGAGTAAAGGTCAATCCCAGAAGCTTGTCAAAACATAAAGCCTCCCCAAGTCGAGAGCCATTCATTTCAACCGATGCCAGATTGGCATCAGAGTGTAGGTGATGTAGAGATAGAAGCTTAATTTTAGATGCATTAAAATTAACCAGCCACCTCTTTCCCCATTGTACCACACGCTCAAAATCAGAGGAGAGAAAATCAGAGAGAACTTGGTCGTTTACGGTCTTTGATGTGCTACCATAGATTGTAGTGTCGTCAGCATAAATGTCTACGAATGATGTAAGAATGTGCTTTGGAAGATCATTAATGGAGATCAGGAAGAGAGTTGGGCTCAGGCTTCCAAGACTATATATATATATATATATATATATATATATATATATATATATATATATATATATATAATACTAGCAGATGTACCTGGCAGTGCCCAGTATCAAATGCAACGTTAAAAAACGAAAATAAACTGAAACACGTGCATGCAAGTATTGTTTTTTTCTAAACAATTCAATTCTTGTAAGTAAAAAAAAATGCTATCGCTGAGATCGAAGCCAAAACCTAAAGAAAATGAGTTAAGTATGATAACCATTAGACCAGCTTGCCACGTTCTTCAAAAGGTGTTTTCAAACCTACTTATTCTTAACATAAGGAAGCTGCCATGTGAACGATCCGCGTGTGCGTATTCATGAAACAGTTGACAGATAAAAATCCGATTACCTCCCCCTCCCCCACCCCCAGGTACCAATTTCTCAATTTTGACCCGTTGGCAGCCCTTTTTTTCTGATTGAAAACTGATTAAAAAGTTTTCCACATGTCTGAATACCTTATATACCAAATTTCAAGTCTGTAGATAAAAAATTCGTTGAGTATATAGATTGAGAAGTGTACTCACACACATACACACACAAACACGTGCGCACACACACACACACACGCGCACACACGCACACACGCACGCGCACACATGCACACACACATACACACACACACATTCTCACTTTTATAGATATATAGATTATTGTGTCACCACTTATTAAGACCAAGAAGATAAGAGCTATAACTGCATAAAAATATGTGCATAAAATAAATATTATAATTGTTGAAGGTCGATCGAACACATGAAATAAATAACTACAACACAAAAGTAAATTAGAATAAATATATTAAAAGCAAGAAAATGCAATATCTATGTAGAGTTCATTGGTATAGTCATGAGGAGACCGTCCCTGAAGAAGGTGTTAGCTGGGTGGTCGTTGACTCTCGATCTTGTGTCTCTCTGAGACTCTCACTGAGTTTTTCGTTGGGTCTCTCCCCTTTTTACAGTACCAACCATATTTATATAGTTGACACTCCCCATATGCTAATTAGGTAGATCCTACCACAACAATAAAATAAAAATAAATGCATAAAATAGTCTTAAATTCATATGAATCAGTAACCTAGAACCTTTGACCAACTCGATTCTGTTGTTGGCAGTTGTCTCTCTTGGTTCTTTCTAGCATTTCAAGTACTTACAGGAGAGACCATGTGAAGGCTACCAACATCCACGGTGAAAGTGGTGCTATGGAACTAACAGGATTTGAACTTGGCATGTTAAATGAAATCAGTTTACGTCAATATCCATTTCATCCCTGCCACTCCTGCCTCATTCCTCCTCTAAACAGCAAACAATGTTAATGTCATGTGTTATTGTGACATTTTTTTTTCATTCTCACCCCAAGCAAGGCACAGTGCCGCTTTGATGTAGTGGGCTACTATCTAGGACATAATTTGCAGGGATACTATGTAGGGAGTTGAGCAGCAAAATGTCTGTTTACATTACACTTGAATTTCTGCATGTCAGTACAGTCAGGGAAACAGGAACCCGGAAGGAAATTCCAAAGTCTAGCAGTTCTAGGGAAAAAAAATTTAGAGTAGAAGGCTTTCTGGCATTTGGAGATCTCTAGTGTGTAGAGATGGGATTTTGTTACTTGTCGGGTTTGTCAGGGGTATTTACGTCAAGGGGGTACAAGAGCTTGTAGTTCATCAGAACATCCACCATTAAAATAATTGTAGAACCCGCAGAAGGATGCAACATTTCGTCGATGGGACAGAGACTGAAGCCGAACTGACAGTTCGGGACCTGTTAGGTTGACGATTCTTTTAAACCCTGTCCAGGAGTGAGAGACTAGTAGCAGTAGATGCACCGGCCCAAATGTGGCAACAATACTCCACACGTGGCATGTTATTGTCATATTACTAATGATCTACTGCTTATCAAGGCCCCAAAGCCACTCAAGGATAAGGGTTAATGAATGTGTGTCAGATGGATGGTGAAACGAATGCTTGAAGGATTACAGATGATGGCAGAATTTGGCTATACAAAAAACATCTCAATAAGAATTTGTTAACATTAACCTTGAAAACGACCATGTTGTAGTCTGCTAGGAAGTAGTCTTATGGTATTGTTTTCTACAGACGGGGGGTTCTTTGAAAGATACTCTGCTGATGGAAGTTCCGTTTAGCTCCAGGTACATCAAGGAAGAAAGGAATATTATTTACAATGGTTGTAGCTAGATGAGTTCTTGCTGTGATTTGAAAAATAAAATGCATTGAGCCCTATAAGAGTTTTTTCATGAAAATCAAATGAATTCCTTCGCCACGCTAAGTAGATGTTGAGGCCCTAAGTTTCAGCTATTGGTAAATCCAGCACTGGGGGAGAGAGAGAGAGAGAGAGAGAGAGAGAGAGAGAGAGAGAGAGAGAGAGAGAAAGACAGGGGGGGGGAGAATGAAGTATGGCCGAAAACACTAACGGAGCAACAGGCTTGACCTATTCTTGCTATAAACATATCCAGCTAAGTGTGTTGATAGCAGCGCAAGCAGGATTTGTAGTTGGACCAAGAAGAAGGAATAGCTCTGCGAGAGAGAGAGAGAGAGAGAGAGAGAGAGAGAGAGAGAGAGATAGAGAGAGAGAGAAGTTATGGCGTTACGTCTTATATTAGAGCGGATGGGTAAGGTATCTCCCCGCCTGCAGGGATGGTTTTGAGGGCAAGTTGTTGGGGGGAGGAAGGGGAGAGGTGCAAGACCTGAGTGCTGCTGAAAGCGGGATTGGGATGGAGGAGTGTAGGAGGGTTCGCTAGGAGTTTTGCAACGAAGACAAACGAAAAGAAGAAAATAAATCAAATATGATGATGAAGAAGAAATAGAAAGAATTGCGGAGAAGAATAAAGAATATGAGAATGAAAAGAAAAATGAAAAATGAAAAAGAAGAAAAAATGAAAAATAAGAAAAAATGAAAAAGAATAAGAAGAACAAAGAAAATTGAAGAAGTTTAAAGATCAGAGAAGTCAACACAACTGGGAAATTGATAAATTGTTTTAATCCTATGCTCTATGATAAAGACCAATGTGTATATCTATCTATATCTATATATATATATATATATATATATATATATATAGAGAGAGAGAGAGAGAGAGAGATATTTATATCTATATCTATATCTATATATATATTTATATATATATATCTATATATATCTATATATATATATCTATATATATCTATATATATATATATATATATATATATATATATATAGATATATATATGTATAGTAATTTATAAAATATATATGGCGATTAAGCTACACTGAATATTCTGCGTTTCATCCAACTATAGGATTCGTCAGGCTTATGCGCATAAGCCTGACGAATCCTATAGTTGGATGAAACGTAGAATATTCAGTGTAGCTTAATCGCCATATATATTTTGTAAATTACTAACTAGCTCTACCTACGTATTGAGCACTTTTGAAGTAAATACTTAAAGTTTACGCATAAATCTATACTTTCGTATAGTAAATTTATGTGAATAAATGAAATAGTTATATATATATATATATATATATATATATATATATAAAATAAAAGTGAAAGTGTCTGTGTGTGTATCTGTGTATCTGTGTGTGTGTGTGTGTGTGTGTGTGTGTGTGTGTGTGTGTGTGTGTGTGTCTGCGTACATTTCTCTACGCAATAACTCTCTAAAATTTAGTCTACAGACTCGAAATTGGATATACAGGGTACTGAGATTTGGGAAAATCGATGTGATCGATTTTTGGCCAGACATTTGGCGATTTAGGGGTCAAAGTTCAACGATTTGACTTTTGAGAACTCTACCAAACTCCTTCGACAATTTTGGGTCTACGCACTTGAAATTTTAGATATAGGTTCCTTGGACATGGATCTAACTTAATAACTTGATTTGAGTCCAAAACAATAAATTTTAAGGGGTCATAATAGGGGTCAAAGTTTTTAAAAAATTCACCTCCGCAGTCTCTTCCAAATTACTTAAACAATTTCTGGTCTAAATATTTGAAATTTTACATAAAGGGTATTCAGAAATAGGGCAAGCTTTTTCATCAGTTTGGGTCGAAAATTTTTAGTTACCAATATATAAATGTATGTATGTATGTCTGTTTGCATGTCTGCCTTAAACCTTCAATAGAGGCGAAGGATTTTACCAAGATCAGTATCGTTTTAAAGTTCGACCTTTCATACGACAAAACTCGAAAAATTTGCTAAAAACATTAATATCTTCCCCTTCAACTAGGCACTTTTCTACACGGGGGGGGGTCACTTTTTTCGCCGATATTTTTGAAAATTATCCTCTCCTTTAGATTGTCTAGTCTTAATTTAAAAAAATGTCGCTTCCGATTTGACGGTGGTCGTAACAGCATAAATGTTAGGTTTTACCCGGTTCTTTTCCTCTTTTGTGGTACGGGTTCGAGCCTGCCTTCCTACTACCACTTTTTCTTTTTTTTTTTGCTCAACATGCACATCCAAACACCCGAGCAACGCCGGGATGAAATGCTAGTATATTTATATATCTTTAAAAGTGAACGTGTCTGTGTGTCTATCTGTGTGTCTGTGTACATTTCCCTACGCAATAACTCTCTAAATCTTTAGTCTACAGACTCGAAATTTAATATACAGGGTGCTGAGATTTGAGAAAATCTATGTGATCGGTTTTCGGAAAAAAAAATTTGGCTGTTAAGGGGTCAAAGTTTAACGGTTTCACCTTTGAGAACTCTACCAAACTCCTCCGACAATTTGGGGTCTAAACACTTGAAATTTTAGATATAGGTTCCTTGGGCATAGATCTTACTTAATAACTCAATTTGAGCCCAAAACAATATATAACAGTATAACAGTATATCAAATTTCGAGTCTGTAGACTAAAAATTGACAGAGTTATTGCGTAGGGAAATGTACACAGACACGTCCACTTTTATATATATATATATATATGTATATACGTATATATATATATATATATATACATATATATGTATATATATATACATATATATATATGTATATATATATATGTGCATATATATATATATATATATATATATATATATATATATATATATATATACATAGTGTCATCCACATGCAGTACAGTTTCACAACTCATCAGTGTGACTAGCACCTCTCCCTAGCCGGAGATTGAGCCTACAACCATATCTATGTATTTTCTTTGCTTCATATAGTCACCACTCATTAAGGCCCAGAGGCCACTCAAGGATAAGTGTTAATAGGTACGTAATGGAAATTTGATAATTCATTTTAGAGGACGGTTCTCCAAGACCATATGTTCACATTGGACTTGAAAACGAAAATGTCATACTTAGTAGGGAAGTAGCCCTATGAAAAAAAATTTGCTCATGGAATTTCCGCTTAGATCTACTCACAGATAATAGAGAGTAAGATCAGAATCTAATATAAGGCCAGGATAAGAGTGTAGCATCTGTTCTGATGCTGCACTCAAATGAATTTGTCCTTAGTCAATGTAGGAGAAACCCTTCCATACTAAGGCAATTTTTACTTTTGCCTACTTCCATGATGCTCCTTTGTGGGGAGCTGGTTTCCCCCCCCCACATTAAAAATGACCTTGTGTCAGATATCACTCTCGTTGGGAAGCAATTAAATAGCAATAGAGAGGTGCCAATAATATTATCCACTTCTGCAACCTTTTCAAGTAAAAAGACAAAAATTTAAATTAAGGAGGCCTGAAGAGCACTATGGAACTACTAATGTCTACTCATCGTTCCAAAGTAGATAATGCTAACTCTGACTGTCTCAATGTTAAAGTTTTCTTAAAAGGTAAAACTTTTCATATACGAGGAGCGTTGCAAAGTAATGCCTCCTATTTTTTCATTCCACCTGAATGGATCAGAGGGGATTTCAAATTGCATTGTCATGGTGACTGGACTGATAAACTCATGACCTTAAATTCTGATCTCTCTTGCACATATAAACATTGTGAGCCTCTAAGAAAGCAATCTCTGTCACGAACGTTTGTCAGAAGCAGAGATGTGTCATTGAATTCCTGGCAAATGTGCGTTGAGAATGATTGTGGCTATGTAGAAAAATAAATTCTGGGAGCACAAAAATTTGCTCGTTTTAACGGTACCACTCCCGTCTTCGTAGCTCTTCAACGTTTTCAGTTAAAAAAAAATCAGAAGGTTTACTTTTGGAACGGATTTCCCATGAGAAAGCGTACTCCAAATGCCTATGCACATCCATTGTTTATCGCTGGCAAAAGTCCATTAAGAATGGTGGTGACTATGTAGGAAAATAAATTCTGGAGCTCAAAAGGTCGTTCGTTTTAATGGTGCAACTTCCGTCTTCGTAGCTCTTCAACTTTTTTAGTTAAAAAAATAAAAGGCTTTACTTTTGGAACGACCCTCGTAAATAAACTAAATATTATCCACATTACCCACCTTTACGCCTAACAGCTGTGTTCCAAAATTGGTAAATTAGTTCAGGAGTGAATCCTGCAAATAGAAATCAATAAATATATACACGTACCTAACTTTATATAAATAGAGATATCAGGTTATTTCTGAGGTCGGTAATTGGAGATACGGCACGGCTGAAGACCAGGTGAGATTTCTTTCCTTCTTTTTTTTTTCTTCTTTCTATTGGTCAAACCCCTTTCTTCGTTAGTAAATCCAAACATAGTTTCTATTTCTGCATTTTTTCCTTCCAGAGAATTTTCACCTTCAGGTCCGAATTCAAACTTTCGATTTTATCTTTTCAGGGTCTCAAACTTTAAGAAATCACGGACAAAGCAGCCATTTTCTTTTCTTTCTGTCTTTTTTCTCACTGCTTCTTTCGTCTATTTCGTCCATTGCCGTTTTCTTTCCTTCCGAGACTTTCTTCAACTTTCTTTTTTCGTTGTTCATTTCATCCTTAATTGATATTATTTTTACATGCTATATTAATGAATTTTATTAAATAATTGTTTCGAGTTAAAATTCGAGTTTATTTTTTTTTTAGATAAACACGGCATCAGGTCAAATTCGATGGCCAGTTTGTTTTGCTTCGACTTCTTCACATAATGTAGAGACATTTCAAGTGTACTTTTTTCTCAATTTTATATGCATGATACTAACTCGATTTTTAATGGAAATGATTCCTAGTTTAATAATATTTACCGAAAAACAACATAAAACTAATTTTAACGCCTGAACAGATATTTTTCTTGCGTTTTTCCATCGACGTAACTTTCATCCCTACCTGCATATAGGAGAGTTCATACATTGGTTGTCAGTCACATTTACTTCATTCCGTCTGTCACGCTTCAGTCGGTCCGAATAGCATTTTTATTACTAAACGCGTAGATTGAATGGACATGGACGTATCTTAAGACTATGGTTTTATTTTATTTTTTTTATTTTTTATTTTCGTATTTTATTCATTCGTTTTTTTTTTCATTTCTTCTTCTTCTTCTTCTTCTTCTTCTTCTTCTTCTTCTTCTTCTTCTTCTTCTTCTTCTTCTTCTTTTTCTTCTTCTTCTTCTTCTTCTTCTTCTTCTTCTTCTTCTTCTTCTTCTTCTTCTTCTTCTTGCCTGTTTGCCAAACCACCAAATTCCATACCTCATCACAAGGAACGGTTGAAGCATATTAGCCACTTATTCTTATCTTGTATTCTATGCTTATCTTTAGAGATGCATGCGTATAGTCGCACTCATGTATCTATGTCATTATCTCTCTCTCTCTCTCTCTCTCTCTCTCTCTCTCTCTCTCTCTCTCTCTCTCTCTCTCTCTCTCACACACACACACACACACACACACGTATATGCGTCCGTGTGTGTGTGTGTGTGTGTGTGTGTGTGAACTCATCGTTAACACTTTACTTCAGTTTTCCGGTTTTCACAGTCCATTAGAAGTGTAACATAGATAGCAAACAAATATGATGAAACCGGAAGGAATGAGAGTTATCTGCTCTTATCTATTTGTTATTTAAACTGAATTTACTTGAATCTGGCAACAAACGTATCAATCCAATAAATGCCTCCTTAGAAAAGAAGGTTGATTTCAATATAATGATAGGCATTTAAATGAACCAATGGTCATGCTCGATTTAAAAAAAAAAAATTATTATTCAGTTATTATCCACTAGCAGGATCTCTGGAAATTCCACGGAATGAAAATTATCTTTAATTAGCAAATATATTTTGATAAAGCTAACATTTTTCTGGGTAGTGCAAAAAATTCCTTTTTTTTTTTTTTGGTACAGAAAAACCAATAACATGCAACAAATATGAGTTTATTAACATTTTATAAAAAACAGTGTCCGTTTTGTTTGAAATATCGAAATAATCGAACTGATCGAAATGAAATAAATATATAAGTAATAATAAATACTCAAAAAGTAATATTGTGATGAATAATACAACTAATAAAATCACATTGTCAGAGGCAATCTATTTAATTTACTTTTTCAGTCCATCACCTTTTGGCAGACAATGTTCCCTTTTTTCTCTGTTTCTTTCGAATGTTCCCTTTTTTTGCATAATGTTTCACTTATTTGTTTCTTCTGTGAAGAACAGCTGCATGTCAAATTTCTGCGAGTTCCTTTCTCACACAATTACAATAATGATCATGATATTATTATAATGATATTCAAAAAATGAGGCTACATTAAAGGGGACATCACTTTCATATTCCTGTCCAGGGTTGCCAGATTGGCCTTTTTAAAGCCAAGTTTTGCAAATTTGTCCTTTTTTGAAAAAATTTGGCCTTTTTTTTTAAATTGGCTTGTTTTTTTTGTTTTTTTTAATTTGGCCTTTTTTTTTTTAATTTGGCCTTTTTTTAAAATAAAGTTGGCCTTTGAAAATTGTATTTGGCCTTTTTCAAAGCGTAAAGTATTATTTTTACAAGTTATATTAATGAATTTTATTAAATAATTGTTTTGAGTTAAAATTCGAGTTTATTTTTTTTAGATAAACACGGCATCAGGTCAAATTCGATGGCCAGTTTGTTTTGCTTCCACTTCTTCACATAATGTGGAGACATTTCAAGTGTACTTTTTTCTCAATTTTATATGCATGATACTAACTCGATTTTTAATGGAAATGATTCCTAGTTTAATAATATTTACCGAAAAACAACATAAAACTAATTTTACCGTCTAAACAGATATTTTTCTTGTGTTTTTCCATCGCCATAACTTTCATCCCTACCTGCATATGGACTAAGTAAGGAATTAGAAATAATACTAAAAAATGGTGTAAATTCCTAAGTTTACCTTCTTTAAAAAGGAACGGTGCATTTAAATAAACCTTTTACGTACCAGAAAGAAAATGCTACTTCTGTTTTAAATTTAAACAACAAAGATTTGTATGTAATGACAAAAATATAGTCCATATTATTTGGATTCTTTGGACTACTGTTCTCATCTTGAGTGTTATTTTCAAAAATTTTTGACTGATGTAACCTCCGACCTTCTTCAGGTGTATCTTGTTGAACTCAAGAATCCTTCTATCAAATTCAGTAATCTACACAGAATTTTAAACAGAATCCTTTATTTCACCCACAGGGTAGCATGCTCTCGTTTTGTCAGGATAAAAGTCATAAGTAATTCGTAATTGTATTCAATGTGTTTTTCAGAGTGATGTGGTCTCAGACATCCTGTCCCCAACAGTAAGTGTTGGTAGTGTCCGGTCAGAGTTAAGTTCAAAGAGGGGGCTTTTGGTCCATTTGGTGAAGGTTTTTATGGTTTGTTTATGACTTTCTTTCCCCTAAGTATAGCACACACTCACACGCAATCACACACACACACATATACATACATCATTATTTCTTATTTCTTATTAATGGTTATCATATTCTATACTAGATGTGCTAGTCGTTTTGGTCTCCACCATTCTTTTCTGTCTATAAATCGTACTTCATCCCAAAAGGGTAGATAGATTTCTGTTTCCCTTCATATCTCGTCAGCCATACTTGGAATGAGAGCATGCTACCCCCATGGATTAAATAAGGGGTTCTGTTTCAAATTCACTGAGTTCGACAAAAAGATTATCGTGTTCGACAGAAAGATTCCCAAGTTCAACAAGATACACCTGAAGAAGGCTGGAGGTTACATCGACCGAAACTTTATGCAAATAATACTCAAGATGAGAACAGTAGTCTGAAGGATCCAAATAATACGAATAACCAATCTTCATCTCAAAAATTCATTGATGATGTTTTACACCAGAACCGAGTCTCTTCACATCATCTAGATTACTACAGCAAATTGGAATGGAAACGTTATTCAATGGTTGGTAACATTTGATGCTACTAAGACTAAGCTTATTTCCTTTAACAATTACAAAAAGTCCTTTTCGAACATGGATTACTGTGACAAATAGCACCTTACCTCAAAGCACATTTTAAAACTCCTCAGCCTAAACATTTACAAAAAATATGAATTGGAACAAATATATTGAGGACATTGACAAGGCTGCTGCAAAGAAGGTGGGATCTCTTTACCGTGCTAGATAATTACTCACACCAGAGAGCATCCTATATCTTTATAAAGCCACAATTCGCTCATCTATAAAATATTGTTGCTGCATATGGGATGGAGCATCTACCAGTAGTCTCTCACTTTCAGACAAGATCCAAAAAACAGAGCCTCAAATCTAATACACCTCGCACTGTCAGCCAAGCTCCAACCTCTGTTCCATCGCCACAATGTTGCATCCCTGTGAAGAAACTATTAGAGTAGAAGGCTTTCCAGCATCTAAGGATCATACAGTGAAGGAGTGGGATTTTTCAGCTTGTCAGATTCGTTGGGGGTATTTACATCGAGAGGGTGCAAGTGTAATTAAAGGATTCCATTAAAAGACTTGGAAAACAGGCACAGAGATTCAACATTTCGGCGATGGGATAGGAGTTGGAATTTGGTTGATAGCACAGGATTATTAGGTTGGAAACTCTAGTGAGAGACTAGTAGTAGATGTACCAGCCCAGATGTGGCAGCACTGCTCTATGCATGGGCAAATAGCGA